>NC_040232.1:7650398-7981648 GCF_001444195.1 Xiphophorus couchianus | reverse complement strand
CCTATTATCTTAGAGTGCTCACCTTCAGCACATCCTGACCCTTTTACCCTCAGGACTAATAATCTCCAGCAATGCAGGGAGACATTTTCATTGTTTTAAAACCTCAGTAACTCAGTAATATTTGTTAGGGATTATTTAAAACCCTTTAAGGCCCAAGTCTCAAATCTCCGCCTGGATATTTTTGCTTATTTTAATCATGCAAAGTTCTTTAAATGTCCTGCGAGTAAATAATTTTGCTCATTTCAATATCTGTCAGTTATTTACAATTTACAGTCTATTAAAAGGAGTGTTTTATCAGATTAAACTGAAGAAAAACACTCTTCCTGCAGTGATAGGAGTGAAATCACCGTAATAACCCAATATTGGCAGGAAAGCGCAACATCTCCCCTTTCGGAAACTGTTGGCGTTTTTCAGATGGTGCAAAGTATCACAGAGTTACGGTACTGCAAAGCTACTGAAAAGATTACTAAATTTTTCCACTCGGTCTGTTTATCTCTGGATATATTACACCGTTTGTGTGTATTTTTAAATAATTTGTTTGAAAAATTAGAACGAGACGCACCATAAGAAACATTCACTGTGCTTTTGGATCTTTTATTGAATTCAGAGAAAGATACAAACCAGTCTAATGTTGACATATTAACTCAGCTGTGAAAAGTTCTGGGAAAATAGTCATAAATATGCATGTTTGCAATTTTTCTATTAACTTGGAGTCCAATTATTCTGCTGTTAAAATAAAACTAGATAACAGTATTTGTTATTGATTGATATGTTTTTTATATGTTAATTTGCATATGTACACACAGTGGAAACTGTTTTACCGCTGCTGCACTGTAAAACATGAAGGTGGTTTAACTTGAAAATGAAAGTCCACCTGCTGCCTTGAAAATGCAATTTAAGTCAACAGTTGGTTTAACAAGAAGCAAGTTGTCTAAACATTGTTTTTTAAGTTCATTAATCTTGAATTATGAGTTTTAACTTAATTCTGCAATTTAACCAAATAATTATTTCACAATATGCAAGAAATAAACTGTCCTCACCTGGTTAAAGAGCCACATTTCTCTATTATTTTACTCACAATATCAAGTTAAAATAATAACTTATTTTACTTTAGAATAATTTAAATTCTTGTTTCTAATTGCATGAACTAAATTTCTGATCTGATGATAAATTTTATTAAACATCACAATAAATTCAGCTCAGAAACATTTAGTGTGAACAGGACATTATCCTCAAGCTTTAAAATAAACATTTCCCTTAATAAAACACAAGAGTCAGATCAATGTAACGCTCTTCCATCTCAGGATACAGAAACAAGCCGCTAAGCATTCTGGGAAATAGTTCCCACTCCTGTCTTTTTCTTCTTTCAGTTTTTTAAGTGCTAACCTAAAAACTCCAGTTTATTAAACTCTTGGAGGTTTGACGAAATTAATAAAACGTTAACACAACTTACTGCTGTAAGTTTATCTTTCACAAACTCACATTTAGGTTCAAAATGTAAAACTTTAAATTTATTTGACTTAAAGAGTAGAAGATAGTAGACACAACTAAATGCAGCTCAAATGTTTTATAGTGTACAGAAGTGAAATTATTGCTCTTCCTTAACTCTGCTCTTACAGCCAATCAGCACCAAGGAAGATAAATGTTGTTCCTGCTTTGCAAACGACAGCCAGCAGCGCATCAACTAGCATAGCAACTAGATTCTTCTGAATATTTGAGATATTCTCTGCAAAAAAAATCTAAGTTTGTCCAATAATTTGGAGCTACGCTGTAATAAGTGGGTCAGTAAATGAGGAACTGTGGATCGGCGGAGATCCACTGTACTTTGTGTGTGTGTTTTCACAAATCAAATAAATGTTTCACAAATGGAAAGCAGATTTGAGGGATCTCAGTTCAGGTATTTAATTTACAACACAGATACGAATTATAATTATATATAGCTAATAATTGTATCATTAGCGTTTTAAAGTTACTGTATTATCAGGGTTTGCAAACAGTTTGTTTCCTGTCTGACAGTCAATAAAATTTATCATTTTAATAATTTATCATTTCTTCTTTTTTTTCTTTTTTGGTCCCCAAAGGCATTTTTACTAACATGCTACTTCAACACAAGAAGAAAACTAAAGAATCCCTCTTCTTCTTACTTCAAAATAAGAGTCCTAAACATTGATACAGAGTGTAATGCTTGAAGAATTTAAATTCATACTGTGAGTTCATGTTATATGAACCAAACCAATGAGTCAGACAGAAATATTGTCCGTGTATCATCATGATACTTCATTCTTCTGTTTGATGTGGCTCATTTTTTGTATTAATTTTGTTATACATGAGCATCCTTTTGTCTGCTAGCACAATATTGACGCGCTCCATTGACTATTTTATGCTTGATAAAATTAAACTCCAGTAAAAAAACCCAGCAGTGATTGTTTCTGAACTGTAGTAACTGCTGGTTTTCACCTTTACCACGCTGCAGAAAGTTTGTGGTTTAAAGTTCAAAGGTCTGGATTGCTCTTTGATCCGTCTGTGTTTGCATGGCTGCGCAGTGAAGTTATTAAAGCATCTGGATTTTTTGTTATATCTATGTTTATTAGTTGCACATGGTTTTTCGGTCTGATTGCAAATAAAAATGTGAAAAGTTAATCTCCCAAAATAAGAATAAGTTCAACCAGCTGTATTCAGAACTCATATTATTTATAACCAGAATCCAGGTGGGTGTCATTTAATCTCTCCACACTGTAAAAACACAAAATTTAACCAAGTAATTTTGGTCTAGTTTCTAGTGCAAATATCAAAATTTCAATAAGATAAAACTAACATACAAGTAACTTTTAGCAAGATAGAGCGGCTCGTTTTTAGTAAATATTTCCTTAATATTGATGAAAGAGATATAACTACAGATTACTAAACCTATAACAAAACACAAGTTAATTTATCTGCCAATAGAACAAGGATTGATATTAAGGAAAATCAATCCTTAATATTGATTTTTTTCATCAATATTAAGGAATTATTTTCTTAAAACAAGCCTATATCTTGCTTAGTTTGTCTAATTTTAAGTGAACTAAGATATTTTCTCTAGAAACTAAACCAAAATTACTTGGTAAAATTTTGCGTTTTTGCTGTGTATAATGTGGGGCAGACATGATTAGTTGTGATGAATCAATTATTAAAATGATTGTCAACTAATTTAGTTATCAATTAATTGACAACTGGAGTACAAAAAATGTCATTGCTGGGAAAAAAAAGTATTCAGAGCCGCAATTAAGTCAAAACTGTACAAAGTACTGTACATCTACATTTTGCATTTACTTACAAGATAAAAACATCTTGTAAATATTTTTTTTTTTACCCAAAACAGTTTTAGCTTCACCCGTTTCAAATACATTAAAGTAAAACTATATTCTTGCATTTTAGGCACTAAAATGTTGGATTTTCTTGGTCAAAAATAAATTTATTTGTTTGTTTATTTGTATCTTTTAATGTATTCCTAATACTGCATAAAAGGGTTTGAGTAGCTTGATAAAAAATCGGTAAGATGTTCCAATTTTTTGTTATCAGATTAAACGATTAATCGTTAGAGTAATCGCTTACTAAAATAATGGTTAGTTGCAGCTCTGCTATTAATTCAGCAGTTTCGTTAGAGAACATTAGCATCATAAAATAGCAATGGCCTTTAAATTAGCGTCATAACAACCACAAATCACAGCAGACAGGAAAAAAGGTTGTGGAGACATTTGGTAGTGTAAACAGCAAATTTAAAAGATCAGTAAATGAAAAAGCCCCGAGATTTTTTATTTTAAAAATTTTTCCATTTGAAATAATTTTGAACAAATGGTTGTTAAAATAGCTGGAAGAGCACAAGCTTTGGTTGTGATTGTGCTTCACTGTGTTATTAGTGTCATTACAGGTGAAACTGTAGACTTATCAGCTGACATTTTTATCTTACCTGCAGCAGCAGTTACTAGTCTTTAGCACTGGACATCAAACCTGGCAACCCTGGAGCGTAATTGATGGTTACATAGTGCAGTGGGACAGTAAAATTTAATTTGATGCACGTTAATGCTCACAAGCTTTTCCATCTGGCTTTCACCTAGCACTGTACTGAACACCTGCACACACACACACACACACACACACAGAAAGTTACTGTATGCATGGACTGTAGGGAAAGTGGAGGTGACACAACCGGCTGTGCTGGGAGAGGCGGCGGTTCTCAGCTCTCCTCTGTGTGTGATCGCGTCACCCCGAATTAGATGTCAAACACACCAGGCTCTACAACCCACCCTCCCCACCCACCCCCAGACACACACACATAATTTTAGTTAGTTTAGATCCAGACTGCCTAAAAACTCCTTCTTGTCCTCATTTTGCTTTAGCACAATGCTAACGTGAGTGCTGTTAGCTATGCTAGCAATTTGAGCTAACATCTTCTATTGTATTTCTGACTAATTGCATCTTAACACCTGAAATAAAATTATTTATGTTGGGAAATCTACTGCCAAAGCAACTCAAGTCTATTTTTCTTCTATTATGCTTCTAAATTACAAATAGTCTGAGCGCTACGCAACACAAATAATCACCCGGCCTGAACACGGTGCGCTTAATAGTGAAACGAAGCTTCGAGGCAGATAATTTACCTCGAGGAACTTTAATAATTGAGGTACCAGAATCTTTTGAGGAATCGTTACAGTTCTAGTTTGAGAAACACAGATTTAACAGGAAGAAACCTCCAGCTGAGCAGAACCGGGCTCAGTGTGAGTGGCCGTCTGTCACCTGTCTCATCTAACCGGCTGGAGGTTTGAGAAAACAGACGACACAGTAAAGCAGAAGCTCTGATCCAGCTGTCTGAATGCAGACCATGACACGGCAGAGTTCAGAACAGCTTAAAAACTGCTTTCAGCTGTGAGGCTTTTCCTGGAGCTAAACTTTGGTAAATTGCTCTAGATAGCTGCTGCTTCTCCCCACAGAATTAGCTGGTAACAGTGTAATTGTCATTAATTGTTAAAAAGGAAAGACAACATCAGACCCATCAGTGCTGGGTCAGAGGCTGACATTATATTGGACTGGGCCCATCTCTGGTTTTAATCAACAGAAATGCTACTTTTGTTTGCTGCCTCTTCCTCTCTGCCTCTTATCTTTGTAGCAATGCTTTACTTTGTGGCTTTCAGGCAATCTTCTTTCATCATCATCTAAATACCTTCAATTACTTCTCCAGCCTCTCCCTGCTGCCTCAGATATTTTTATTTTTATAAACATTTTCTGAGCATCTCTTCCAATGACGTGCATTTCTCTTCTTCTGTAACAGGGTTTTATTTTAACAATATTATATATGTGAAGTTTGTCAAAATTTGTTTGAATTTATTTAGTTTAGTCTCTAGACGAGAGGTGTGAAACCCATTTTGCGTTCGGGGCCAAATCAAGATCATGAATGTTGTTAAAGGGCCTTTTGTGCCAGAATGTATTAATAAAACCCATTAAACAGTTAAAATATGAATAAATTCTTAAAATTAAAAAATATTGAACATCTTTTGAGTCCCTCTAGGATTTTGTGGTAGTAATTTAGAAATATTTTTGGTTATGTATGATGGTAACTGCAATTTTTTATGACTCGCAGTATCAAGTAAGAAATACTGCCACCTGCAGGTGGGAGTAAACCATCACTTAGATCCAATGTTCTTTTTTTTACCATTTTGCAAAAAAGTTACAAAAAACTCACAATTATGCATTAATGCGAAATAGTGTTGATTGTACGTGAATTTCCACGATAATTCACAAGAAACTTTAGGAATTAATTGATGAAATTTAGCAGTAAGCGGATAAAAACAGCTTTGAATTGATTGATATAATAATATTTAACCACACTGTTATCTTGATGGTTCTATTTATGAATCTAGAGCACTGCGAAAAAGCTAAGGTGGGCCGGATTTGGCACACATGTGCTCTTTCTAGACATTTATTGGCGTTTTAAGTTCTGCTACACTGCTCTTGGTGGTTGGTGGTTACCATAGCAACCACTACCTGACAGCTCCTCCCCCTTTTTTCCTGTTGCTGTATGTAACTGTTGGTGTGTATTACTTTCAGATCTGTGTTTTCTTTACAAAATATTATATTTTAACATGTATTTTAGACTAATTTAATTATATTCAGTGTTTCATGGGTAATTTTGCTATGTTTTGTTTATGTCTTTAGCTGTTTTCGTTATTAATGTCGTCCAATATAGCTATGATTAATTTTACAACTGCTAACTGCTGCTAACCGCTCATTGGGAGCCATTGCTTTGTAGTTTGTTTAGGGTTATCTATTATATTTTATTTAATGTAAAGGATCCAGAAGCAGCTGGATTGATGTTAAACACCAATTTGATTTCCTCTGTTTTAGAATAAATACAGAGTACCTGAATGTTTCTGTTGTGAAGTCAACCTACTGGAACTGAATCGAACATTTTAAGGTTACACCATCACGTTTCTTTTTCTTTTCCTGCCATAAAATGGTCTTCCATCGTTCCCCCTGAATGTTGTTCTGCTTAATTTCTCTTTACAATTCGTCTCGCTGGTGTCTCTGGCTGTCACTCCAAGTTGCTGGTAACAAAAAAAAAAGAAAAACAATCAGTCTGTGAGTCTGCAGCAAACTGAAGGATCTCTTGAATCATTTCATTTCTGCAAAGAAACGCTTATATTCACTTTTCTTCTTTTTTTTTACCCTGCTAGGTAGATTTTCCAACACCCACCTTCGGAATAATTGTGTGCAAGTCTAGACACACACATCCAGGGTGTGTTACTGCAGCATCTAAAGATATTTTTCTCTCAGACCTAATTGAGGCGTAGGCAGTTGGGTTTTTTTTCTTTCTGTATGTTTTCTCTTTTGTAGGTTTCCTTTAAGCGCCTGTGGGTTTCAGAAGATTTTAGAAAACCTTACATGCAGCTTTATGGCTGCTATATGTGGAATACAATGTCCGTTTCTCAGAACTAGAAACGCGCCTCTTTCTCTGTTGCTACCCGCGGTCACACCGCACAAAAATAACATTTATTACTTTAATGTAAATACTAAACTCAAACATTTGCTCATTAGTTAATTTATAGTTGAATAAAGCTGGCAACATTTTATTTTTAATTTCCCTTACTCTTGCCTTAAAATAAAATTGATAAAAATAAGTGACTTTAATTTGTTAGTGTTTTTGTTTTAGTAGTATGATAATAACTAGAGATGCACCAATTAACCAGAGATCAAATATCTAGTTCTGATCAACAATTAACAGATTAAAAACTTAAAACTCAATTTTTAACTAATATATTTAGCACTTTTTTACGCTATGGATAATTTACTTTTTCCAACTCTATTCAAGCTGCTGTGTTTATTTTGCTACTTTTACATTAATTCTTTTGTTAATTTTTATAATAAAAAGCACTTTTGTCATCTGTGGTTGTTTTTTTTAGATTTGCTTTATGAAAAATTTGACTTGACTTTAAAAATTCCCCACAGAAAATACTTTTAAAACTATTTTTTCTGTTGGATTCAAAACTTTAAGAATTATGAAACAGTCTGCCGCTCATTTTTGTCTTGCATGTTGTAGGTTTTTTAAAACAAAATCCTAACCTCTTATAAATAGCAAACAGTTTGTAGCAGCATCCATACTACATAATGCTGATCTCAGTACAACCTGGTAGTACTCGGTATATTTACCAATTGGTAAAAGATTACACTACACTGTCTTGTATTGTGTCTTTATTTTTTGCCCCTTTAGTTAAAAAGGCGGATGAGAAACCAGGGTTACGGGGTCATCAAGTAATCCCCACAGTTGCAGTTTGCCATTTTATCTGCTTCTGCTCTGGTACTGGCACCATAATGAAAGCACTCTGGGGAGCTGAAGCCAACATAAATCAGTACACAAGATCAGAACCACAAGGGCAAACAACTGTGAATAATGTAAAAGAAATAAAGCCGGTAAAAATGCTGTAACTCAGAGGGAATTATTGGCCTTTTCCCTGACCTCTCGCATTGAGGGGTCTCATTATCATAAGAATGTTTTAGTTCCCACTGTTTATCTTGCTGGGCTTTGTTACCTTCAGACAGCGATTTGAAATGGTTTCCAGTTTCTGGATTCCAATTCTGACCTTTCAGGATGAGAAAAAATATTTTTTGACCAATTAAATGTTAAAGTGCAGTAAACTTTGAGGAGAGATTAATTAAATTACTGCTGAGCTTTCATTAAAGGAGCCCTAAAATTTCACTGGAGACAAAACAAAATCCAACAAAATATTTAAAAGTGACCTATTATGTTTCCTTAAACAATTTTATATAAGTCAATGAGCTGCAGAAAACATGTTCATCACGTTTTGCACAAAATAATTCTTTGATAATAGGATTTTCTGGTCAGTTCTGCCTATTTTAGCTCCTTTCACACTGTTTTATGGCATCAAGTTAAAGTAAGACGACATGCTAGTGGCTTTTAGGCTAGCATGTTAGCATCTAGGTCAACATGCTTGTAATTCTCCACATACTGTTTAGTAGACCTAACCCTAAGCTTAGCTTCGATGCTAATTTTTGGCATTAGAACACTGGGTTCAAGCAGACGGGCACACTTTGGCAAGCCCCATTTACACTTCTCCAGAAATTTTCTAGTTCTTAGATAAGAGGACTTTCTGCTCAGTTCTGCATATTTTGACCTCCTTTCACATTGAGCTGTTTTCGGGCGTCTTGTCATGTTAAATCCAAATAAACTGCTACTGACCACGCCCCACAACTCAACGCTTTTCACTCGCACATGAAAATGGCTGCAAACAAATGCATAATTATATAACTGTACATCTTCGAAAAGCAGACGTAGAGCCTCCTGCACAATGAGCAAGAATGAAGCAAGTGGTTTCTCGATAACAAATCAACAATAAAACACTTTGTCCACTTTTCCAGCAGCCATTGTACAGAGGGAGAACCTGCTGGCCAGACATTCTGGAGCTCCACTTTGGTTGCTAGGTAACGGGGCTGGGCTGTGCTGCGGTTACTAGGTAACAACGCAGCGCCCTTAGAATGTGATGTAACTATCAGGAGGTTTTTGAAACGACTCATTTTCCAGACACCAAAAAACGTTTAACTTACTGCCAAAAAACGCCCAAGTTTTGTTTTGTTTTTTGTTTTTTTAAGCGCTTTAGCTATTTTTAGAAGGAACCCCAACAGAAGTACAAAAAGTTTGCTAAATGTGTTTAGCAAAATTTCCTCCAAAAGACTGACTGCTGATGTCAGTCTTAAAAAAAAGAAGCCTGTCGAGATAAGCGTAGTTGAGTTTACCTGTGTGACATTATTTCGCAATGCGTCCGTTATAGAGGTGGTTAATGAGTCGTGAACATTTTTGTGGACTAAGGTGTGCCTCGGCCTATCAGCAGCTCTTTGGACTGTTTCACCTTTACGCTGGAAAAACAAATTGGGAACAAGACCGTTTGAGGAATAGTTCAAGGATACCTGCAGCTATATAATGACGGAGCTGGGAGGACTGGAAAGGGGAGTGCAGTTGTTTGTGTGCACTGACAGGCGGAGTCACAAAAGAGAATATTGGTGTGTATTAGTGATAATATTGTCTAATATTAATGTGAGCTGCACTCGCCTCCCTGTGGTTTACACAGACAAACACACACAGATTCGTACACACACAGTCAAACTGAAAGAGTTTGCTGCACCTTTGATTCATAAAAAAGGGAAATATTTATGACTGGTTGTTAAAGCCCTTCTGGGTACTGTGATATGTGTGTGTGTGTGCATGTACATTGTGTGCCTGCAGTGACACACACATATGTTCATCTGAACACTCCTGCTTTGGTCACAGGAAGATAACATGATTTGTTAGTGTGTGTACTTGGCTTAAATTAGGCATATGGTTATGTGTGCATATATACATATTAAAAAGTGTGTGTGTGGGCGTGTGTAGGGGTGTGTTTAAGTATGTGTATCACGTAGCCAGTCCATATTATACCCTCTGTGGCCCTCAGCTTTAGCTCCAACATGGCTGCAGGTCTCAGGCTCTTAGCATGGGGGACTGCTGTGATGAATGAGTGTGTGTGTTGGGTGAGTAGGTAGATTTTTATTTATCCTTCTTTTGCATTTTATATATTCATGTGTTTTATCGATAAACCAGTAAAAGTGTGTATTTGATTCACTCTGAAATTCTGCCAATTTGTGTCTGATACACACACATCTTCTCCAGATTCAGTACAGAACGAGAGGCGGGAGAAAAAGGAAACACTGATATGGACCCCCTACATGTTATTGTTTACATCTGGAAATTTCACACATTCTCTTAGACCTGGAGGGCAAAAAGACAATTCTTTTACATGCCGTCCAACAGCCGCGCTGCCGCGGTAAAACAACTCCGTTTACTAAATGAAACCTGGAGATGTAGGTTTGATTAATTTAGTGCAGTGCGCCACAGCAAAGGGAAAAATAACTCTAAAAAACCATTGAAGAGTAACTCAAAATCACCTTTTTCTTGCTCTTTGTGTTGGCAAAGCTACACGTGGAATCGTTGCCATAGCAACCAACAATAACTCAACACCAAAAAAAACACTCAAACATTTCCCCAAAAACAAACATTTTCCCAGACAAACCACTGAAGAATAACTCAAAACTATTTGTATTCTTTTTTCTTGCTCTCTGTATCACACACAGACTTGTTGCCATAGCAACTGACAACAACTGCACTATTTCTATCAGGATTGGACACAAAAAACACTCTAACATTTTCCACACAAAGAACAGAACAATCAGTCAGTTAGAGTTTTATGGTTTTTTGGGTTTGGTATTTATTTTGCAATTATTAATAAGTGGTAGATTAGCTACAACCGCTATTAGCTAATCCACTAATTATATTGGCTACCGCTGCTATTAACTAAGCTAACACTGTGGTGGTAGATTAGCTAATTTAAACTGATGATTTACTGGTGATCTGTCAGAGTTGGTGCTTACGTTGCCTTTTTTATTTTTTAACTGATCCAAAACACATCATCACATCACGTCTACATGTTACGGTTGTCAAAGTCAAGCTAGCATAAATGAACTTTTTCCCTCTGCCTTGCTATTTTTTTCTTAATTAAACTTTTTTCCTGACCGTGTTGTCGTGTTGTTGACAATTGGTAGCAAAGCACTACATCCATTTTTATTTTATATTAGGTGTACGTTTAAGAGTTGGCTCATTATATTGATAACTCATCTGCTAAAACCAATGCTAGTCATCGTTAGCGAGCGCCTTTTTGACCTCAGGCAGAGAGACGGGACCGGATCTTTCGTGATGTCATTAACAATGTTCTTTTTTATTTTTTAGAGTACTTTGGCTTTGACTCAAACAACTCCATAGGAAAAAGCACAACAATAAACCATGTCTGACATAATCATCACATTGTTGCCTGAAATACGTTCTCTTATTGGAGCCCGGATTGCAGCAATAAAACCTAAATTAAATAAATCTGCTTTTCACTTTTCACTCCACTGTTGGATCAATGTTGGAGAATGTACATCTGTTCCTGCCAGGAGTTGTTGTTACCCGCCCAGTCTTTCCTTTTACGGAGCAGTGCTGATTATTTCCTCCAGGGAAAGAAGTGTATAGACTGTAATCATGTGTGGATCATAAAGATGGTGTAGCATGTGACTCCTTTCCCACAGGCAACTAAATAGCAGCAATAAATGAGTTTGGACAAAAATGTTCTCTGTCCTTGGAAAAAAGACAAAACAAATGTTGTTCCCCACAGTTTAAATTATAGATGTACCAATCAGAATTTTGTGACATAGTTTCAGTTTTTGTAAAGCTTCTGCACCATTTTTTATCTTTTTCTTTTATATGAACTTTAATATAAAAGTGTATAAGATCAACATTCCAAGTATTTTTGAGACTCCTTGTGTTGATTATTGGTATGACAGAAGTTGAAGGTATAAAAGGAATAGAAACTTTGATCAGCCTTCCTGTTATCAGTTCAAAGTCTTGGTCTCTCTTGCAGTCTCAATGAGCTGCAGATATGTTTCAGTATTTTATAGAAAATTGTTTCCTTCTATATATTGTTTTACTACTAATGTTCGTCTTTCACTGGCCTTAACTTCAAACAATCTCACTGATGCTGGAAATAGTAATTTTGAGTCTTCTTAACCAGTAGCAGAACTCCACACTGAACTGTGTTTTGTCAATTGCACAATTTGACATTTCAAAATAAGTTTTCTTAATGGAAACACTACAGTTAAAAAAACCCAAAACTTTAGTTTTTCTATGAAAAGTTTTGGCACTAACATGACGTGGTTCTTTAGCTGTATATCTCAAAACTGAAATGGAAACTTTTTGACACATGACACGAGTCACATGATCAACAACCTGACCTTTCCACTGCCAGAAAAGATGAAGAAAAAGACGACAGGAAGTGGCTGGAGGATAATGTGATGACATTTTTTAATGACTTATTGCTTGAACAAACCTATGAACTTGATTTTAATTTTGTTTCTTATTTATTGGAAACACAACAGTTGCAAAATTTTACTTTTTCGACATTAGCAGAACATTGACAAAATTCTGCGCACATTTGTTACAGAAATGCAGCTACTGATGCATTACCCGGTATAAAAAATAGCTCCAATTGCAGACAATCAAGCTACAAATCTGGTCACAAGGCAATTTCCATTTGCATTTCTAGTAAAGAAATGCCTTTTGTGGGTAATAAGGTGCCAAACACTTGATGAAACACTGGATTGTGTCAAAGAGAATCAAACTACAAAAATGGCTGCAGCTCTTGCTAGCACTGCTAACTAAGCTCTACAGCTTGGCAGTAGCAATTTGTTGGTCACATTTAACAAGGCATTGCTCAATAAAGCTGAGGTGGAGGAATTTTAATAAAAGACTTTCAGGAGTTTTGTAGCAAAGAGAATATCATCAATGCATTATCACCCCATTAGGAAAAAAACTCACTATTTTGTGTAGAAGAACAAAAATCACTGCAAAATCACAGCAGCATAAACGTTAGCCATCTCTCTGATACAACTAAATGTAATAAATTTTAAATGCTCATTTGTACTTCTTTTCTCATGATCTCTAATCTAGCCTTATTATTACCACTGAGCCTAAATCTGAACATTTTAAATATTAAAATCATTAAACAATCACTTGTGAACAGTTTCTTATCAACCAAAGAAACCTTGGTTATGTGAAATGTTTAGTTTAAAAGTGCCAGGTTGTCTTTTTTTAAATTTATTTTCTGATAATGGGGGGATATTAACACTTTTATTGAGTTAATTTTTAGAACACAAAATACTTTTTTCTACTCTTATCTTATCTGCCTCAATAAATGCAAATCAGTTGTTTTGTCCATAGTCCATCCGTTTGGTCCGTCCAGCAGTAAATAATACAACTTCATGTGAAAATCATATGATATGAAAAAGTCGCAGACTGCAAACACACACCATTCAAGTTCTGCACAAACACATCAACAAAACACTCCAAAATATGTCTTTGTTTCATCGGCTCTGGGCCCCTTGGCCTCTTGAACTCATTCAGATTTCAACAATCCTCACATCTGTCAGATACAATGCTGGGTGTGTGTGTGTGTGTGTGTGCATGGGGGTAGGCGTGTGTGTGTGTGCGTGGGTGGGGGTAGGAGTGTGTGTGTGTGTGAGTGCTCTTGTTCTGGATAATTTCCTTTGAGGAGCTAGCAGCTATTGTGCGGTGAAAAAATGTTTTTCTGCTGCGTCGTTTCTATGTTCTTGCAAGCTTGAAGGTGTTGCTTTTTAATGTGATTTCTATTGTTAGTCTGAAACACATCGACATGGTCACATTTTGAAACGGCACACACGGTGTATATTTATTTATATTTGTATCTTTCAGGTGAGTTTCAAAGCTGTATGTGCATAATTTTTTAAAACCTCCTTTTAAAAAAAAATTTCATCCCTGGAAGGATTAGATTTCAAGTTAATTTAATTTAAAATATGTTTTCTGACAGGAATTTCCACACAAAAATATGACAAAGTATAGAGGGCATAATTTAAAATAATCATATCTTCACTGATTGTAACTTGTTAACATCCCAAAAAGTATTTACACCCGTCTCAGGAATCCATGAAAAAGTCTTTAATGGTTTTAAAGCAACAAAATGCTTGAAATTGCTGACCAGCTTTTGTAAAAGGATTTTTTGATGATTATTCCTCTTTTGCAATGCGCTCCAAAGTCTTTGAGATTAGAAGGCCTCCCTGCCATGACCCTAATCTGTAGCTCCGTCCACAGGAGGCATTTTCTCTTGACACTTTCTCTATTAGACTCAAGGTGGGACTCCAAAATGTTTATATCACTCACAGTCAGAGGAAACTCACTGTTACAACTAAAATTGTATTTTAATTAAACACAAAGAAATGACCTAATTTGGAAAAACTAGAAGTTGTGACACAAGTAAAAATTAGATATAGTAACATGTATAATGTCATTCTTTTTTTAAATTTAATATGGTGACACATTCTTTTTTAGTATTTTGAAAGGAGTGTAAAATTCACTAAGAACTTGTTATTAAATTATATGTTACTTACTGGAAAAAGGTTAGTTTGCTATTTTGAGCGTTCGCTGTGTAAGAAGATATTTTATTTGATTGCAATAAATCTCTTTTTGAGGTTGAAAGTTCATAATTGCTGCAGCTGAGATAGAGATACTGACAACGACGTTTCATGGTTTTGTGGTCACTGCAGTGTAATTAAATATGAAGGACGTAGAGACGCTTACAGAAAGTTTTATGAGTAAAAGAAACATCGTTTTGCTTTGCATCATCCCAGACTGGATTTGTTTTCCAGGCTGGGTAAAGAAATCTCATCAGAAATGATTCTGCTTCAGGGAAGATCTCAGTTCTGATAAATAATCATTCATTGGTCCGACAGTCTGGAAGACATCTTGGATTTGATGTCAGTATTTGTTTGGAGACAGAAAAAGAGCAACTTTTTGTTTTTTAAACTTTTGTTGTTTATGTTGATCCACAGTTAAGATCATGTTGCTGCTTATCAGACATAGTTAGTCAGAAATGGGCAGAGTAACTAAGAACTGGACTCAGGTAGCACTACTTCTACATATTTTTACACAAGTAAAAGTAAAAAGTAGCCAAGAAATTACACAGGTAAGAGTAAAAACGTATTTGGTAAAAAGTCTACTCAAGTACTGAGTAACTGATCAAATTATCAGTCATTTAATATTTAAAAATTACATAATCATGTCGGGCCAAAATACAAAAGTACGTGGAAAGTTTAGTATTTTAAGGATGAAAATGACAATAAATGAGTTTATTTGTACAGCACATTTAATCAACAAGGCGTTTCAAAGTGTTTTACATCACAAAAATACAAAGTCAGAACAAACAGTCAATAATTGAAGCATTACATTTTCTCATCATTATTAATTTTTCATTGATTATTAATCAAAGCAACTCTAATCAGGTGGGGTTTTAGTCTAGATTCAAAGCCACTCAGTATTTTGGCTGTTTTGCAGTTTTCTGGAAGTTTGTTCCAGATTTGAGGTGCATAGAAACTGAATGCTGGTTCTCCATGTTTGATGATTTGCTTCCAGAACCAGACCAGAACCAGAGCCAGAAGACCAGAGAGGTCTGGAAGGTTGCTATGACAACAAGTCTTTAATAATTCATTCAAGTAATAAAAAATAACTAAATCAGGCAAAATAAAAAATTTTCCAAATCAGTTTCTTTCACTAAAAAATGTATTTAAACTTTAACATAAACTGCAGGTTATGAGTCTGTCTGGTGATTTTTCTGGTTAAAACGTGATTGTTTTTCACTCAGTGGGTCGAAAATCTAGAAATTTTTACTCAAGAGCTACGTAGTAGAGCTACGTCATAATAAAAGTACTCAAGTAAAAAGTAAATAAACTACTAAATGTAATTTTTTTCAAAATAGTTACTCAAGTAATTGTAACTGAGTAAATGTAACTAGTTACTGCCCAACTCTGGAGTTGGTGAAGATTATTGGAGATGAGTAACAGGATCTGCAGAGCTTCAGAAAGTCTGCAAAATGTTTAGTAACTTTGGCTAAAAAACAGTAAAGCACCAACTAATGTTTTTACAGAGAGACGTCATAGAGTCAGGTTTTAATTTTTCTTTTTCATAAAATAATTGCATTGAATTTCCACAACAGGTTGGTATTATAAGCAGCAGAAATATTTATTTGAATCTATTTTTCTCATCATTAGGTTGGAAATTATGTGCTTTTTGGTCCTTTTCCATAAACAACAAACAGAATCTGCAAAGTTTTTATTTTTATTTTTTTTTACTTTCAACCTAAAAATTTAAATGAAGATTAAATGGTGGTTCTTTAGAAAAATGAGAACAAATTTCCTAGAGTAGAAATTTCTAAAAAAAACGATCAGTTAGCATTTATGTCTGAATCTGTTTTATGTAGCTGGACTCAGGACTGTAAATGCTGGTTTACAGGATTAAATTCGAATATCAGATATTTAAATTCCCATTTGATTCTTTTCTTTAACAGTTTTATGCTTGTTTTACTTTCTACCATCTAAAAGCTCAAATTCTTCACAGTTAAACCTTCTGTACAATTTGGATACAGTTTTAAATATCTCTTACATGTTGGAGTATTTATGTTGATGTTGCTTATTTCAAGCGCTCCAGTTCAGTGACGTCATTAAATGTCTGGGTGTGTCTGTGTTTGCTTTGCTTGCTTAGTTTGCTCAGTTTTTCCAGATCTTTATTATTTAATCCCGATCTTGTCATCCAACAAAAATAGGACACGTCTACCGTTTTCTGGAATAAGATTAAGATGCAATATTTCACAGCAGCAGAGCTCAGAAATCTGTTGCTTTCTCTGTAAAGTCTTCAACAGAAAAGATTCAGCTAAACAGACTTTCACATATTTTTTTATAGATGTTTCAAAGCTGAAAAAAAAAAGTCGTTGTTTCTATGGATTGCATTTCTCTTAATGAGTCAATTTGGATGTTTGATTTCAGCGTGAAAGACTGAGGAAAATAGTTTTTCCCCTTTTTTTATCTAATCAAGATGCAAACAAATACATTTACGAGATGAAATTAAAACAGCAAAAATAAATATATTTTTAGAAATGGAAACACAGCTGCACCTAACAATTATTTTGGTAATCGATTATACTAACGATTAATTAGATAAGAAAAAAACAATCAGTACAATCTATAGTTTTCATTTAACTAGTTTTATACAACAACAAATGCAAATAAATTAACTCCTTTGTTTTGAAAAAGAGGACATTTAGTGTTTAAAATGCAATTACGCACTAAAATCTAAAACTATTAGACCACTTGAGGAGTTTTAAGTAAAACATATTTACAGATAAAGATTTTTTGTCTTAATTATTATTTATTATTGTTATTTTGTACAGCTGTGGTTTAATTACTGCTCTGAATTTCTTGTTTAATCAGAAAATGCCTTTATTTTCAGTCTGCATACTCCAAATGACTAAATTAGTTGATGATTATCTCAATAATCGATACATCAGAATTAATCTGATTAATCCAATTAATCGTTTTAACCCTAAATAGAAATTAACTGCCTTTTTTTGGTTTCAATAGAGTCTATTAGACAATATTAGTTTTAGATTTGTGTATTCACGTCTTTCTTTGTGACATTTCCATTACAAATGTTGAAGCTTTTTCTGCTTGTTTAAGGTAAATTTAACACAATAATATTTCCTCTGCCTTTCACTAATCTCTCTGTTGATTATAAACATTTCTCACCGGCTCTTATGTACTCCATGTTAGCACCCTCACATGGCACAATCATGCCTTGTGCTCACACACACACACACACACACACACACACCCACCCACCCGCATGCAGTCAGCAGGAGGCCCCAGTAAAAGCCTGCACAGTGTGTTTATGGTAAGAGGGGGAGGAGACGTCACAGCGGGGCCGTTTCCTTTTCAGCTCCATCATATCCTTTGTGTTTTCATTTTGCCCCTTTTCCAAATGTAGACTGGCGTAATGAGATTCCAGTTTAACTTATCGCGTCGTGTGTTGTAAGAGCTGGGGAAAAATTAGGTCAGAATAAAGGTTTTTAGCAGAACAAGGTCTGTTTTTCCTTATAAGCTGGAACTCACGCTGACGGAGCGAAATGTAACATTTACAGAGTGACAGCAATCTCTAAGGTGGCTTTTTCTGAGATCTCCAACTTTGCTTTTAGAACAGTTTTCCTTTTAGGCCCTTTTTTCTGTGAGTAATCCACCTTAGCCTTGTTCTTATGCTGCCTGACCTGCTTTATGCCTTACTGTAATTTAGCTTTCATGTGAAAGATTGACAGGTGGAAAGGGAAAGAATGTGCATGTTGTGTTTGGTGCTTTAAAGAAAACCATTAAAGTGAGCCGGTTTACTGCATAAACAACAACTGTGTCCACAAAAACTGAAAAATGGCCACTTTAACTGTAAGCCTCTGCTGAGACGTTGCTCATATTTCTATAGATTTGAAGCTTTTCTGTAGCACAATGTAATAGTCTTTGCTAGCTTTGTTAAAAATGTCAGTGAATTTTAAGTTTTTTAACCCTCAGGAGCACAGTTAAACTTTTTTTACTTATTTATAAGTGGGAAAGAAACCCCCATTTCCAGGTTAAAACTGCCACAGCGATTAACCGTTAGAACCCTTTGCACGTGACGTCACGCTCTCCAGAACCCCACCCACTCCGCCATGACGGTCAAACAACCAATGCTTCTTCTTCTTCTTCTTCTTCTTGTTCTTCTTCTCTAAACCTAGTCTAAAAACAGACACCTGTAACCTAATATCGCTTCTATTTAGTTGATTTCACTTTAAAAATGGGCATAGGATGCTGCGCGGTCGGCTGGACAAACAGAGAAGGATACA
The DNA here is from genome assembly GCF_001444195.1 of Xiphophorus couchianus. Taxonomy (NCBI): domain Eukaryota; kingdom Metazoa; phylum Chordata; class Actinopteri; order Cyprinodontiformes; family Poeciliidae; genus Xiphophorus; species Xiphophorus couchianus. The sequence goes on along the minus strand of NC_040232.1, from coordinate 7,962,812 downwards.
AACCAAACTTGAAATTCAATTTTATGATGTTTAATGAGGACAGATACGGTGGCGACGGATAGCAGCCGTTAATCATAACGGCTGGCAGCTGTCGGTTATAACAATGACCGGCAGCCCTCGGTGAAATCTCGGATTTGCAGCGAACACTTTTTTACAAGGTAAGAATATTAACGTCCATACATTTTATAAGTGAGTACGATTAGAAAGATATCAAATATCGCATTATGGGGGAGGTACGCTTCTAACCTCTGGTAACCATGGAAACTGTGCCGAACCGTGTCGTTCCCTAGCATGTAGGGAAAAAACTGGTTAGCATCTCATCCTTTGTTCGTTTTGAATGCTATTCCGGTGTAAAGGGAGTTTATTTAAACTCTGTTTATGACATAGTGATATAAATCATGTGGTGTGAATTCATACAAAGTCGGTAATTAGAGGGAGGAATTATGGGTCGGTTTCTAAGCTAGCTATTTCTAACTTTTAGCACACTTGAAATAAGACCAGATCAACTTACTAGTGAAATATATGAACTTTTCTTAAAGTCTATAATACCTCACCTAGTTCCACTGGCAGATTATTTCACTTAGAACAATATATTTTCCCCATGTTTCTAGTTAAATAATCTGGCAATTGAACTAGTACTTCATCAACAATATTAAGGAATTATTGACTTAATCCACTACCAAATTGTTATTTGCAGACCTAGTCTTAAGTCTGTTATATACAATATTTATTTATTGTATGTGTTGGTTTAAAATCAGATTCAGCAAATGGGGCAGATTTTTAAGAATAATTTTCAGTTATGCATTTTTCTTTTCCAATTTGAGAAGGTAAACTGGAAATATGACACTTGAAATGCAAATGATGAGCTCGCAAATGATGTTAAATTGAAAGCTGGTGTCAGTTTCCTGCTGATCATATAAAAAATATTAGGATTTTTTTTTTTTTCTTAAGAGAGACATACGGTGTTAAAAAAGCAAAAATGTATGAAAGTAAATTGGCTTTTTGGATGGAATGTGAAGCAATTTCTGATGTTTGGTTATTCATGTTTAGCTAGCTTGTTTGGTGTTGTAGCTTGTTACCAACATTATTTTCAAATCAGCAGGACGTAGAAATAGACATAGAGAGATTGGTACTTATATTTTTAGTTATAAAGCCATCATTTCCTATCAATTCTGGAGCTGAAAACGTTCAAAATGTCTCCATGATTGTAGAAAGTCTTGTGATGACGATAATACTGGTGAAAATTGTGCTGATTTTCCCCCATTTTCTCCTTTCCTGCCTGTTCTTCCTCCACTTTGTGACCTTTAACATTTTGAGCAATTTTGTCATTTGTGTCCAGTGTGAGCATTTGCTGCCATGACACTTTGCCCAACTAGCTAAATATTACATTAACATGAAAAATGCAAGTTCATATATAAGCCAAGAGTTATTACTCTCCATTCGGCTCCTTGGAATATGAATATTGCACACACTAAAATTAAAATTATAACATATTTGCGATATATTGTGCAGTCATAGAGCTGCTCTTTTTTTCTAGCTGCCTGAGTGAGGAGAAGAAATGGTTCTTTGTGACAGAAAGACCCAGAAACACTCGGGTCACTCTGACATGTTCTCTGGGTTCTCATTAAAGTCCCGTTTTTAACCATAATATCCCTTTATTCCATACGATAGTCAATAAAACGTCTGTTTTATTTTTCTGCTCAAACCTCTAAGTGATATATTTCCTGTTTAACAACGCAGTTTGATTAAGATTGTACTGTAAAACATTTGAAGGTGGTTAACTTGAAAATGAAGGTTCACCTGCTGCCTTGAAAATGCAATTTAAGTCAAAGAGAAAATTGTTTTGATTTGTTGCCAAAATTAAAGTTCATCAAGTTGATTTAACAACAAGAATATGTTGTTTTTTTAAAGTTCTAATCAATTGTGAGTTTTAACTTAAACCAAACACTTTTTTCACAATATTCAAGAATAAAGCTGCAATTACCTCATTAAAAAGTCACATTTTTATATTATTTCACTCATAATATCAACTTAAAATAACTATTTATTTTACTTTAGAATAATTTAAATTCTTGTTTCAAATTGCATGAACAAAATTTCTGATCTGATGATGAATTTTACTAAATATCACAATGAATTTGCTCAAAAACATTTAGTGTGAACAGAACATTATCAGACAAATGGATTAAAATGAACATTTGCCTTAATGACACACAACAGTCCATTTCACTCAGGATAACAGGATCTAAAAACATGCTGCTAAGCACACTGGGAAATATTTTTAAGTGTTATTCTAAAAGCTCTTGTATGTTCAGCTCTTTGAGGTTTGACAAAAAAAAAAAAAGTTAACACAACTTATTGCTGTAAGTTTATCTTTTGCAAACTCACATTTAGGTTCAAACTCCAAAACTTGCTAAATTTATTTGACTTAAAAAGTAGAATATAGTAGATGCAACTAAGTGCTGCTCAAATGTTTTACAGTGTTTGTTTCCTGTGTAAACTGAAGAGTGGAAATATTACAAATACGGCTTCGTTGATATTTAACCGAAAGAAGAAATGTGTTCTGAACATTAGGACTGCTTTGGTTAATGGATTTTAATTATTAATGAAACTTTTTGTTTTGCTGTTTTATCAAGCAGAAAACAGATCTGTATTAAATCACTTTAGTTAATTATTTAAATCAAAGTACTTATGAGAATCTGGAAAATAAAAATAACTTGGAAATAAGGAGTAAACACGGTGGATCAATCCAGCTTTAAAATTATACTCAGACAAAATATTTTCAGGATTTTTGTTATTTTTCTTGTTGCTGAAATTTAGTCAGCTAAATCTACATGAAAGTTTGAGCCACATTTTTGTTTTTTATATATTTAAATATTTCCATATTATAAAATGCAGCAAAAGTGAAGCTTTATTTTCTCTGTCAGTTTTAAAGAGACATTTTTGAAATAAAATGTTTAATAAAATCTTGATTTAAACAGTTTTTCAAACTGATTTCTGGTTAAATAGATGCTAGTCATAGTTTATATTATTTCTATTGGCTGTTCTGTGATTATATCTTTGTAGTATAAAACATTGCATTAGGAAGTTGCTCTGGATTTAGTGGATTAAAGTCAATGTCAATAAGACTGATTCTTCAGTAACTCTTTGCTTGTTGCAGTTTTATAATCCTACATACAATTCAAATAACACAAGTACATTAACCTTTTTTAATAGTTGTAATTTGTTTTTATTTGGTGTTGGGGACATTTTAAATTTTTTGTACTAGCATAGCTCGCAGGCTTAATGTGATTTTTAATTTTCAAAAAAAATTTTACAGAAATGTTTTTTTTTTAATTCTTAGAAAGTTACATGTACATGAACCATTTTTAATAGTTATTCATTTTTATTGTACGTGTTTTTCGTTAATAGGAACATTTTTCAGTTTTGTTCCAGCAGGTCTTTTCTGATTTGTTTTTAATATTAAAAAAATCCCTCAAAATGTTTTTTTTCTTCTTTCTTTTTTCTCCTAATTCTTAGAAACTTTTAGCGCAGCTGGGCTTGGGAGCATGGAGGGGGGATTAAACATGATCGGAACAGCTCTAGGCGGCTGATGTCCCACATCTGTCCCCTCTGCTCCGTATCGCCTTAAAAACGGACACAGGCACACAAACACTTAGGCAGAGTTTTAGCGAAGCCTTTGGCTTTTAATCATTGGCATTAAGGGCTTAAAAAATCCACCCACCCCTCTTAAGGGGCAAGAGAAGGTGGAGGGAGGGCAGCATGTAATGAAGCTGAAAAGGCTCCCATGATGTCTGAGATCCTGCATGAAAAAAAATAAGATTTTCTGCATTTCGCTGCTGTTCACTTTGGATTTTTTGAGGAAGTTTTTTGGTTCACCTGTCAAAGACCAAAAGGAAAACGGCTGATCATTATCTCTGTTTGCTGCGGTTCTGGACTCGGATATGTGCGTGTGTGTAGGGGTGTGTGTGTGTGCGTGATGCTGCAGAGAGTCGCCAAGTCTCATTTGTAATCTTTGTGTTTGAGCTGCAGATCAGTGATTTCTGAAACTGAGCTTCAGATCAACGATCCAAACTCATCCAAATGTCAAGAGTGTCTCAGTGCTGGTGTGAAATTTCTCTCTTCTGGATTAAGATCTGAACTTTAATCTGAGCTCTGCTTCACGTTTGGTGTGCTGATCTGCTAGACCAGGGCCGTCAAACTCATTCTGCTTTTGGGACAAATCAAGATCATGAAGGGCCGTTCTTAAAGGGCCAGTTCTGCCAGAATGCATTGATAAAACCTGTGCTATTGCGCAATAGGGGTGTAGTGATACAATATGATATTCTGATATTTGGTAAACGATACAATTCGATACGATTCAATAAACTTTTGTGATTTTTCTGAAAGATTTTAGAAGGACAGAGTGATTTTAGTGACATTTTGTGTTCCATAGACTTGGATTTAATTAACTGAAAATTGATTAAAAGCACCAACTACACAATACCTGACTCTGATTGGACTGATTGGCTCAAAAAGGTGCAGGGATTTGTTTTTTTGTGTGAATTTCCACGACAATTCACAAGAAACTGGAGGGACTGGTTAATGCAATTTGGCAGTAAATGGATAAAAACAGCTTTGAACTGATTTATAAAATAATATTTAAGCACACTGTTATCTTGACGGTTCTACTTATGAGTCTAGAGGGCCATATAAAAAGCTACGGTGGGCAGGATTTGGCCCCCGGGCCTTGAATCTGACACATCTTTTAGTATGAGAAAGAATAGCACTTTTATAGAATTTTACTCGTCTTTCTCCCAGTTTTCTCTCTTTAATCTCAAAATATGTCATGTTTACTCCAAGAAGAATTAAAACATTGTAGAAAAACAAAGTTGTGAAACTGTATTACACGGTGAAAATGTTCCCCTTTGTTGCACTTTCAGATCTTTAATTAGTTATTCGGAAATGAGAACAAATGTGCAAAATTCTAATTTCAAGCATGGTTGTTGTTGTTTTTTAGAGAAGTTAACTTGTGACCAGAACATTTGTGGTAGAAAATCAGGGTACAAAATCTGACTTGAACTAATGTTTTTGACTCCTAGTCTGGATATTGTTTGCAGAAGTAACATTCCTTTTCAGAAGTCTTTCCCCAAAGTCTTGGCTTTATAATGGTTTCTAATTTTAAATATTATATACTGCATAAACGCCATTAAATTGCACATTTAGAGTATGAGCTGTAGCCGACAAAGGCTGCTCATATATTTAGATTCATTAGCATCAGCTGGAAAGCAACAGTAGAATAATTGCAGAAGTTGTAGATCGGCATTATTCTTTAGATTCTCACTCTACAATAACCTTGAATGGCAATATCACATGATCACAGTATTTACACAAAAAGATCAAACATATAAGACTGTGTAATTGCTTTTATCCGAAAGTGAAAAGCAGAGGTTATTCCTACTGCAAATAACATGTTGATTATTATAGACATAAAAAAGTATCACTAATATTTGTTTCTTTTGATTTTTCGAAACAGAATAAAGCCAAAACGTTGAAAAGCTTACAACTAAATTTCATTTTCAAATGTTTATTCTGCAAAATATTATACTGTTTTCACATTTAGTGCCCTATAGAATAAGTAGAGTTGAACAATCTGATATTATCTGGTCGATTAGATTATCTGATCTGTTTAGTTTGCTTTAATCAAACTCTAGATTGTCTGGAGAAAGTCTGGTTTGTTTGTGGAAGTGTGAATGCGCAATCGAACTCTTAATTTGGACCAAAAAAGCTAATTCTGGTCCGCATAAAAACCTTGATCGGTTGAAGTGAACTCTAGCACGATTTGAATGCATATGTGAACACCACATTCCCCAGAGACCGCTCAAAAAGCAGGAAGTGGACGATAGTGCATTCTGGGTAAATAAAACCAAAACAAAGAGTTTAACGCTACCGGGAGAAATGTCTTGTGATCTTTTGCCAAAAACTAAAGAGAAATCCTACAACCATATACTTACATTTTGTGAAGAATGGAGTTTCTCTTGTCGTCTTCACTGATTCTTGGTGCAGCGCCACCACAGGCGAGGAGGGGAACAGGTTTCTCAAAGTCTGAAAGTGGACCGCACCATCTGAAAGTGTAACAGATGTTGCAATTTTGGTCCCAAATTGAACTGAGTCTACCGGACGATAACGGCCTGAAAACGCATGTAGTGTCCTGACAGTGTGCTTTTCTCAACCTGAATTGTCTTGAAAACGTATTTCAGTATGCTGACTGGCAGTGCTCAGCTGTAGGTGGAAGGAGGTCAACTCTGCAAAACCTTCTATTCTTTAGAATCAGAGAAACCTTTGGTTAATCAGACTCTTTTTCCATTTTCTCATTCTATGGTCTTTAATCTGCAGGAATTTAAGGACAGGAAATGTTTTCTGTGTGGAAACAGTGACTTTTTAAACCTGGATGCACCTTGTCGCCCCTACCTTGTCATGGACAGTTAGTATTTGTGTAGACCTGGTATAATTGCTGTAATGCTGTTCATAATGTGGATCTATTACTTTCAATCACAGTGTATGATTGAATGTCTGCAGCCATAAAGACTCCTGCGGACCAGTTTCTAATATTAGCAACTGGCTGCTTGAACTCTACAGACAGCTCTGTTGGAACTTTAGCCAATTTATTTATTTTTTTCTACCAATTATATTTTACATTCATGTTCTCCCATTTTAAAGTAAGTTGGTCAATCAGAGAGTTATATGTCTAATCACTGTTGAATGTTGTCGATATGCAGCTTTTGTTTAGTGCATCTTTTTTTCCTCTGCCATCTCTGAAGTCAGTTGAGAAAGCAAAATGTTCCTAAACAGCAGAGTCTGGGTTCTCCATTCTCTTTTATTGTGTTGTTCCTTCATGATCTGTTTTTAAAAGTTGTGTAGCTGAATGTAGACCTCCACTCTTTAGTTCTTTTCATAAATATTCTGCTTGTGAACAGGTTTACTTAAGTAACTGAAGTAATATGGTGCTTATTTGTGGTCAAATTAATGCATATATAGCTAACATGAACAGATTGCTTGGAGTCATTAACAGGATAATATTCCACCAATGTCACTGGCTAATAACCAAGAGGTAATCTCAAGTCTGTAGCTCAAATTCAGGCTTCTTTTCACTCTTCATTTCATAAGATTAAAACTTACTGAGACTCAAGTCTCAGACCAGGAGTCCAAGCCAAGACTTTAGTCTTTAAGACACCAGGCTAATGGTGGATCCACACCAGCCCTGTTTAGTCCGCTTTAATCAAACTCTAGTTCAGTTTGTCTGCGGAGGTGTGAATGCGTTATAGAATTCTGATCAATAAAGTGAACTCTGATCCACCTCAAAACCTCGGTGTCTGTTCAATTTAAGTGAACTCTGGAATACATATGTGAACACCAAGCGGATCAGACACCACTCCAAAAGCAGGAAGTGGACTATAACGCAAGGTATTCTGGGTAAAAACAACTAAAACAAACTGAAGAATCTAACAGTAAGAGGAGAAATGGCTCATAGTCTTTTACCAAAGACAAAAGTGAAATCCTAAATCCGCTAAAATCTGATGTCACTCCATTTTGTTTACATTTTGGAGGTTTTTGTGTTGTTTCCTTCTGTAGTTCTTGGTATAGCGCCTCCACAGGCGAGGAGATGAACAGATTTTTAGTGCAGTGTGAAATTGAACTGCACCAGCTGAAAATTAAACAAATGTTTCAATTTTGCTCCCAAATTGAACCAACGCAACTGGACTATCAGGTGTGAAAACAGCCTAAGAGTCTAAAAGTCTTGTTAGTGTGAAGGAGAAACCTAACAGATTTACTTTCCCGATTGGAACATTAAACTTTCTCCGTTGATAAATATTTATATAAAGAAAAACATTATTGGAAATCACTTTGTGTTTATTATGGACATAGAGATGGACAGAAAGGGGTAAAGATAGAGTTAAAAGGGAAGGAGATCAGAACAGACGGGAGAAAGAAGGCAGGTCAAGTCTGAAGTTTTAGTTTTTGCAACTTAAATCCAACTCAGTCACCATGTCTTGGTTCTGTTGCAGTTTCTTGCAGCTCAAGGCAAACTGTGAGGATGAGTCCAACCTGTTGGCTAGAGAGGCAGATTGATCTGACATGTTGAGACCATTTTGTTCTTCTTTTAGTTCTGGGTTTCACTGAAGCCGTTTTTGTATAATGGGTCATTTTTCCCGGTGCTGATAATGCCTCGCTGATAGAGAGCCCGATTCTGTAGTTATGAATTCTGCAGCACACATCGCTGACTTCAGCTGAACTAATGAGATTAGATGTCACCCGTGTTTGCTTTCCATCTCAGTCCGGATGTTTCCTATTTGGTAGAATGTCTCATTTGTGTTGTAGATATTTTTTTGTGGTTAAACACTGGGGCCATTATACTTGTGCTATCTTGAAATAAACTGCAGTTTCGATCATCAGAGCTCCTCCGTTTGCCAAGAACTTGATAATAATTACAAGTGGAAGAATGGACTCGGTGACTCTGTGTAAGGAGATAATGAAGCAGACAAAGATTTCAGTTTCACATTCCTTTGATGCTAGCAAGGGCATTTAGCGTGTGATTGTTGCCTCTTTTTCTTTGCGTGGAAACAAGCACTTCACACTCAAACATCCCACATATTAGGGTGCCGAACTGAGAATTGCTACCTGCAGACCCTGAAGTGATCATTTCATTATTTAATTTCAACTCCAACCAAGAGTTCAGTCTTAGGTTGAAAAAACATGCGAATATTGTTGTTTTTTTGTTTTCTAAAGGGGATCTATTGTTCAAAATTAAAATTTTATGTGTTTTTGTACTTCAATTTGCTTAACAAAAACAGCTCTTAAAAACATAAAAGCAAACAAACAAACAAAAAAAAACACCCAGCTGGTTTTTGTCAAGTTTTTGGTGTCTGGAAAATGAATCCTTACAAAAACATTTGGAATGTAAATTCAACTGCGCTTTAGAGACATTTTCAGTAACAACAAATACAGCTTTGGCTGTTTGGGAATTATTAGTTAAAACACGGACAGTATTCCTGGTGTATCTTTTAACGGACAGTAATATTTATGAGATGAATTTGATTACTTGGCTAGTTTTTCCTTGAAGCACTCGACGCTTGGAGATTAGCTGCTTTCAGATACAAGGACTGAAAACATTATTTTGTGAGCAAAGGTTTGATAAAGCTGCGGAAATACAATTAAGAGCAAATTGGATGAAATTCTGAGAATGGTTTTAAGAGGTGTATGCATAATCGAACCTTTTTTATTCCTGGTTTATTCTAGGAAAGTTTTAACTTAAGATGCGCTTAACCTTCCTACAATAGCTGGTCATATAACGGCATTCAGAGCATTATGGAAGAAAAGTGCCAACACTTCTGAAAAAGACAAAAGCGTATGGAATATCAGACGAACATGTGTGTAAGTGGAAAAAGGAGCAATATGATAACCGTGTCCTTGGTGTCTTTACCTGAACCCCTCTGTTGAATGGATGAAATTCCCTTTTAGCAACATTATGATGAGAAATTTTCTTCTTATTAACAAAACAGTAAAAACTTGTCTAAAAACTGCCTTCTTCCTGAACTGTGCTGCTCCATGTAAACAATAATCTACTCAATACTAATTGTCAATAATTACAGGAAATTACACAAGCCATAATTATTTTGTGTCAAAAAACAGAAAGTGTTGCTTGAGGCTCTTCAGGAGAGTTCAGCGTGCTTCACTGAACTCTCCTTCATCCTGACGTTTGATCAGAATATGGGAATAAGGTTTAGCTTTTCCTGCTGGAAGTTTCTTCAGTATTTATTTTCATCCAGAGTTGGGTGGAAACTAGTTACATTTACTCAATTACTTTTACTTGAGTAACATTTTTGAAAAAAAAAAACAAACTTTTAGGAGTTGTTTTTTTTTTATGCTGCACTTTTTATTAGGCTTGCACCGATTAATTGGCGCCGATTTCCTTAATTTTGGGAGATTTGTGATCGGCTGATACTTGCATGTGAAGCCGATCTTATTTCCCTCTGCAAAAGTATAAAAATCATCCTCTGTCCTCTTCTGGTCTGCTTTTAGAGAGGGTTGACTGACGGACCGACCCATCTGGTCATTTCTGCACGTTTGCAGTTAACAATATTTACCCCACGGTTACAAACTCAGCGACTTTCTTACCATATTTAGAGACATTTCAGACAAAAACATTGGTATCGCCCACAATCGGAATCGACAGGTCAAGCTTTTGAAAGATCGGTAATCAGCAATCGGCCAGAAAAAAGAATCAGTGCAACCCTACTTTTTTTTTTTTTTTACCCCTCCAGGGGTCTTTTTTGTGGCTTGTCATTAGCTTGTCATTTTCATAAAAAGACCAAGCTTTTGCATGTACTCCAAATTGTTCAAGAACAGCAGCTGATTTAATTTGGGTATACCTTTCCAGCCGTTTTTGGTGTTTTAGGGGGTGAAGGTTAACGAGTTAAGTCAATAGTATCTTAATATTGATGAAAAAGTACTAGTTTTATTGGCAGATTATTTCACTTATAACAAGATATTTTTCCCAGAAATAATCTGCCAGTGGACCAAGTACTTCTTTATCAATCTAACCTACAAACTCTACTTTATTCAACTCTTGGAGGTTTGACAAAATTAATAAAAAATTAACACAACTTAATACTGCAAGTTTATCTTTCACAAACTCACACATTTAGGTTCAAAATCTAAAACTCGCTAAATGTATTTGACAATAGAAGACAGAAGACACGCGACAGACTGGCGACCTGTCCGGGGTGTACCCCGCCTCTCGCCCGGAACGTAGCTGGAGATAGGCACCAGCAACCCTCCCGACCCCATTAGGGACAAAGGTGAACAGAAAATGGATGGATGGATGGATGGACAGAAGACACAACTAAATGCGGCTCATATGTTTTACAGTGTGCCCTCTGTCTCGCTAAACTCGGCTGTTTTCAACTGTAACCCTGAAGGTAATTGAGTGAAAATAACAGAATACACACACTGCCACTCCTATTTCTTAATCCTTAACCACTCAACGTCGGCCCCCCACCCTCAACTTAAGCATCGTTTGCACAACCACTAACTCCCCGATCTCCCTTTAATTGTTTTTCAATTAGCTTCTTGTTGTCGTTCGCCAGCATGTCCTCTTCTTCGTGCGTCCTTACCGATCTGAAAGGCTGAAGACGCAGGATCACGCTGACAAAAAGTGAGGGACTGAGGTTAGAAATCAGCATGAGGAAAAGAAAAACCACATAAGTAGTTCAAAGCAGCAGAATAACTTACTGTAGGTGACAGGGAGAACAAAATACTTGCAGTTGTCATCACCACAAGCGGGAGCACGGAGGATGAAAGGAAACACATTGCCATCCTCCTTCCTGCTCTCCAGCACATAATGAAATAATTAGATAGTTGGATGGCTAATTGGAATGTTTCCTTTTTTTCCCCTTCCTCCCACAGAGACGTCCGTTTAGCTTTAGAAATGTGGCGAAGAGAACAATTCAGAGCAGCCTCACTAAAAACACACCCAAACCACCGGCAAGCAAATCTGCTCTGTGCCGTTGGTTGGCTTTTCATATTCGGTCATGCATATAGACACTGTGTTCATTTGTATGTATGGCAGCAGAGGAGGAAGAAATTTACTGTATGCTTCCAGTCAAAGGGTAGATTTGTAAGCGAATCAAAGAGCTTTCTTCTCTTTTCATTTTCAGAGCCATGACCATGTTCACATGAGGATATTTGTGAAAGAAAAGCTCCAACCTTCCAGTTTGAGTGTAATTTTGCCTCACCTTCCTGTGAGTTTCACGTTTTCCCCCCGATTCTGCAGCACAGAATAAATCCGCCATTTTGGGTTATGTTTCATTTAAATTTGTGTGCCGCTTTTTTGCCATACCTATTGGTCAATCATGCACATATTTACTTTAGTTCATTTTCCCTTTTTGTCTTCTTGACTCACACCCACACATGAATATATACACACACTGAATAATGTGCCAGAGGTGGTCGTGTCTCTTATTAAACAAGCTTTTGTATCTGTATTTGTTATTGACTGAAATATATTATTCCACTGTTCCACTGAAGTTTGTTTTCCTGCACATGGAAGAAAAGGCTTTAGCTGATCTTCCCCCAGCAGAGATGTTTGTGAATCACTGCTGCCCCTCTTTTTTCTTCCTCCTCTTTGAATTTTCTCTGTCCAGAAAGCTGAAGCAAAATGACAAATGCACATGATTGTCTCTTTTGTGGATCTTCAGTTATGGTTTTTGGACGAGATCGGATGGATCAACCAGTCAGATTATTTTCTAAAATTGTTAACCTGCCAAAAATGATTTTACATGATCTGTCTGAAAATGCTTTAATATAAGAGTATATAGAAATGGCACAGAACCTTTATTCTCTAGGATTTTCTGGAATGTTCAATAGTTATTTATAGTATTATGCAAAATTCTCATTTTCCACCTTTTTGTTCATCCATTTGGGTTTTTATTGGTTGAAACCAGTCCAAGCATTTAAAAAAAAACAAACTTAGCTATTTTAGGCAATAAGTTAATGTTTTTCGGTGACTTAAAAATGAGCCGTACGTCACAGATGCACTGCCTGTTACCTAGCAACGTCATTGAAGCCCAGCCGGTTACGTAGCAACCCAAGCAGAACTCCAGCTTGTTTGGTCTGCTGGTTTTCCCGCTGTATGCTCTGTACAATGGCTGCTGGAAAAGACGAGTGTTTTGCTATCGACTTACCTTCCAGAAACGACTTGCTGCATTGTTGTTGGTTGTGCAGCAAGCTCTACTTCTGCTTTTTAAACATGTACAGTTGTACAATTACGGATCTTTTTGCAGCAATTTTCATGTGCAAGTGTAAGCGATGAGTTGGGGGGGCATGTGGAGCAGCAGACTGTTTGGATTAGAAGTGGCAAGATGCCCTGAAACAGCTAATTCTGAAATTAGCTCAAAATAAGCAGAACTGAGCAAAATAAAATCAATTTTTTTAAGAATGATTTTTCCCAAAGAAATGAACATTTTCAAACAGTTAAACTTCAAATTGTTAACATTCAAGTCCTTCTCCCACAGCATTACACCTCTTCCACTTCCAGGTATGCTGTGTTTAGTGCTTGCTATTGAACGTTCACTGATGGGAAACATCAGATTTTTTTATTTATTTTTTTTAGTTAACAAAAAGTGAATCTAAAAAACAATTAATTTCATTTACTGGCCAGTTTCTCTCTCCATCTTTAGAAGTAATAAATATACATTACGTACTCATAAAGCCTCTAAAACATCCCTTCTTCTTCCCAGGAAAACCGAAGCATTTCCACAGGCGAGGACAAAAATAAAGGAAAACATGCAAAATGTTGCTTGATGTGAGCAATGACTGAGCATGTAGTGTTTGGGGATTAGAGTCCTCACCAAGTGAACAACCTAAAAGTCAGCTTAGCCTAACCAGCACTAATCCTACATTAACATTTTTATCTCCATGAGGATTTTCTTTCACTTTACAAAATTTCATCCAAAAGACTACATGCATGATAAATAAAGATACAAACTGCATAAACTAAAGCTGCACTGATGCAAGGTCAAGCAGAGTTTTAGACCGTTGCTACACTCAGTGCGGCATTAACCAGGCGAGCAGCGCTTCAGATAATCAGGTGGAAACATAAAATGGCAGTGAACGTTTTTTGTTAAACGTAAACTGAATAAATTAACACATCTTATTTTTAGAGAAGCTGCTTCCTAATTTGTAGAAAATTGTCTTTATTTGATCTAACATGAGGCAGTACTTATGGATATTTGTATTCTTGAGGGTGTTATGCTTTTGCAGAGAGTTTTTTTACTTCTTTAAATCAAGATCCTTCAGCTGGTGGCAGCTGTTGTGTTTTCAAAGTTTGCACAGAATCAGAAAACTTCTATTAATATATCTGCGTTTGCAAATCAGGCAGGAACAATGATTTTGAAGTCCTTTAACTTCTTCACATTAAAGTCAGAAGAGACAAATATGCCATCTGTCTAGTTTTATTGAAGAGAGGGAAATTTCAAGATAAAATGCTGTTCAAATTCACTGGTAGTTTTTTTTTTTTCTAAAATCCCAATAAAAACTCACTGGAAAAAAAGGGAAGAGAAGTTGGACATTTGTTTTAAACAGTGGTTCAGTTTAAAAAACAACATTTTGTAAGGAAAACTTTTAGTTTTTGATGCTAAACGTGGAATATCTAGGTTTATAGTCATTTTTTAAGGGACACTCAGTGGAATCAGCAAATAAATGTTGAATATTAATCAAGGACAATCAATAATTTGTGAAATGCAAATTAGAAATTCACTGCCTGCTTTCCAAATATTGGTTCTTGGGAATCTTTGACTTGCTAAAACTAATTTCAGCTGATTTTAATTTCTCTTAACCAAATATAAATGAACTGTGAGAGTTTTATAGAATTAAAAACAAAGCATGCAATTTGTTGCTCTAATTTTGGTTTTACATCAGCAATAAGCCTGATTAGTGCAGCCAGCATTAATAACCGTTAATATCAGATGTTAACCTTAAGAGTAGCAAAAAGCTGCTAATAATTCAAATGCAAATAAAAACAAAAACATCCACATTTTCTGATCTTTCTTGTTGCAATACACAGTGATAGTTATTAGCTGTTTAATAATTATTTTTATTACTTTAGCATGTTAAGATGATGATGCTTTGATTAGTAAACCAGGGAATCATTGATCTGCGATCACTGAGTAACTTTGATTATGTTGAACTTATTTAACACCTGGCTGCAAGCTGACAGAGCTACCAACAATATTAAAATTAAAATTAAAAAATAATTTGATCCCAAAGGGAAATTAAATACACTTTACTAGCTGTTTGTTGTCAGTTTCCTAATATAAGTGCAGGAAATCTCCTCTTGGACTTAAAAGTTTAGTACAATATTTTGTGGTACTGTTGTGAGAACAATAAAAGAGACGATAGAAACTATTTGCTTCTTTTTTTAAGTAACTGTATTTCTGTGACTGCAGCTATCAAAGCCCCACAAACATAAATACTGTCCTGGAAAACATTTCCATATGTGTTTTTTATGACACCAGTCACATAAGAAGTGTGATTTTTATCACTAAAATGCACACAGTCATTTTTAATCAGTACATTTAATCATATTTTCAAATTATTTTTTCACCTTAATTTAACAGAAACGATGGAGAAAAATAATATGGACACTTTTAGGGGTTTTAGACATCAACTTGATAAACCAAAATATTATCATGAGAATAAATGATATGATAAATTTCCACCTCTATGTCCACATGACCCTGCATGAGATTCTGTTTGGTTTATTTGATTTTGGATCATTGTTTACAGCCGCAGTTCCTTCATGCTGGATGAAGCTTTTGTTGGTCAGTGACAATAGTTTTTGCTGGGATGAACAACCAGTGCATGAAGCTGAACCAATCGGTGAAATGATGAAGATCTAGAAGTTTCTGTTGGAATCATGTGCATATTTGCAGGATATTTCTGGGCTTCCTTTGGATTGTGTGTCAAAATGGCAGCCCTAATTCTGTTGACCATGCCGAGTGATGTTCTCAGACATTAAAAAAGATGGATCATGCCTTTCTTATCAACGCATTAGGCATACCGTGTTAGGCCCCAAATGACGGCAATGATGGAACATTTGTGGAAAAAGATAAATTTTGAATTTCTGTTTTAGCGTTTCTGCTTGATGACTCGTCATGGGACCATCGCCGTGTCATTCCTAATCCATGTCACCTCATTGTGTCTCACATTGTCTCTGGAGGGGATTATGTGTTTTGCTGTGTGTGGAGGTTGTAATCGAGGTCAAAGGGGAGAGATTTAGAGAGAATAGAGCCGGACGGACGGATGGATAGATGGGTGTTTTCACTCTGGCCTCTTTGGTAATTGCTGCAGCTAATTGAACCTCACTGCTACAGAAAGGAAAAAACAGCTCCACTGACTTCAGACTCTTATACTATTTATTTTTTTTATTTATTAAACACTTTAGCCGTCCATCTCTAAATGTACTAATGCAAAGGTGTCAAACTCAAGGACCAAGTCCAGCCCGCCATTTTTATGCGGCCCTCTAGTCTCATAAATAGAACCGTTAAGATAAAAGTGTGATTAAATATTATTATATCAATCAATTCAAAGCTGTTTTTATCTATTTACTACCAAATTGCATCAACTATTCCCTCCAGTTTAGGGAATAAACTGAGACACAGAAAACCTCAGCTGTCTGACATCCAAAAAATGTCAAATCTCAAGCTTGTATACTCACACTGCAAAAACACAAAATCCTACCAAGTTTTTTTAGTCTCTTTTCTAGAGCAAATATCTTAGCACACTTGAAATAAGGCAAAATTCACTTACAAATAACTTTTCAGCAAGAAATATGAGCTTGTTTTAAATTGATGAAAAAGTACTGATTCCATTGGAAGAGTATTTCACTTATAATAAGATACTTTCCACATGTTTTTAGTGAAATAGTCTGCCAATGGAACTAGTACTTGTTAGTACTTTTAAAAAATTATATTAAGGAATTGTTGACTTAAAACATGCTTCTATATCTTAGTAAAAAGTTATTTGTAAGTTATTTTTCTCTTATTTCGAGTTTACTAAGATATTTGCACTGCAAACTACACCAAAAATACTTGGTAAGATTTTGTGGTTTTGCAGTGCAGAAGAACAAATGTTAGATAATTCTCTCATTCATGTTGGATTATTCGGCTCTTAGTGGGAACAAGCCTGACTCCAGGATATGAAGGATCAATGTCGTTGTTTTAAACACTTTAAAGATTTCTTGTTTTTGACTCTCTTTTCTCATATTCTTATTTAGACATTTTTTCAAAGTATTTATTAATACTTTGGAGAGATTGTTTCAACATGTGTAGTTGGAAGTGTGTTTCCAGTTTCCAGTGTTGATAACCAGATCATCAGATGTGATTGTTCGTTTTAACCTTAGTAGTTCTGTTTTCAGTTTTTATGTTGTTTTTTTTTCATGAGATAACAGCACAGCAATTAAAATATCGATAATATATTGTTTTAGATCTATTTTCATAAACATAAAATTAGAAACTGTGGGTTTTTTGGCATAATTTTCCAGAAAACCCATCATCCCAAACATTCTTTCTGCACATTTTTATTGTTTTTCTTCACTTTAAAGCCAAGCTTATGTAGCTGGACTCAGTGCAAAAATGCCTCTTTGGATAATAAAGGTTGTGGAAAACTGATCAATTATATTTTAAAGAGTTTGTTATTGGTGTTGCACAGTCGAGTCCTGGTTTGATTAGTCTATACATTCTGCTGTTTAATACTTATCTAATTCTAATTTAAATCAAACTTCACTTTTTATATTTTCATAAATAAAGGAAATGTTTAAAACTCTGTGTTTTTTTAGATAATCTCTGTTTAAGTTTAGATTTAGAGTGATACAAACTGGACTGGAGAAGTTGTTAAAGCAGTCCAGATGAATTTTAAAAACTGAAATAGTGTTTCAGTTGACGTCATCTTTTTTTTTTCTTCTTTTTTAACGTTTTGCCATTTTCTCAAAGTGCTTCATATTTTGTTCGCCACTCAATAGTCTGTAACATACTTAGAGCTGGGCGCCAAGCTTCAGCCACTTATCTTTATTTCTGGGATTCATGATAATCGCTCGCTGTGGAAGCTCCTTCTGGCGTCTGCTTCGCTCCTGACAGCACCTTGGCGGCTCTATGTGACCCGTCTTCATTTTGATTGTTTTAATATCAATCCATCTCATCCAATGAGGTTTTGTTATAATCTTAACAATCAGGTAATGATCTGATTATCACCAGGCTGATATAAAGCATTTATTTTTTATTCATGTGGAAATATTTACGCGTAATGTTTCTGTTTGACTTTTCTTTGCTTTACGCATCTTTTCCCAAATGTTCCTGCTTCTTTCTTTCTTGCTTTCTTTTTGTAAGAAACTGGAGTGTTGTTTCTTGACATGCCTACAACTGTTTGTATTTAAAAAGCCTCTTCTGAATTAGATTTTCCTTGTTAGGCTCTAAATCAGTTTAATCTAATTAGTCTTTTTCAGTATTATTTCTTTTGGCCATCAAATGTTTCAGAGCAGAGCAGCACCTGAAGCCAAGTTCTCACTGAAGCGCTACATCTACACTGCAAAAGCACAAAATTTTATCAAGCATTTTTAGTTTAGTTTTTACTAAACTAGTTTTAGTTTCTACTGGAAATATGTTTGTACACATTTCCAGAGAATTTCTCTTGAAATAAGAGAAAATTAACTTATAAGTAACTTTCAGAAAGATATAGGAACTTGTTTTAAGTCAATAATTCCTTAATATTGATCTAAAAGTGCTTCCATTGGCAGATTATTTGACTAAAAACATGAAAATAATTTTGTATAAGAAAATGAAATAACCTGCCAATGAAACTACTACTGTTTCATGAATAATGACGAATCACTGACTTAAAACAATGATTCGTAACGAGCATTAGATTGACAGTTAGTAAAAGCTGAAGCCATTTATGTTCACATGTTCTGACATTGTCCTTTCAGCTGCACGTGGATTAGCTCGCTGTCATGTGATTACACCCATGACTGTTTTCGTATTCTGTTTTTAATGTATTTTTCTGTGTGTGAGTCCTTTCGTTTGTGCAGAGGTGACTCAGCTTTCCGTGTGTAGAAAGAATGTGTATGAAGGAATGAAAAAGTCCAAATTTTCCTGCGTTTTTGCACTGGAACGCTGATGTGTGTGTGGTCCCCTCTTCCCATCTCAAGTGTAAATGCATTTGGACCCAGGGCGTGTTCACTGACTGACCTACATTTCCTAAGCTTTTTGCCTCCGGCTTCGAGAGACTTTGTCATCATTTTGTTATCTCATCCGTCCAATCACATCTCCTGATCTCACTTGTCCAATTGCAGCGCTTTAGTAGTGAAGGACTCCTTTACTCCACAGGAACTAGTGTGGGGGAAAAAACAGCTCGACACTATTCAGAAATTGTCAGCCAAATAGCACTGGGCTACTTAGCTTCGACATTCAGAGCATAATGATACCCCAAAACTCCACTTGTAGCATCTGACATGAAAGAAGAAGAATAGTAAATCTGTGGATCTGGGAAGTAGGAAAAAATTGGAGGCCTTAGAAAAGTCTTTGAAGTTTCAGATTGCTTTTTATCAAAGCTAGCTTTGTTTTTAAATGAATCTTGCATGAGCAGGTCTGGGGGAATCTGCCATAAATACATGGATGGATTTGACCACATTATGCAGCATATGGAGGGAAGGAACAAACATTGGGCGTGTGTGTGTTTCCTTTTGATTATGACTGAAATCAGTCCATAAGTCTGCATAAAAATCTTTTGATTTGTCATCTTTAAAGAAACATTATTTCCAGAAATGTCAAAAAAAGACAGAAAGCGGTGTCATGGTAACCTGTAAGTGGCGCCGTAATACTGGCATGAAAACTAACCAAAAACAGAAAAAAGATTCAATGCTTGTGGCTAAAGCACAATGTTTTCTATCAGAGTTATTACTAGATTTTATCACTCTGGAACATGTTTATCAAAAATCATTGGGCTTCTAAATTTGTTTCTATATCAACATTAAGCCAAAATAAGTACTTTTTTTTGCATATGTCATTCCTTTAAATGGAAATCAAGATGCTTTCTTGCTTTTATATTTTCCTTTATTCTTAAGCAAAGCAAAAAGATTTTCTTATGATGTTTAAGAACACTGTTATAGGTACACCTGGCTAGTACAACGGAGTACTATCTTTTACCATTTGTCGCAAATATAGTGGCAAACATTGAACATGGGAATCAATGCTTTTAGTGTTTGTGTGGGTAATTGGGTCGTGTCGTGGCATGGTGGATTTCTACATATTGAGCCTATAGAGCTGGAACATATGGCTGAAAATATATCACAATAAGCATTTCATATGGGTCAATATCAATAATTATTAATTAGTTTTTTGTTTTAGATATCTGATATACTGCTAATGGCTACGTGGCCTTTCCTGTTTTATCCACAGTTTTCAGACTGTGGTTTGTTTTGTTTTATTATATTTAAGCAGTTATGAGGGACAGTGGTGAAAGATGAAACTGCACCTGGGGAGGTTACTCAGCAGGTTGTTGCTTGGTAACCAAAGAGTGAGTGAGTGAGTTGCTAGGTAACCAAAGAGTGAGTAAGTGAGTTGCTAGGTAACCAAAGAGTGAGTAAGTGAGTTGCTGTCACACGATTTGTTCCGGTAGCATGATCTCGACAAAGTGTAACATGTTTATTTATATGAATTAAAATACTAGCTGTTAAAAGAGAACCTATTTTTCTAGACAATGTTTTAATTCTATTAATGAATGATAATTGTCCTAATTTAGCTCAAAGATTATAAATAGAAAATTGTGCATTGGACTCACAGGACTGTTAGCTAGTAGCTACTGTCAATGCACCCTCTGGTGGATTCATTATGGACAAAAAAAAATAAAAATTACTTTTACAATAATCACATCTTCTATAAGATTAACTAAAGATGTTATCAAACTGTAGAAGACTATATCTCGTGTGTTCATGGGGAACAATTTATTACTGTCTTTCCTTATGTTTGATTACTGTGCAGATTTTTTTCCCCCAGTTTGGAAAATGTTGTTAAACCGTTTTTAATCTTTATTTCTTGTGATTCTCTTTAGCAATTACAATGACATGTAAAGAGAATAAAGAAATAAAAATACCTTAATGCCACCAACTTTGCTTTACCATAAGCCTTTTCTCTGCCTACATCTCCCAGAATGCTTTGCAGTTCTGGATTGGAGGTCAGTGTAATTACTGAAAATTCTATCGGACATATTTTCTATTGATATTGATACCATGTATATCACAGTATATATGTTGTTGTGATTTATAGTCCAGCTCTATGCCTGGCCTGCTGGTTTGAGGCGCTTGGTGGGTTCCTTCTTCCCACTGCTCGGTGGTTCTGCTGCGGGGGGCTGATGTGGACACCCTGCACCTCTCATTGTGCTTCTCTGTCTTAATGACTGGGGGTCCCTGGTGTTTGTCTCCCTGTTGCCCCCAGGAGCTAATGCTAGCAGCCCCTTGATACTCTGGGAGTTGATTGTGGCTAGGTCTGTAGCACCTTTACAATTCCAGGTGTCAAAATAACACCAAGTCCACACAGACAGGGACGCGCACACACACACACACGCATACCCCCCACACACACACCCACACACACACCGACACACACACGCACGTATACATTCAATATAAATAATCCAAAAGGTTGAAGGTCATACAAACACAACTTCATATTTTATTAATGCTTCCTTTCTGTTTTGATTCCAGATGCAACTGTGATTTAATAAAACCAATCAAGCAATCAGGATAACATCTCCAGGGCGGCTTTGCAGAGACCATGCATGCAACCAGCTGGTTCATATGAAATGCCACGACAGGATGTGAAAATACTAAAAAATATAAACTACATTATGTATTTCACTGAGACTTCCCTTTAATAAAATCTAAACTACTCAATGTTTTATGAGGGGTGTAAATTTAAGCAGTTTGTGGCATCATACCTATCTGATTGACAGCTTATGGTAACATATGGGGGAGGAGCAGATCTATAGTGTTCGCTCCATATGAACAAAGAGACGGCACTTTCTATAGAATCGCAGTTTAAATACAAGTAGATGTTTGGTAATTTTCCCTTAACGTTAACTTATGTCCAGTTGTGAAATCATAATTGATCTGATAAGATTTAACAGTTTTTTTAAATCAAACTAAAACAGATTACCTTTACAGTGGATTTCCCTTTAACCAGTTGAAACCAATAGAAAAGCAGTCGTTGAGTTTGTGTCAACCTCCCTTTTGCTCACCATTAGCGCTGCTACTTCAGCAGCTGAGCTTTAAGTGTGTTTGTTGTCATGAACCGTAACGATTTTATAAGTGAAAAATTAATTTTTTATGCAGGCATTGGTTTCTTGGTGGAACGGCCTCAGGCGTTCACCTTTCGCACTCAGAAGCAGCTGCACTTGAACTATGTGTAACTTATCTCTGAGTGTGTGTGTGTGTGTGTGTGCCCCGTTAACCTTTCCGTTCCCTGCTTAAAATGCACATACGTTTACGCACACATGTACACAGCCTTTGTCTCCGCTCCTCTTCTGTCTGCCTCCATTTCCATTTAAAGGAGGGAGGATATGGTGGGGGTGGAGAGGAAAGCGGGGGGAGGGCTCAGGTTGAAAATTACAATATGTATTTATATTTCTCTGTATGCTGTTGCCAAGCAACAGTAGACTGAGGGTATTTACAGTTAATAAAAAGTGAGTGACATTAGCTTGGTGTATTAGAGGTACAGCGCTCATTTGCTTTAAGAGCTGGAAGAAAGATAACGTGTGTGTTTGTGTGTTTATTCTCGACTGTGTTTGGGTTTTTGTGCTTATTGTGTGTGTGTGTTCACAATAAATGTTCACAGTTTTGTGTGAAAAAAACTTGATTCTGTTTGATTTGTATGTACTTTTTAGTTCAATCTGATTTTATTAGTTTAATATGTTTTGTTTGTATTTGATGATTTTGTTTAGATGTTTAGTATGTAGAGAAAAAATCACATCAAGTGCAGTGAAGAAGTTTCTGCCTCCTGACAGATTGGTTTTATTTTTCCTTCTTGTACTTTTATATTTCTATCTACATTTTTATATCAGAAAACATGAGGAAACACAAAATGCAGATTCTTTAATTTATTAAAGGATAAAAGCAATTTAGTCCTGTGTAGAAAAAAGTGATAATTCTTCTTTTTAAGTCTTGAATTAACTGTAATTAACTCCTTTTTTTAGTTTAATATGACTTGTCTGATTATTGACTTGCCTATGAAATGAAAAAATCAAAACAGAATCAGTTTTCAGTATGAAGTATGTTACTTGAACTTGAGGAATAGATGAAAAACAAATATGAAACAGTGATGAACCTGGTGAAAAGTGGTTTGCATCCCATTACATCTGCTGTAAAAGCTAAAACATTAATTTAAAAAAGGACACCATACCACCACCAGTAGTGTGATGGTTTCGTGCTGCTCTGGAAGATTTGCCGTACGTTACAGACGATGCATTCTGCTCTCTTTTAGTTCCTGGCTATAATGTCTGGCCAAAGTTTTGTTTTGAATTGGCCTAATTTAAGTCCAGGCTATTTTTAATTGGGACTGTCTGATGTGGTTCCCCACGCTGTGATGTAAACGACTCATTTCCACTGATTGCAATATTCTGATAGCAGTAGGGGTGGACGATATTCCCCCCCAAAACATTATATCGTGATATATTTTTGCCATATGATAAGAATATGGCAGACGATATTCTGCATTTTCTGCTTTTTCCTTCTTTCCTCTTTTGTTTTGGTGGCGGGGGAGATTTTTTATTCTTTTACTTTATAAAGTCACCACATTAAAAAATATTCATATATAAAGCCACACAGTATGTTTAATACAAAATAGATAAATAATTGGGTAACAAAAAACAGCCTGAAATAAGATACCAAATGGAAATAAAAATACTTAAGTACACAAATTAAACAAACTGTTGTGGTTTGATAAGCACTAATTTTACAAGACATTAAAAAGTGTTTCCCCCTCACGTTTTTTTTTTTTAAAACACAAATATTATGTGCGAATCTAAGAATCTTGATGAATAATCTTGAAAGAAAATCTTCCTGTTAAAAATGCGGAACAACAAAATATATCACTTTAAAAACCTGCTAACAGTAAATGATGGATGACGTTTGACGGGTTGGTTTGCATCTCTTTTTCCTTCTAATAAATTAATCATATTCATTTTGTTACTGCATTTTGTATTTACTCAGGTATTTTTTTCACTTCACCTTATTTGTTGTTTTGATAAATAATCTACGAGCAGACATTAACGTCTCATCTCCTCTTTCTGTCACAGGCTTTGAAAGCATCTTAGAGGGCTTGTTTGGGCCGGGACTAGTCAAGGACATCACTTTTTTTCAAGGTAAACGCGCACTAAACACCAACAGGCAAAAACACAACATGCTTTTACAAATCTTAACTTCAATTTCAAGAACATAAAAGGTAAATTTAAATTTTTAATTAAGGAGCTAACCTCATGAGGAGTCCTCTGAGTGATGACAATTATGAGTCACAGGAGTGTTTATTCCTGTTTTCCAGCTCAAAGTGTTTTTCTGCTCTCTTAGCATAATCCATAATTTTTCAAATGTGTACTTTTAAAACAAACAGCATTTACAGCAACTAGTTATTTCCTTTGCTCCATTAACTGTGATGGATTTTTTTAACTGTAATGTTGCCATTTGTAACCCAGTTCAACCCAACTTATTTATTTATTAATTACCAATACACAACCAATGTGGACTCAAGGCCAAGCAGATCTGATTTATACAGAAATTGGCTCCGTGTGTATACAGACAGATTCTACTTCAGTTACATGTTTTCTAATTAGATTCTTGCTATTAAATAACACAGTCACCAGTGTTTGGTAAAAACTTTACTCTCAAAATTAAAGTGAGTTATTTGTACCGGTTATTTTGTATTGCGATAAATATCTTATCAAAATAGGATTTTGATTTATTGTCACGATAAACTTTAAAAATCCCTAAAACGGTTGTTTTTACTATTTTACTCCCTGCTAAATGAAGATAAAACTGCCAAAAATCTGTTATGAGCAGTAACAGATTTATTGACAAAGAAGGTTTTTTTATTTTCTTCAATACAAAATGTATATTTTTGCACAATTTTGGCATAATTACTGATCTGAATATGTTGTTCCTTCAGCAAGTTTTTGAGTCTGTAGTCACTGATTAATCGATTACTAAATTAGTTGACAATTATTTCAGTAATTCATTGTGATTAATATGATTAATCATTTCAACCCTAGATTAGTTATGCTCTTTGTGCTAATCTTGCTAAACACTTAAGAGATGCTAGAAACAGATTAAATGGTAGACATTTAAACACGGTTTGATAGTTAAATCACATTAATGAAAACCTGTAACTTTAAACTCTTTTAGGAACATTAATTTATTTCATTATGAATATTTTACCTTTGAGATATTTACATTTACTGGAAAAAAGTTTTGTTTTTGTTTTGTTTCATTCTTAAAGGAAAATTGTAATCAGCCCATCATCAAAGTATTGCAAAATGCATGATCAGAAATAATCTCTAATTTTACCCACTAGGCTAGAAGTAGCACCCGTTTTCTGAAGTAAAGTTTCCACAGATGAAGCCTTGCTTTTTACTTTGCCTTTTTTTGTGCTTTTTTGGGGATTTGCATGCATATAAAGTCCATTAGTGATGGGGGAAGCTTCAGTATGTGTTATTTAGTCAGCCAAAACCTCCAAACCAAGCATCTTCCTGCCCTGAGTGCTGGTGCAAATCAAATTCATATTTGATTTGCACCACTAAGCACCCAGCTTCCTCTCTCTGAATTTCTGTCTCTCCCAGAAACAAGGTCAACATGGCGGCCCACAGTCATGTGACCCCTCCCCCACCAACTTAAGGCATTTTTAGAATATTTTGGGCACGTCATTTTCACTCATGCATTACACTTCCACACATGCCCAAACTCTAGTAAAGCTGACACATTCTCAGTCACAGCTCAGACGTACATTTTTCACACCACCATGCGCACACACTAGCATAAAAGCTACATATGGAAACCAAACTAGGAGACGCTGACTTCAACAAAATGAATACATGCATACTGACTCTGTCTGGTATTCTTTTTTTAATGAACACAGAACTACATTCCCAGGTCCGTCCAGATCTGAGCTGTTTAATGACCTGCGGAGAAGCCCATCACCTCAAACAAAGCGCTCCACGTTCACAAAAAACAAGTAGCTGCAATGCCAAGCTGATTAGGTGCATTCACACCAGCTGACTATTGACCAGGACCGCACGAGTGTGAAGCCTCCTGTAAACACCGTCAATATTTTCTTTAGGGTGGCAAACTTGCGGCGCGCGAGCATGAATACACGGACAATGGTGAGAGTGAGGGGTCAAGCTAGCAGTGGGGCTGTAGCTAATTGGTGCCTTCCCAGGGATATTGTAAGTGGCACAACTGCAGGGTTCTAGCTGAGCTCACCTGTGACCTTTTCATCACCGCCACTGACAGAGCTGAAAGACAGAACAAAGAGGAAGCGGCGGGTAAATTATCTGGATGTTTCACAGAGAGCCGAGAGGAACTGACTGGAAAAAACAGACATGTCTGCTGTATATTAGAACATGTTTTAAATTACACACGATTAAACTTAAACACACTGGCTGTGTGTTAGATTGCACTGTGCTTCACAGTTGTTGAAACTTTATGAATACTGTGATAATAAAGTCCCATCCAGGTGAAAAATAAAGATACACCGATCCAATATTGATATCTGTATCGGCCCCGATATTGAAAAAAATTCTAGATTTGGTGTCTGTGATCCATAAAGGGAGATCTATTTAGTCTAATTCTAAGCTTTGTTCTCTGAGCGACATTATACTTTATTTATTTTACATTATATTTAGTATCCCTAATTGCTCTTTTTCAATCAATTGAATGAAGGTTTGTTGCTATTTATTTGGTAGTCAACCTATTGTTTTAATCAGTTTCAGTTTTTTATTATTTATTTTATATTATTTTTTATATTTTATATTATTCCTAACAAATTAAAAGTTGTTTTTACATGTTTGATGGAGCTTGTGAAGCGATTGGTGTTTTTAAGTTTGCTGTACTGGCACAGTTATCAAATACATTTGTAATTCATTACAAATACTGTATGTCTGTGTTTTAAAAAGAAACATTTTAGGCCAATTCAGAGCTGTTTTTCTAGATCAGATCAGTATCAGCTGATACTAAACCTTAGATGTCAGTATCCGAAGTGAGCAAGTGAATCTGCATCCTTATTGAGAAGTTTGCTATTGGCAGGAAAAAAACGGAAACGCCTCGCCCTCTGGTGGTTTAATGGGGCAGTGCAATAAACTCAGATCATTTTACTGAATACAAATTCATCATTTTAAATTTAATGGGCAATCATTTTGTAGTTTACCTACAAAGAAAGAGAAAGTTTTCTTTCCTTAGTATCAACTCCCACAACAAAAAGTATGGAAAAGCCAGACCTGCTGTGCATTGGAGAGAAAAAAAAAACATTAGATTTTTTAAAATTTTAAACCAGTCAGACATTAGCAACAGCTGATATATCAATGAAGTTTCCCATTTGCAATTCAGAAATCCAGTGTGTTTTTTCTAATGGTTGTTCCCAGTGACCAGAAGGTCAATGAAGGATCATGTATATGAATCGTTATCTATTCCTTTGTTTTCCACTTATTTAATAAGATACAAACTATTAGGACTGCAGACAAATAGTTTACTGTTGCATCTCAAGGCGGCCATATTGGATTTTACATGTTGGTGAAGAACCTCTGACTTTCCAGGTTCAGGGTTTTTATAAAAGAATTTCTGACTTTGGGCGTGCCGTGGTGGCGTAGCGGTTAGCGCGACCCATATTTGGAGGCCTTGAGTCCTCGAAGTGGCCGTCGCGGGTTTGACTCCCGGACCCGACGACATTTGCCGCATGTCTTCCCAGTTTCCTGTCAGCCTACTGTCATTTAAGGGGCACTAGAGCCCACAAAAAACACCCCTGGAGGGGTAAAAAAAAAAATTTGATGACTTTTGTGTAGAAGTCAGAAACATCATAGTATCCTACCTTTTGTGAAGGTTTGTAATGTAGGAGCGGGTAGATTAGTATATCATCTCTTCCTGGTGTTCTTGAAGGTGAAAGAGGCTCTGTAGAAAGTAAAATAGGGCAGTAGTGTAGCATTTTCAGCCTGCTGTTAATTTCTTCTTCAGCTCCTAATCATATGAACCGTATTCCCTCATGATCGACGCATTCTTCAAAGACGGCAGGCGGTCATTGTTCTTTGCAGCATGAAAATCAATTAGCAGAATTTTTTACGTTTCCATGGGCTGTGTAATCCACCGCCGTCATGTGATGGAGCCAGAGTCACACTCATGTGATAGGTTCCACTTCACAACAAGTGTTTTATGCCATCCGGCAGCCTGGTGACACATTTTCATCATATCATCAGCTTGTTTTTTAGGCGCTGGAAAGGGTGACTGCTTAGAGAAATGAACTCTTGATCCAACACGTACTCTATGCTCACAGGATGTAGTGACTGAGTATTGATTTCTCTCATGTGTTACTCTGTTTTTTTTCTGTTTTTGTCTCTGCAGAGCTGAGTAAGCTCCTCGTTTTGTCCTCCTGTCACACTGCTTGTCTTCACTCGTCAGTCCTGCTTTCTTCACATGTCTTCACATGTTTTGTTACTAAACAGAGCATTTTTGGCTCCGTTGTTGCGTGTTTGCAACATGTACTGCGTTAGCGGTCTAGTATTAGAAGGTGCTAGGTTAGTGAAATGCATCATAAATTCGAGAAATGAAGACTCCAGGCAGCGCTCGCTGCATTTCTTGGTAAAGTTGGGGAAGATGTTTGAAAAGATTCAAAATAATTAAACCTTACATGGAAATTATCTGTTCAATTTAGGAAAATACATTTAATTTCACAAAATTACCATTCACACGGTGATTATCTCCCCCAAATAAGGTTGGGTTGGACAATATGGCTGATAAATTTATTACAATATAAACGCTTCATATCAGTTAATATCAGTAATTGTCTATAGATAATTATTGATTTTCTTTTTTTATATATATATCTGAAATATTGGTAAAGTGGTGATGTGACCTTTACAGATTTATCTACAGTTTTTCTTCCACCCTGCTGTTCTTTATTTCTAAACAGTTTTGAGAAGAAACCTGAAACTGCTGGTTGTTGCTAGGCAACCACAAGTTACTCAAAGGTTGTTGTTAAGTAACCAAAATGTGAGTGAATTAATTGATTCCACCAACCTTGCTTAGCTAGCTGTTTGAGGTTGAGTGGGTAAAGCCTTTCCTCTGCCTGCATCTCCCAGAATGCTGTGCGGTTCTGGATGAACTTCAGTCAATATTCTATACTTTGTATATTCTATCAGATGTATCAGCTATTGATATATATTGTTATTGATTTAATGTCCAGCCTTAAACTAATGTGTTTTTGGTTTAAAAAAAATTTTTATAGGTTGAAGTTTCAAGGAACTTATAATTAGTTTGTTTTTCTCTGAGGTATAAATGTTTGCTAAATACTCTGAAACTTTAGCAAACATTTTTGTGAGTTGTGATTAATGTGGGGCAAATACTCCAGGTTGATTGTATTTAGTAATAAAGAATGAATATATGAATAAATGTGAGTGCTGTATGTCTCAACAATAAAAAGATCTGATAGTTAATAAAATAGATCAGAAAGGTCACAAGCAGAGGTCAATGACGTACTGATGAAATCAGTGATTGATAAGCTATAAAGGCTGCATACCTGGCTGCTTTAAACTGAACATTTTCATGTTATTTCACGTTGACTAGCAGAACTTGTCCAAGCTGCAGAGTTACAGGTGAACATATATAAAACACCCCCCTTCCTGCTTGTCAGAGCGCTTCAGTCTGCACTTCTGCATCAGGCTGACATCAGATCATTGCAGCCGCTCATAAATGTGGCCTGTCAGCACCAAGTGAAGTCTTAAAGTGGACTCTTAAATACACCAAATCAGCGTCAATGATCGGCAGTGACGAAAATCTCCCCGCTGTGTTGACAGCACCTGGGCAAAAAGAGGAAAGGAAACCAAATAGCACCTTATAGATGACCTGTAACTACCAGCTTAAAGGTGCATGCAGCTCCTTGACAAGAGCAGTGCCAAAGGGACGGATTAGTCTATATATAATCAAATAGGGTCAATAATAATAAGAATATTTCAAAGTTTGTTTCACAGTAGTTTACTTTGTTGTACCTGAGCTAGCTTTTTATTCATTTCCAGTTCTTCAGTGGTTTTTTTATGTTTTATTTTGGAAACATTTCAGCGTTGGTGCACTCTGGATTTAGCTGGGTGTTGCGCACAACCAACTTCTTTGGCATTAGATCTCTAATGCATAAACAGAATGCCTTCTGTTGACAAGGATTTATGTCAACAAAAACATTTAAAACACCATTTTCAATCTGCGATGAGACCAAACTGCTGCATGGTAAAACCTGGGGCTCCAAAACTTTGTATCAACTGTGGCAGAAGAACTCCAGGAACTTCACAATACAAATAATCCTGAATGATAAATTGTCCCAGTAATTATTGTGATAAATGATAACACTGTTGAGACTATTTTCACTTAATATCTTCTCAAAGATCAATAAACTTTAATTTCTTTAGCACTGGAAACAAAAAATAATTTAAATATCCAAAATAAATAAACAGAACAAACAAAACAACAAATAAAATGGAGGCTAGTTGCTACCAAAGCACCAGACTGAAGACTTTTGTCATCTAGTGTTTGGTTGAAATGGAGAGAGACACAAAAAAGACAAACAATCATGTAAATGGAAATTATTGAGCTTGTTTTAATTTATCATTAACTGGGAGAAGTGTAGCTTTAATGTTGTTTTGTGCAGGATTTTTCTAGTTTCTATGAACTAGCTGTTGAGGTCGCTGTAACCCTAACCCTTTGATCTGGTTGGTAGAGAAGTTGCTTTTGATATAGTTTTAGGGTTTTTGTTATCAATTTAGAAGAATTTTGTTTTAGACTGACAGGTTTTATGGATGTTATTGACTTTCTGGGTTTTATTTCTTTGGGGGTTTTGTTTTACTTTTTTGCTTCTATATGTCATTGTCTGCATTAGTGCATTTTCCTGTCTGTTGCGCGGCTTGTTTCAGTTTCATTATCCGCTCTCTGCTTATAACTAATGTTAATTTGCACCTGCAAAGTGTCGGCTTGTATCATTATCACAGGAAGTGGGGGGCTCTGCCAAACAGCAGCCGCCACCCCGCCCCTGTGATGGCTCAACGACATAAACAGGACGAGCGCTGCAGCGTCTGCAAGCTGGCAAATATCCTAACGTTAAAATCTTAACGTGTCAGAGGCATTTTAATATTGATTTATATTTTTTCTGCATCCAGCTGTTTGTAAGAAACATTTTTGCAAGATCATCATGTGTACAGGTATACATATTGTTTCAGTCAGGATTCATGTCAGGTTTAAGGCAAACATCTTCAAACAAATCTAGGCTTTTATTGACAGATGTGGTTCATTTTTACATCAAGTCCAAGTGTAAAGTTGATGACTGCCAGATTTAATCAAGGGGCTGTGATTAAAAGTGAATCTTTTTAGCGCAGCTGCTGATCCTTTGGCTTTCTGAGTCTACATTTTGAATAGATTGTGAATTAAAACGGTGTGTTGGATTTTCTCTCCTTGGATATTTGAAAACTTGTCTCAAAGGTCGTCACGATGCTGTTTAATGTGCATCATAGAAGGCATTGATGTGTCGATGAATTATACCCTATATTTAATTAAAATGAAAAAAAAGGCTGCATATTAAGTGTTGAAACGTACAGTGACCTCAACAGTTAGCAGCACCCCAGTAAAGATGTGTAAAAAGTCTTAAAATAAATTCATCTTTCATTCCAGTGCCATAAGCTCAGACGTTATTTTAAATGCATTAATTCAGTGAGGAAAATATCCTACTGCACCTGTGAATTATTAAAACTTTTTTTAAAAGTGGGATTTTTTTTATTATGTTAATCTGAACAAGGAATGGAAAAAAGAATGCTATAGATTATGTTTGAGATTAGTCAAGTTGGAGCCTGTGATTATCAATCCAAAACCTTTTGTCTTCTATTTTTGATCCAGACTGCGAGCCAGAGGAAGTGTCTGACTGGTCCTTCGATGAAAACTGTCTCTTCTGCTGCTTAAGACGAGAGAAAAACAAGGTGGGTCGGATAATCAATTAGGTTTTTTTGCAACATTATTGTAGCTATGTGCAGTACAGACTTTGACATTTACCACATAAAAAAAGTTGTAAATTTAGTTTTGGAAGTGAGACAACAAAGAATTAAAAACAAACGCAACTAAGAGTATTTTTATCAGCTGAGCAAATACCACATTAACATAAATACTGTGGTGCACAAACATCTAGCAGACTATTTTCACATCCATTCATTAGACATGAAAACACTGAAGTGTAAAAGTTTTCCTCTAAATTATAAAATAATTAATTATTATGTCAATTTATGTTTTAAAACATAAACAAATGGGTATGAAATTTTTACAAAATAACCTCCCCCATCACTTCGCAGCGTTACAGAAGGTTTTTAAACTACACAAAAATTTTACTCAAGTAAGAGCAAAACTACCGTAACACATTTTTACTCAAGTAAGAGTAAAAAGCCGCCGTCCAAGAAATTATTAGGAGTAAAAAATGTATTTGGTAAAAAGTCTACTCACGCACTGAGTAACTGATGAAATTATCAATCATTTAATATTTAAAAATTACATCATCAGCTGGACCAAAATGTAACGTTAAGTTGAAATTTTGGTATTTTAAGCACCAAAATGACAATAATCCATATAAGTAACAAAAAATAACAAAATCAACCAAAAAAAACCAACTTTTTTTTCAAATCAGTTTCTTTCAATAAAAACTCATGAAACTTTAACAAAACTGCAGCTGTGTCTGTCTAGTGACTTTTGGGTTAAAACATGTTTGTTTTTCATTCAGAGGTAGAAAATTCAGAAATTTTACTCAAGTAAAAGTATTGAAAGTACACCATAGTAAAATACTCTTAAAAGTAAATGTTTTTAAAAAACGTTACTCAATTAAATGTAATTGAATAAAGGCAAGTAGCTACTACCGAACTTTGGAATCTGTCTTATTAGTTTTCCTCCAACATTTTATTTGGCTGTAAAAAGTCCATTTAAAGTAATGATGCGTGTGTTAGTTGAATACCAGCAGCTGCAGTTGCGCACTTCTTCCTTCACTTTGCTCAGACACAGAGGAAAAACAATTTACCGCTGCAGCGAATTAACATGGACTAAACCTGGCAGGGAGAGCTTTTACATTTATTTAATATTTAGCTGAAAGAAACCAGGCATTTAAAACACAAACTGCAAACTCTTTTCTGAGGAACACACCCACCTTCTTAGCAAAGGTTGATATAAACTCCTCTGCTGTTTATTGAAGCTGTTTAAGTCAGACATGTATCTCTGTTGTGAACAGATTCTAAAACATAAAATCTACTGAAGATTTTTAGGGCTTTTCTGTGTGTTTGGAAAAATCCCAGCACATTTTAAAGGATATCTCTGTTTTCTTAGTAATGCTGCACTTATTGTATATGACAGTTGTAAAACTCCTTGAAACACAAAAAGTAAAATAATAAATTCATTATCACATTTAATATGGAAATACTGTATGTGTTCAGTGTTAATCATAAAAATAATAAAAAGCACAAAAAAAGCTGTATGCATGTGTGCCTGATTATGTTTTAAAATAGGAGCCACTTTTGACTTCTGAAGAAATGCACCGAAAACTACCAATCAGAGCCAAGAGGAGGGTCTTAGTGCTGTCAATCATTCTCATGTATTAGCTCCTAAATGTCATTATGGCAGAGAAATAACTTATTTACAGCAAAACACTGTTTATGCTAACTAGCCTAGCATTTATGACAGGCTCTGTTAGCTGCAGAGAAGGAAAGAGCAACTGGGGGATGAGCAGCACTAAACAGAGGGTGACTGACAGCTCTTAGACCTGCCTCCTGGCTCTGATTGGTTGTTTCTAGTTAGCACTGGAAGAACTGGGAGAAGGCAGAGGAGCCAATTTTTTCACAGATTATCTGTCTCATACCACACTGTCACGACAAAGCGTCAACAAATATATAAAAGCATATTTTTATGAAAGTTGCATACATCAGCTTTAATAAATAATTTACTGCTGTAATTAGATCATATACAGACCCTGATATTTCTATGAGCGGAGAGCTGTGAAAAGATTTCTACTGTATTTGATCAGTTCTATGGTAAATTAGAGAGATGCAGCTTTTTTATGCCACTTAAAAAAGCTAATTAAGATTTGGTTCATAAAATCCAGCTCTACGTTTCTCTTTTTGTTCCACAAAATAAGTTGCTGTGTGTGCGTGTGTGTGTGTGTTTTCAGGAGCACATCGTGGAAAACGGTGGAGGCGGCCACGTGCTGACGGAGTGTGAGGACTTCAAACAGGGGCAGTCTCGGATCAGCCGGCTGGAGAGACAGGCCCGAGACTTCCTCAATGCTGTGTTCCACAGAAAAGGTGAGACTCCCCGCCGCAGCTCCTCCATTCATGGAACATGGTAAACGTTTCAATATGTCTAAAACTGCAGCTGAAACTTCCAAATACGTAAATATTAAAGAGTTCGATTAGGCTGAATTAGGGCTGGACAATAAATCAATAACAATATCAAAATAGACATGTGACCAATAGATAGTACATCTGATAAAATATTCAACATTCAATATGTGGAATATTCCAGAACCGCAGAGGATTCTGGGGCATGTAGGCAGAGGAAATGCTTTAGCTGCTCAACTTCTCATGCTAGCGAGGCAAGGTTGGTGGAATCAACTTACTCACTCTCTCTGGTTACCTAGCAACTCACTCATTCTGTGGTTACCTAGCAACAACCTGCTGAGTAAGTGGCGTAGCAGCAGTTTAATATAAATGCTTAAAAATAAAAAACAGAGTGGAGTGAAAACTGTGGATTAAGGAGGAAAGGTCACACCACCAGTATTTGAAACAAATAAAGTAATCAGTAATTGTCAATATCGACGACTATTTATCGACTAATAAATGCTTACATTGTGATACGTTTTTCAGCCATATTCTCCCGTCCTAGGCCGAATCCAGAACGCCAAAACGAGTCTAAACCATAATAAAAACTTGAGCCAAGATCTGAAAAAGCTGTCCAGATGAAAAGCGTAATTAATTTTTCTTAGCTTTTTGATGACAAATCCTAAAAATCTTTACTCACAGACAGAAATGTTAATGTTAAATTAAAATGTCTTTATTTCCTGGGTTACAAACTATTTACACTATTTTTACTTTTTTAATGGTTTTAATGCAATGTTGAATTTGGTTGAATTGGTTGAATTCATGCAAAATTACACAAGTGAGTTTTTCTGTGTTGCTAGGGGAAAAAATCTGAACTTTAATTAGAACTAAAAGAATATTGTCATCCAGCAAAAGCCAAGATTGTCTTTCAAAAGACATTTTTAATTTCAATGGGATTTTCCTTGTGAAATAATGGTTAATAATGATAATAATAATAATAATAATAATAATAATAATAAAATCCTGATCAGTACGTCTGAAAGGGAGACAAGTAAAATATTTTAATATGTTTAATATGTCCATTTTATAAAAAAAAAAAAAAATTTAGTTTTTAGGTTTATTGTTTTGTCATAGTCGTATGCATTTATTTATTTATTTATTATTACTATATTGGACTGGATACTGTAACTGGTTTCTATGGAACTGATCAACATGGTTGGTATCATCAAAGAATTATTCATATTTGAATCAGAAAAATATTCTAATCCATCTCAAAGCATGTTCATCAGGGACAAAAGGAGTAAGAAAATTAATCAGCTATGAAAGGAGCAGGTAAAATGGGACTTAATGAATGCATTCACCTCTAAACACATCTACTGAATTAAAAGAAATATTCAGTTAATTATTTTTTTTGTTTTGATTTGACATATGTGATGGCTTAATTTGACTCTATTTCCACGACATTAACATAAAAAGAAACATTAATTCATCAAGCAGAAAAAAGAAACCAATCCACAGAAAGAGCTTACCCCAAGCAGAGTTGATGTGCCTGACCTCCTGCTAACTGCTGCCAGTGTCTTTGCATGCATGTGATGTTTCTGTCTAAATTTAGTGTCTCCACAGGTAGTTCTGCCTGTGTGGGCAAAGCCAGGCTGATTAGGACTACAGGTGGACCGATATCTGTTTCCGCTCTGCAGATATCAGGCCAGAACTTATTCTGTTAGTTAGAAAGGGATTTAAATTGGTTCGATGAATTTTATAAGAAATTGTAATCTTAGTAGTTTATTGCTACAGGGCTCATAATGTCTAAATTAAAGTAACCCAACTTAATCTAGAATTAATCCAGACTATGTGGATTTCTTTTCGTTTCCAGTTTTAACGTGGAAACCTCCACTTATTGTCTCTTAGTTAAGTCTGTAGCTTTCTCTTTTTTTTTTTTTCTTTTTAAGGAACCACAGACTGATTGGGCCGAGCTTTTGTTTCAGCTCAGCAGGACGGCAGGCAGCTCCTCGTTTCAATCATCACTACTGAAAGAAAACAAAAAACACAGATTGATATTTATCTCGTTTTGTTATTGTGGGGGCAATTTCTAGTTAGGTGGTCTTTGAGTGTTTAAGTGGGGTCAGTGGTGTTAGGCCTGAAAACGTTTGAGAAAAACTGGTCTAGATAATGAACTTACACAAATTGTACAGCAAAGAACATCTGAGTTTTGGATTATTTCTGCACATCTTCATCATTACTGTTTTGGGGTAACATTACATTTAGCCGATTTTTGAACTTGACCCACTTAGTATCCAAAAACCGTACTGTAGTAAGATTAGCGATACTTCAACATATTTTTACTTAAGTAAAAGTAAAAGGTAACCATCCAAGAAATTACTCAAGAGTAAAAAAGTGTAAAAGGTCTACTCGAGTACTGAGTAAATGATCAAATTATAATTCATGTAATATTTACAAATTACATCATCAGACGGACCAAAGTGTAAAGTTAAGTGGAAATTTTGGTATTTTAAGGACTAAAATGATAATAATTTATATAAGTGACAAAAAATAACAAAATCATTCAAAAAAAAAATCCAAATCAGTTACTTTCAACAAAAAACTTATGAAACTTTAACAAATTTCACTCACGTAAATGTAAGAAGTACAGTGCAGAAAAAATACTCCTGAAAGTAAATATTTTTCCAAAAAGTTGCTGAAGTAAATGTAATTGAGTTATTACCCAACTCTGCATGCTGTGCATAAAACACCCAATGCAAATTAATGATCTGATTTTCAACCTGTTTTGCTGAAAATTGAGTTTAGAATTAAATACAACCTAAAATTAAAACTTTTTCTGAAATAAATTTCTAGATGATCCAGAAAATTAAGACTGGAAATTATCCATATCATTTAATTTATTAATTTAACAAACTGAAACATTTCAGAGACATGCAAACACAGGATTTGAAACATTTTGTTATTGTTTGCTTCAAATGAATTCATGTTTATTTAATTTCTTTATTTGGCCCAGAAAACAAGAAAAAACATTTAGGTATTCTGAAGGAAAGTGTACAGAGTCCCATCGGAAAAAGTGCAGGCGATAATCTGATCTGCACTCTGATATCATGCTGCTTCCAGCGCAGTCAATAGGCAGGATTAAGAGCCGTTTCAGCATGATTTTTGGATTATTTCAGCATAGTATCAGGATTATATTTCGGGATGAAATGGGATAAATAAGCAGTCAAACATGCCAACAACTGAACAAATTCCTCGAGGACGGAACGCTGACATGTTCTGTTCTCACTACAACCAGGAAGATGGAGCACATCGTACACATACCTCACACACGTCTCACACACATCGTACACATACCTCACACACGTCTCACACACATCGTACACACACCTCACACACATCTCACACACATCGTACATACACCTCACACACATCGTACACACATCGTACACACACCTCACACACGTCTCACACACATCTCACACACATTGTACACACAACTCACACACATCTCGCACACACACCACTTCTGCTCTGCTGAACCAGAACCAAACATGTAGAAGAAGCATTCAGCTTCTATGCACCACACATCTGGAACAAACATCCAGAAAACTGCAAAACAGCCAAAAAACAGCTGTTTAGAGTTGCTTTGGAACCAGAATCAATGAAACACTAACTAACATTTCGATGTGTGAATGACGGCACTTGGGGAAAATTGAATATTTCAGTTGTTGATTTTTGTGATTTTATGATATAAAGCTCTTTGAACTGCCTTGCTGCTGAAATGTGACATACAAATAAACTTTGATTGATTTGAACGTCTGCTCCTCTGTTTCTTCCTCTTCTCGTTTCCTCCAGACCTCCCAAGTTTCTCTGACCCTCACATTCCTCTAGTGGCTCGTGAGATCATGCAGCGAATGATCCACCAGTTCGCTGCCGAATATACCTCAAAAACTACTCAGGAAGACCTGCCCCTGCCCAACGGCACCATGAAGGACCAAAGCCTGCCGAGAGCGGTGTCTCTGCCACCCGCCCCGACCTCCCCGACCGGGCCCACGCCCGGCTCCCCTCCGTCGTCGGCCTCCTCCTCTCCGTCCCCGACTCCGGGAGTGGGCTTCAGCCCCACCGCCGTCACCTCAGCCCCCGCCAGCATCCAGAGCAGCAACGGGACAGGAGCCGGCAACAGCGGAGGGGGAGGAGGAGGTGCGGCTGCTGCCTCTGCACAGAACCCGGTCCTCAGCAAGCTTCTGATGGCGGACCAGGACAGCCCACTGGACCTCACCGTCAGAAAGGCGCCGGCTGATCAGGAGCCCAGCCAGCAGGGTGAGAGCAGCATCACAATAACTGACTCAGTCTGAGAATCTGACCCCAAATATTACAACTTCAGCTCCTTATCCAGCAGCATATTTATCCATTTTGACCATATTTATTAACCCAAAAGGAAAGTAATTATGGTGTGAATGAAAAAAGAACTGAACACATCAGCAGACATTTACTGCTATGTTGTTTCACAAACTGCTCTGGTTCAACAGAACATACTGGTACCACATGGTGTTAAAATGTGTCTCCCTTGTCTTATTTTTTAATTTTAATCGGTGTCCAAAACTGAGACTCTCAGTTTTAACATAAAAGAAAATCTTTTATAAATGCTTTATAGTTTACGACCAATAGGATCACGTTAAGAAAATAAAACAAGTTAAAATTATGAGAATAAGTCATAATGTTCCGAATATGACTTTATTCTCGAAATATTGTGACTTTTTAAAAATTTTATTTTGACTTTATTCTTGTAATATTATGATTTTATTCTCATGCAACCTTATTCTTGGAATTTTATTTTTTCATTTTTGATTTGTTTTTAGCATGGCCCTAATACTCACTGAACATCAACATATTTATCACTTAAGAAATCTGTACAAAGTAAAAGCTTGTGCACACTTTTATAGTGTCCAGAACTTTTGCTCATTTTCATTTCTTCTGTCTGCCAGACATCTCCATTGAAGTAATTACAACTCTCACTTCCACTGACTCAGTTAAATGTTTGCGTTAGCAGACGTGACTAGCTGCATCTAGAAAAAGTCGCAGCTTTCTGAGTAGTTGTCGTATCTTTTTTCCTCCAGTCAACCGCGTGCTGACTAAGTAGACAGAAAATGTTTCTCCAGGCTCATAAAACTCGCCGACCCTGAAGCTTGTGCTAAGCTTCGAGTTGCGCATTATTTTTTTGGGAAGACGTCGGTGTTTTAGAGATTTTTGTTTTTTGCTATGGCTGACAGCTGTATGGTTACGGAAGCTGTCAGCGGCCAAAACTCTACAGAAACTACTTGATATTCTTTTCTTCTCACCAATTCAATGTTGTTAACATTGAACTTTGAACTCTGGGTGTTTTATTAAACCAAACCAGCAGTGGGTCTGAAGTTTGACCACTACCGCATTCAGCTCTCCCTTTCAGACACATTGCGACTACTACATACACTTTAATACAGGCTTTCCAGAATCTGCTT
Source organism: Xiphophorus couchianus (assembly GCF_001444195.1). Lineage (NCBI taxonomy): Eukaryota > Metazoa > Chordata > Actinopteri > Cyprinodontiformes > Poeciliidae > Xiphophorus > Xiphophorus couchianus. The sequence continues at coordinate 7,923,159 of NC_040232.1, read as the reverse complement.
ACACTAAGCCTCCTTCGTCTTTACAATAAGATGGAGGCATCTGCTGCAGATCTCTTCCTGCATGTCTCTCCCTCTCTCAAACGCAAACAAATCCAAATTCCCTTTTAGGATTTCTGACTCAGATTATCCCCAAATCGTGCTCACACTGCGTTCCTTTGAACCACGGGTGTCAAACTCTTTTTTCTTTTGGGCTAAAATCAAGGTCATGAATGCTCTTAAAGGGCCGGTTCTGCCAGAATGTATTGATAAAACCTGTTAAACTCTTAAAACATGAATAAATTCTTAAAATTAAATCCATCAATCAATCAATTAAATTTTATTTGTATAGCACATTTCAGCAGCAAGGCATTTCAAAGTGCTTTACATTATAACAAACACAAAAACACAAAGTCATGCAACATAGAATCAACAATCAAAACATTACATTAAGTCCAGTGCCATCATGAATTTCGTAATTGATTACGTTTCAAATACGTAATCAATTACGTATCAATTACGGCTAAACAGGTGGGTTTTAGTCGAGATTTAAAGGAACTCAGTGTTTCGGCTGTTTTACAGTTTTCTGAAAGTTTGTTCCAGATTTGTGGTGCATAGAAGCTGGATGCTGCGTCTCCATGTTTGGTTCTGGTTCTACGGATGCAGAGCAGAACCAGAAGCAGAAGACCTGAGAGGTCTGGAAGGTTGATACAACAACAGCAGATCTCTAATGTATTGTGGTGCTAAGCCGTTCAGTGATTTATAAACTAACAACAGTATTTTAAAATCTATTCTTTGAGCTACAGGGAGCCAGTGGAGGGACTTTAAAACTGGTGTTATGTGCTCTATCTTCCTGGTTTTAGTGAGAACCTCAGCAGCAGCATTCTGGATCAGCTGCAGCTGTTTGATTTATTTGTTGGACAGACCTGTGAAGACGCTGTTGCAATAATCAATACGACTAAAGATAAACGCATGGATGAGTTTCTCTAGATCTTGTTGAAACATGAAGGTCAATAAATAATATTGAACATCTTTTCAGTCCCTTCAGGATTTTGCAGTTGTTTTTGTCTTTTTTTTTGCAATAAAAAACCGTCAATTAGATCCAATGTTTTTCACCATTTTTGGTGAAAAGTCTGCAATAAACTCACAATTATGCATTAGCATGAAAAATTGCAGGGATTTGTTGATTTTTGCCTGAATTTCCACAACAATTCACAAGAAACTGGAGGGACTAATTTATGTGGTAAACAGAGAAAAACTGCTTTGAATTGGTTGATAAGATATTGTTTAAGCACACTGTTATCTTGATTGTTCCATTTATGAGTTGACGGGAGACATAAAGCCCTATAGCTCCATTGGCAGGTTATTTCACTTGTAACATGGGGATTTTGTTTTATGAATTAAATAATTTGTCAATGGAACTAGAACATTTTCATCAATATTAAGGAATTATTTACTAAAAACAAGCTCCTATATCTTGCCGAAAAGTTACTTGTAAGTTAGTTTTGTCTTTAGGTGTTCTGAGATATTAGCGCTACAAACTAGACTAAAAATATTTAGTATAATTGAGCTCTGTTAGTCTTTCCTGACATAAAGAAACATAACGTCACCTTCCTAAAATAATGGCCTATGTCAGTTTTGCAAAACATGATTTTTTTTCTCCTAAATTATCTTTTGGCAATAAAAAGGCTGTGACTTTTTTGCCAAAAAAATGAATCACTTTTGGCTGAAAATGATTTGGGCCATTATTTTAGGAAACTGACTTTTTTGCGCCAAATAATCAGAATCATTAACAAAAAAATCCAATCACCTTATAACTTATGGCATATTCATCTTGTTCGTGCTTTTGGATGTTTCTGGATGTGTGCGCGTTCCACAGCTCCTATGAAGACATCATTGTGTCATGGTTGCCCTTTGAACTGCAGAACTGGATTGGATATTTTAGCAATCTCTATAGATGTTCGACATTATATAAAAACTAGACAAATCTTGATGGGATTATGACGTCAGTTTACAGATGTGCATGACAGTGCCATGTGGGGCTGCATTAACTCGCTGGAACAAAGTTTATTCCCCCAACTGTCGCTGTAACAACGCTGCGACTCGCAGCATTAAATGCATGTTGATCACACACACACACACACCCCTACACACGCTGACACACACGGTCAGATTAATGTTTGTGCCCCTAAGGAGACCACTCTGATTTCTTGTTTGGTATTACCTAATGTTGCTGGGGCAGATTAGTGAGGTAGTCCATACCCTGTGTCCATATGGGGTTGTCTAGGTCACAGGGGTCAAAAGGTCAGCAGCTTTTCACGGATTAGACTCCATTCAAGAACCCATCCCTGCTCTCCAAATGTTTCCACGCCCTTGTTTTTAGTGTCTGCCTCTAAAGTTGTTATTTGTCCTTGTGTGCCACCAGTAAACTGTAATGGTTTTCATGTTTTTGGGACATTAAGGAATAAAAACTGAATGTTTATCTCTAGCTGTGGCAGTGTTCTTAATTTTTTTTTAAAGAAACAAGCTTTAAAAAGCAACTAAAAACATTTTTTATTTTCCCGGGCTTTTGTCTCTTAATTTATTATGTTGGTTTTATGTTTTGTATGGTTTAAGGTTGATTTCTATTGTACAGCGCTTTGTGATTTTATATATTTGAAAAGCGCTTTATAAACAAAATTGACTTACCTACTTAGTCATCTTCAGATTTAGTTTCTAAAAAACAAACTAGTCTAGTCCAAACATCCATAATTCCAACAGTAGTGAGAACAGAGTCAGATAAAAGGAAAAAACTGTACCCCATCCTCTTTTTCCTGTGTGTGGGAACCATATGTGTGTGAAAAAGCATCATCACAAACGAGATTTTCAAGACGTCGCTGTGACAGACAGCCAATCGACGTGAAGCGGAGTATTTCTTTCCTGCCCTTTAGCTTCTTAAACAGGGAAAGGTAGCTCCATATGTCGATGCGCAAACGGATAAAGCAGTTCCTAAAGTCGCTAATGAACTGGATGCAGATTCTCTAATGAGCTGCACAAACAAATTGACAGCAGGGATGTCTCACTGTGGAGGTCAGTTTTAAAGATGCTTAATGCAGGGAGTGCACAGCGTGAGCGATCTAACGTATTTACAGCCTCCCGCGAAACACGAAGCACGACTGCGATGGAAATTAAAAAGAAACTAACCCTGAAAAATACCTCTGCACTGAGGTTCTTAAATATCCGTCTGTTGTACATGGTATGGTTGCCATAGTAACTGCTTCCTGTAGGTACATCAAATTGTGATTGCGCTGTAAAACATTCTATAGAAGGGCTTTAAACACGGCTGATGAAAATCAGGAGGAGTGGAGCGGGTTTGAAGGGGAAACCGGGCGAGTGCATAATGTGAAAAGGGAAACGGTGCTGCAGAATAAATAGACGGGGTGTTAGCAGCAACTGTTCACACACTGACATCAGATGGGGGGTTGTTTCCAACTGAAAAGCTTTGGATTTATGTTTGATTATTTGATTCCTTCAGTCGTCTCACTATAAGCCATTTTGAGTCTTATTTGTGTTCCTTTATTCACTTCTTTGTGTAAAACAAATTTCTGTTTTCGCCATTGACTTCATAATAATTTTTTTTACTTGGCACAACAACTAATTAGAGCTGGACAAAATGGTTGAAAGATGCATCACAATATAAGCTTTTAATATTAGTTGATATTGATAATTATTGATTAGTGTTTTGTTTAAATATCTGAAATACAGCCAAACTGCTTTACTGTTTCATCCACAGTTTTCGCTCCACATTGTTTATTTTTTATTTTTAAGCAGTTATAAGACACAGTGGCGAAACCTTCAACTGCTTAATCAACAAGTTGTTGCTAGGCAACCGTGAGTTACTCAGCTGGTTGTTGCTAGGCAACCAAAGAATGCGTGAGTTAGTTAGTTCCACCAACCTTGCTTTCTCCTCTGCCTGCATCTCCCAGAATGCTGTGCGGTTCTGGATCGGAGTTCAGTGAATATTCTATGCATTGTACATTGAATATTCTATCAGATATTGATCACGTTTCTGTTGCAGTATATATTGTTATTGATTTATTGTCTAAACAGACAACTAAGCTGACATGTAATATTTGCTTTCTATGTTATTGAGGAGGAGGTGGGATAGCTGGACATGTTATCTGTCTGGACAAAGATTAGCTCTGCCAGGGTAGAGCTGACCTCCCTTTAGTAGATTATGTGAGTAATTTTCACAGTTAGCATGAATAAAACAGCATTTATTCGTGCTAACATTCTCTTAAATGTTAAGAGAATGTAAACCCTCCCCTTAACTCTGAGTTTTCCTAAAGCAGATTTCCCTGAAGCTACACCCCTTACTTAAATAAATGGGTCATTAAAAGGCTTCTGCAGAACTTCATAGCACACTGAAGATGCAGCAACCATTAATACCAAGTGCACTGGAGCAGAGACTCATTTACCTTGATAAGCATCTTGTAATAAGAAGTTTGATTAAATGCTGTCATGATAAATTCCAGTTAATGATGTTTAAAATCTCCCAAAACCATCTGTATTGTTGGGATTGGTAGTTTGACTATTTTCTACACAGTTTTTTTTAATGAAAGCATCAACAAATACCAATAACTTTACAATATTATTAAATGAAGTTTAGTGATACAAATCACACTTCTTTATCTGACTGGTGTCCTAAAGAAGCCAATTACAAATGGGAATATTTTTCAAGAGCAGTATTATTTGTGTTAAGAAGAAGTTATAAATAATCAATTTTGTCACTTTTGTCTTTATCACAATAATACCACAAAATACTGTGATAAAACTTTAAGTCTATTTCAGTCACCCCTGTGAAAATGATTGGTTTAAGATACCAAGGTATTAGTGATAACGTTTAAGAGGAAATGTAGAACATGATGTGTTGTGTGGTTTTTTTATCTGGTAAAACACTTCATATTGTCTTATTGATGAAATGTGCTAAGGAAATAACCTTACGCTGCATTTTTTTCTAGATTTCCTTTGGTTTTGCAGCAGAGTTGGTCCAATTAGCTCCTTGGTGATCCAAAGAAAACCAACTACCTCTTAATCTCACCGTCTTATTCGCGCACACACTGATAACCAACCATTTATTTAATCACACACTGATGAGCTCATCAAGATCACTGTGGGGTTCAGTCTCAAGCCTAAGGACTTTTTTACAAATTGTTCTTGGATCCAGCTGAAATCTTGCTGTTTGGAGGATAATCCTCAGTGTTTTTCTGGCTATCTTATTAGATTTTAATCTTTTAATTTTTGCTCTTTTGATTTCATCCTCAGATGGTGTCTTGGACCTCTCCACAAAGAAGAATAACAGCAGAGGAAGCCCTACAACTTTACAAGGCTTCACTCTTGCAGCTGGGGACAAAGGGTAAGATTGGCCAGAGACTTAAAATGTTTTACCAAAAAAATCACCAGTTTACATACCTGTAACATAAATTAAACTGAAAAGGTTTTTAAATTACTGCTTTACTTTTCAAGTTGAGTGTTTAGTTACTGTTTTTGGGCCCATTTTGCAACCCTTCTTCTGGGAAAGAACAGTGTAACTCATTGTGTAACTCCACCAAAACACACCGAATTCCACATCACGTCTACATGTTAAGTTTGTCAAAGTCAAACTAGCATAACTGAACTACTTCTTCCTCGCTATTTTTTTTCTTAAAACTTTTTTTGACCTTGTTATCTAGTTGCCATGGTGTTAGCAATTAGTAGCAAAGCACTGGGTCCCTTTTTCTTTTATATATCAGGTGTACAAATAAGATTTAGCGCTTTGACAACTTAGTAGCTGAAACGAAAGCTAGTCGTTGTTAGCGAGCAGCTTTTTGCCCTACTCTACTGGGACTTTAACTGGAACTGTGATCCTGAGGGTAACTTTTAGCTTTTCAGCTGCAGTGCTGCAAAAAAAAATTCACCACCTGGGATTTTGGGACAGATATTTTCTTACCTGTTTTTTTCACCAGTAAGACATAAGGTTTTTAAATTTATGGACAAAACCAGTTTGGCTCATGTTTTTGATGTTTTACATCCTTTACCTGCATTAAATTAAATGCAAAATTAAGTTTTCCATAAGAGTGGAAATATTAGGATAGATGCAAAAGTAACTTCCTGGTAAAAACTGCATACAATGGTAAGATATTGTCCTATCATCATTATTATAGGATGTATTCTATAACAAATAGAGAGTTAAGTTATTTTTGGCCACCTCTCAGTGCAGACTCTGTGTCAACACACAAAGTAGAGTCAGACAGTGGCAGTGTGGATGGAAAAGGTAATCAATCATGATTAGACTACACAAAATGAAAGATTAAAGAGCCAGCTGACCTCGGATGAGTTGTCGGCTCTTCAGACAGCAACCACGGCTCCAGGTGTTGGAGACGGATCATTACTCTGGTTTATCACCGAAGCCAGTGTTGGTATTTGGGACGAGGTGATGATGTCATGCTTGAATCAGATTCAGATCTGTATCCATTTGTCAAGCTGCCGTCAGGCGACTTGTTTCCCTTCAACAAACTCTGTGATTTCATAGCCTGAGAGAGCCGCTGATGAGCGATCAGCAGCAGCTTTAATGTTGTCAGGATCTGAACCTGTCGGTTAAAGTTCTACTTTGAGCTAAATCGTTCTGATCTTCTCTCCTTTTGATAAAAGTGACCCACTATGCTTCTGTGAACAGGTTAGGATGGGTTTATGGGAAATTCAAAACATCTTCATCACATTTTTTGCACAAAATCATTCTTAGATAATCAGTTCTGCCTATTTTGAGCTGTTTTAGGGCCTCTTGTCACTTTAAATCTAAATAAGCTGCTGCTGGCTACGCTAACAAATTCAGCTTTTACACTCACACATAAAAACTACAAAAAGATGTGCAATTATACAGCTGTACATCTTTGAAAAGCATAAGTAAAGCCTCCTGCACAACCAACAAGAATGCAGCAAGTAGTTCCTAAATGAAAAGGCAACAACAAAACGCTTGTCTTTTCCAGCAGCCATACAGCAGTAAAACCAGCTGACCAAACATCCTGGAGCTCTGCTTTGGTTGCTAGGTAACAGGCTGGGCTTTGCTGGGGTTGCTAGGTAACGGGCAGTGCCTGCTGACTTTCGACGTTACATTCCAGAGGTTTTTGAAGCGGCTCATTTTCCAGACACCAAAAACTATTAACTTAATGCCACAAGCTAGCTGGGTGTTTTTCCTTGTTTTTGCTTTGTTTTTAAGCGCTTGGACTGTTTTTAGAAACAGTAGAAGCCCAAATAAAAGTAGAAAAATGTGCAAAATGTGAATTTTGCATAAGAAGTTCCCCTTTAAAAGCTGTGCTCTAAGAACACAGGAATTCATCTCGGCAACCTTTCCTTCTGATATCATACCTCCGAGTTAATTTGCTGCTGATCAGTGCAGAAGTGATGTTTAGATGGCAACAGCAGATGTATTTATGCAGAGGTAATTATAATTCAGAGCCCACCCACACCTAACCCTCGCCCCACAGTCGGAGTTCAACAGCTGTACGGATTGACAAATCACACCTTCCTCTTTTCCGAAAAGCAATCAGTGCCTCTGCCTTTATTGACGATTTCCTGCGTTGCTTCCCGTTAATTTATTGATGCACACGCTCTGCCTTAAAGCCCTGTTGGAGACACGTTGGCCGCCATACTCGCTTTTTTGCATCAAGAGGGAATAAACAATCGACACTAATTACAGCTGCCATTTTCAGAAATACTTTTGGTCTTTAGGTCAAATATGGATCAGGAAAAGGGTCGATTTCGAGCGCGTATGCGTATAGGAAAGCTTGCTCTTATGATGTCGGCAAGCCTCCTTTGATCCAGAAGTAAATACTTAAACAGATTCTGGACTAAGATTTCATCTTGACCTTTTAATTAACAAGGGTCCCAGACAGTTACTTCAGTACGTAGGCAGTTCTGTCAAGAGAGCGGTACCAGACAAAAAAGGAGTTTTAGTAACCGCACTATTAATGTCATTTGATTAATGAACCAAAGTAATCAGTGCACCAAATTTAAACCAAGATCTTAGTCACAGACGCTCTTGTCTACTAGGTGTTTTTGAAGAAGTTTTAATTTTTGTTTGGTTTATTAAGTGCTTTCAAAAATGGGCTATAATGGAGGTTTGTGTGCATCCAACAGCATGTGCAGCGAGGTTCAACATAGGTTAAAAAAAAATACACTATTTCATCTTACATCAACAGTCAGTGAGAGATCCGAAAAACGGCTTATCAAACATGCATGTAATTGATTACTGAACTTGCTTTTCACCAATTTATAATCTCATAAATCTTACAGGATTACATCAACCTGTCCAGCGACTGCAGGTGGAAATTAGCTTTATTTATAATTTTTTTTAATCTATTCTGGTATCATGCTTCTCTCCTTTCAAAAGGTCAATGAAATGTTGTACATTGTCTTTGTATAAATAAATAAACTGCATAAATAGTAAACAGCTGGTCCAGATGGGGATCAGAACCCAAACAAACAGCAATAAGTTGCAGTGGAAAGACTTAATAAATCAGCAATAAAATTTAATCAAATGTTGCATTAGAGCTAAAACGATTAATCAGATTAATTGTAACTAACTCAGTAATCGATCAATTGTTAAACTGAAGTATACAGACTCAAAAAACTGCCATTTACTGAAAGAGCAACATACTTAGAGCAGTGATTAAAAAAGAATTGTACAAAATATTGAGGTTTTGGTTTTACGATTTCAAAAATACAACTTTGACTCTAAATATGTTTAACCCAAAACTGAAGAGCCAGTTTTAAATTCACCCAGTTCAAATTCTGTAAAAAATAATCTCCTATTAAACACATTTTGCTGTCAAATTATTCATTGGTAGTCCAAAAAATAATCAACAGATCAGCTCTACACTTTATTGATAAGTGAAGCAGAAAAGGCTGAGCTTTTCTGTTGTTTATTTTCTGGATGTAAGTATTTTTTCTACTGTTGATTCATCCTCAGCTAGAAATAATTAAGTGTACTCCAAAGGAATGCTATGTTATTGCATGATAGGTAATAAAATGTTTGTTTATAAAATACTTTAATTAAAAATCTGTAGATTGTGGCAATTTTCTTGTCTGATTAATCGATTAATCATCAGAATAATTGATAGGTTAATAGATAACTAACATAATAGTTGCAGCCCTAGATTAAATGACATTTGAGTATTTTTATGACTATTTATCTCTTTAATTCATGGAAATCTTTGACTACAATGATGAAAATAAATTGAAATGCTATAATTTAGGTGGAACTGTACACAATGTAAGTTGGAGCAGACGGGTTAATTTGCCAAACGCTGTGACCCAAAGCCGTGACCCAGTGTAAACCTTTGAGAAGTTTTTCTACGGTAAAGGTGAAGCCAGAACCCGGTCCCTGAGAGACGCCGAGGCCCAGAGGCTCAGAGCTCTTCCTCCCAGTGAGGAACGATCGGATCATGTAATATTAACCAGAGCAGGAAGCAGAACCTGTAGGAACGCCCCGACCCAGTTCATCTACCAGAGACACACAACACTCAGGAGTGCGGCGCGGTGCTGCCGTTTAATTTGACCTTTCATTAATCTAACAAAACAATTTTAAACATTACTCCAGCAACAACTACAGATACAATGGAAATCTAATGTTTGGTTAACACTACAGTTCACCTGGGAATTATAAATGATAAAGAAGCAAAACATTTAAGGGGACAGGACTCAGGGCTTTAATTTGGTAGTTATTGTATCTTCTGGCGTCTCCATTGAGTGTAAATCAGATTAGGAGGCTGAAGCTGGGTGTGTTTCCATCCACCTTAAGATTAGAATTACAAATTTGCTTAATGGAAACTCAATCAAATGTTTTTCTGCTGTATCAACATTTCTGTACTTCACAAACTGCAACGGAAACATTTTTCACATCACAAGTCATTATTATTATTTATGTATTTTTCCTTGGCATTCCAGTTGTTTCTGTGTGTTTCTAATATATTTTATATTTATTGAGATATACTTACTTATTATTTTATTAAATTACTTAACTTGCCTTCAACAGTTGCTATTTTTGTACATTCCATTCTGCTTTCTTTTAAATAAAAAGTTTATTATCCTTATTTAACTGTTTGTTGAACCATATAAAGTACATATAAATTGGCAGTAATGCAATAAGTTATAAACAATTACGATATCTTTCTGTTTATCAGTATCATATTAATATTCCTTCATTTTACTCAGGTTCTTTGTTAATGTAGTGCATTAAATAATGTTCCTGGAATATTCCTGTAGATAAACGTATTAGCAACAGTAGCTGTAGTAGGAATAATAACAATAAATTTATATTAAGATAATATTTTCCGCATCACGAGTCATTATTACTTATCTATTCATTTTTCCTTAACATCCCAGGTGTTTCTGATATATTTTTTTATATTTATTGAAATATAGTTTATTTTACTATTAAATTATTTAACTTGCTATTTATTTTAATTTTGCTGTAAATTAAAGGGATTCTGATTCTCATATGATCAATGTCTACTACTGCTGAAGAAAACAACAGGAAGTGGTTGGAGGATGACGGCGCAGCGAGTTTTTTAACGACTTATCGCGTGAACAAACGTATTCACATGTGATTTAATTGAGCTTCTGATTTAACATTGCAGTTTCAAAATTAGCGGAACGACGACAAAGTTTTGTGCGCATATTCGATGGAAATGCAGTTTTAAGAAAGTAGAAGTTTGATCCTCAAGGAACAGCTAATCTACATTTTGCTCAAATCTGGAGCGTTCACACCAAATGCGTTTTGAGCATCAGGTGCGTTTACGTTCAAAGTCTATGTGGAGGCGCGTCGAGGACCGTTGCGGCGGCTCCTAACAGTTCAAAAAGATATGAACTGTTATGAGCGTTTTGAGCGTTGGAAGCATCAAGAACGCCCAACAGAAAACAACAGCTAGAGCTGATGGTTCCAACTCACCCTCAACGCGCCTCCACATAGACTTTGAACGTCAACCAGATGCGTGAAACGCTAGGTGTAGGGCAAAATGTCAGGCTCTGCATTCAAAGTGCACGTGTCGAACTTGAAGCGCTTTTGTTGTGAACGCACCATTAGACTCCAAATAATGCATGTTCTAAGACCTGATTATAACAGAAGGTTAAAGGTTAAGAAGTCCTGAAATATCCTTTTGAAACTGAGTCTGTAAATCAATGATTACTGTCTAATTCACCACCAGATGCCTGGTTGAATGAGGCTCCAAAAGGCTCCTATTAACCCTGTATTGTTTTGAACCAGCTTCAGTCGGACCACAGCGATGAGCCGAGTTAAATCTCCTGCTGCGGACTCCCAGAACCACACAGCAGGCGCTGACATTGTACTTCTGTATAATACGTCTCCAGTAGAGAGATCCCTGAAGTCCCATCCCTCATATGCCGTCCATGCTCTTTCCTGTGATTATGAACCTATGGGAGTACTTTTAAAGAGCTTTTCAACTGTTGCTATAGTTACTTAGCAGAAGGAGCATTGACTGCTATAGGTCCCGTAAAGGTACTTGACATCTGAACGGGTTTCAGACATATGCAAATCCGAAGTGCAGGATGCTTGCAGATCAGTGAGTTTTCTAGTAGTGATATAAGAATATCAATGCAGTCATACGCTGCAAAAATTCACCTTTCAAAAACAGGGTATATATTACTAAAGATAAGAACAATTATCTACCAACAGAATAAGAAAATTTGGCTTGTCAAGATTTTCCCAAACAAGTAAAATAATCTAACCAAAATGAGCCCACAAGTGTCTTAAAACTAGTGTATTTTTGCTTGTAATAAGTCCTTTTTTACTTATACAAATAACATATATGAACTTATTTTAAGAAAAATATACTTAAATTAAGAAAATGTCACTTGACATTAAATTTCTTGAAACCAGCATACATGTGGTTAATCCATAACAGAGTGGTTTTTATTAACTTGAATGTAAACTATACAATCCGTATTTCATTATTTATTGAACATCATAAAGTACAAATATAATGACAGTAATGCAATAAATAAACAATTATTATCTCTTCCTATTTATAAGCATTTTACTTATAAATAAACAGAAATATTATTTAAAAACGTTTCCATTTGAAATTATCTTCTTACTTAAAACAAAAACAGTGTAAAACTAATCATATTTTCAAATTTAGTGATAAATTACAGTGGTGAAAATAGCAAAAATAACATGTCTGATAATACTGTCAGCTTTAGGGTTTTTTATTTATGTATCGAGAAAATAATGTTCATTAACTAGCAGTAGCAGCTGAGGGAAAAGGTGGAGGAGGTCAATCTTTTCACAGATTATCTGTTTGATATAAAAACATGGTGAACAATTTAAAAAACATTAAAAACACAAATTTGTACTGTAGGTTTGAGAAGTCTCTCCATGTTCTGAAATGTTCTTGTTCTCCATCCAGACATTTGCTCAAGGCGGAGCGTACCCTGTCAGAAGTGGAGGAAGAGGACGGCCTCCTGCAGAAAAGTCTGCAGGACGGACTGAGGGAGAGCTACGCCAACTCCAACTCCTTCAAGCCGCCGCTGGCCCGCTCGCTGCGCATCAAGGAGGAGCTCCTCAGCCAGAAGCACCGCCTCCTGAGCCAGCCCGCCGCTCTCTCTCTGGCCAATCTAGAGTCGGCCGGCTTGCTTAATCACGGGCAGTCCCACTCCTTACTTAGCCAAAAGGGCTCCTCTTCTCTCTGGGAAAGCAAGGCCCACCTCGAAAGCCTGATGAAGCTAAAGCAGGCCGGTGGGGCTCTAAGCGACCTCAAAGACCTGCCTACATTCCTGGAAAATCACCACAACCACCATGGAGCCTTCTCGTACAAGAGTTCCCTCCACCATCACAGCCACAATCAAGCCTCGAAGGCTCAGCACCACCACAACGACGGGAAGCGAGAGCAGGGCCATTCGCCGCCCGTCGACCTGAAGATCCCACAAGTGCGGGGCATGGATCTGTCCTGGGACTCCCACGCCTCCGAGCTGTACGGCTACGGCGCCATGGGCGTCGGGTCGGGAGGTCACGGCGACAACAGTCTGAGCCGGAAGCTGAGAGCCATCTTGCCCAAACAGAACCGGCGCGGCGGAAGCCTGGGAAGCCTGCTGGACGGGGCGGCGGAGTACTGGAACGCCGACATAGACAGTTCCACCTCCGGCCCGGCGTACTCCATCTCCGACGTGGAAGTGGACCCGAGCTCCAAGCAACCGAGGAAGAAGAGGGGCCGCTACCGCCAGTACAACAGCGAGATCCTGGAGGAAGCCATAGCCGTGGTGATGAGCGGGAAGATGAGCGTGTCCAAGGCACAGAACATGTACGGCATCCCGCACAGCACCCTGGAGTACAAGGTGAAGGAGCGCATGGGAACCCTGAAGAACCCCCCAAAGAAGAAGCTGAAGCTGATGATGAAGATGGAAGCAGGAGGCCCGGATTTCCCGGCGGAGCCAGAGAACTCAGCCGCCACGACCCCTCGAGACGACGGGCTGGCACTAGCCGCTGCCGAGCTGAAGGAAAATGCAAAGGAGAAGGCGGACGACGATTCCAAACCAATCGACTAAACAACCCACACGACGTACGTCACTTCAAACACGGATGGGGCTTTTTTTGTGCCAATTTGCTTTGCAGTATCTGGGTGAGCACAAACGGAGGGATGGAATGAGGAGGATTCCTAAAAAACTGCAGAGAAACATCTAATCAGACACTTTTTAACCGCCTGCGAGGCGCAGAGCGAGCATTTGTTTAGCTTTTATATCCAAAGCTGAACAAATGCAACGAAGAACAATAGTTAAATAAAAGACAATTAATGGAAATTCTTTAAGCATGCTGATAATCCCCAGCCCCAAAAACCCCATCCTCTCCTTTACTGAACTCTACACACGGATCTGTTGCTGCTTATAAATGGAGTTTGGGCTTTGGATGAATTCTACTCTGGGGAAAACAAATGAATGTTCAAAATTTACAAACAAAATCCGACCAATTGGACCCGTTGCCACTCCCCTCTCTCATAGAGAATTTTCTGAAATTGGTAAGTGAACTGTTTCTTACGTTTGAAGCCGACTTTAGGGTTGAATCATCCCATCGTTTCCTCACACGGGTTCGGAATCAAACCCATTCTCCTCTTGCCAGGTAGCCATGATGCTTTAACTGCAAAACTCTTTTCTTTCCTCCTTAAGAATATAATCTCTGTGCAGACGAAAGCAAGATTAACCCGTCCTCTTGTGAGCAAGAGAAGACACACAAAAGTCATTCAGGGATGCATGTTTGTGAGTTTCGCGGACACTACTGACTTCTGTAATCAACTCCTTTTCTTCTCTCTTTTCTTTTCGTTTGGTTTGCTTTCTTTTGCACTACACTTTGGGTCTGGCGCTCACAGACCACGTTACCTCGGCATTGTTGCCCATGCATCATGCACTTATTATGGTCTGTCTCTGAAGCCCAGTCGCAACCTTGCAACGGGTCAGAGGTGCACATCGCCTTCGAATGCTGATTCATATTCAGAAGCGGGACGCTCTGAATTCACCCTCGTCTTTTTTTTTTTTTTTTTTCCGTTTTGGTTTCATTTTCACGCCAAGGGACAACTTGAAGGATACTCTGATTATGGATCAGCCGTTTTTAGGGCGGGATGCTACCTCATGGACCTCCTTCAGTCTGCTGATCCTGGAAAAGGTGGAGCCACCTTCAGGTTGCCCTCCAAAAAAACGGTGACCAAAGTGAGCTCGACACCCTCATGGAACGGTTTCTGGACGACGGCGGCGGCCTTTTGGGATCAGAATGTGAAACTGTGCTGCTATCCAGTTCATCGTCTCGACTCCTACGAAGGCTTTTAGCGGGCCCAGGCTGAATCTTTTGAACTTAGCTAATAACAACTTACTGCTGATGTGTTTTTCTTTTTCTTTACTAATCAGACTAAGCAAAAGCAGCTTAGTTGAGAAGTTTTTAAACAAATTCCTTCCCTGCTCAAACGTCAAAGACAGTTTAAAAGGCAGTTATGTATGAAACAATGTGCATTTATGGAGGGGTGGTTTGGTTTTGGGGTAATATGCAGTGGGCAGGATTAGCTGTTAGGTGGGGAGAGGCAAATTTTAATATATTTTAAGTTATTGTGACCGATTATGTAAAAGCCAATCCATGATTCTGGGTGTTTTTGTTTTCTCCGCTCATTTTTAACTCAGGGTAACTGAGACGGAAGACGTGGGTTACCAATACGGTGATTTCTTGTTGGACCTATAGTAGACAGAGAGGAGGACAAGACGAGCCTCTCGCTAATACTTTCGATTAGGATGGCGGTGCCATTACAGAACAGACCTGCTACTGAAACACAGGAGGGGATCAGGAAACGCTTAACGATGGGTTTGTGATTTGAACGTATTGAACTAAAATAGCACTTTTTTCCAAGAGAGAGTAAAACAAGTTTGAGGTTATGCATGTAGTGTAGCTTTTCTTCACGGCAGACGGAGCAGAGAGGGATGAAAAAGCTTTAGTGTGTGACGACTTTCAGAAAGTTGCAGCCCGAACCCAAACACCTCTTTGTCTTTCTTTCTGCTGCGGTTCTTTCTGGCTGAAAGAGGAGAAGGAAAAAGACCTGGAACAAGTTTGTTTTTGTGTAGCGTCTCATTGTTTTCCCTCCTCTGATTGAAATGTTGCTCTTTGCTCTCGACACTGCCTACTGTTCACCCAGTCTGAGACTTTAACTCTTCTCAGATGAAATGATGATTCACTCCTTTTGGAAATGTTTGTTGTTATTTATTTGATTTTAAAATGGCATGCACCGTTGCTTTCTCTTTTTTTTTTTTTGTTTGGCTGAGTTTTGTGTTAAACGTTATTGTTGGTAATTGGTCACAATCTAATAGAAATTGGCCTGATCTACAATCT
This sequence comes from Xiphophorus couchianus, assembly GCF_001444195.1. Taxonomy (NCBI): domain Eukaryota; kingdom Metazoa; phylum Chordata; class Actinopteri; order Cyprinodontiformes; family Poeciliidae; genus Xiphophorus; species Xiphophorus couchianus. Next base: position 7,907,291 of record NC_040232.1, on the reverse strand, counting down.
TGGACCCTCTAATTTTGTGGTTATTGGATTTCCACAGTGGGATTTGTTGTTAAAAAAGTGAAACAAAGATCCGTGGGGTTGTCCTGCATAAAATGCACCCAACACTTAGCAATGCGAAGCGTTGAAAGTGTCTAAAATGTCGCGTCCAGCGACGATGAAAACGCGATCAAAGGTTAGTTTTAAAAAAACAAGATTAGTGTTAGACTCCTTCCTTTGTTTAAAACAAAAACAAAAAAAAACTGCTTGCCACTTTCATGTAATGCATGTAAAGCGTAAAAAAAGATGTGAAGAATCATCATAATTGGCATTAAATGCAGACAAATTCAACCAGCACTTAGAGCGAATTCCCCCGAGGGGCAAAAAGTGTCAACAATTTACAACGACCCACAAAAAAATATTCTCTTTTCAGGCGTTTACGGTTATTTTTGTGCTTTATTCTGTAGTTTTGTACCAACTAGTCGTTTCCTTTTGGTCTGTTTAGCCGGATCGTTTCTACTGAGGTGCATGCCATTTCAGGTATATATTTATTTCCTGATTTTTTTATTTTTTTTTTGAGTGTATATGGTTAACATATCCACCTGTCCAAAATAACAAAATACCCCCTTTAAAATAAGACTCAGCACATAATGTTTAACAAAAGAGACCTTGCATTCTTATTTTCATGCAAAGTAGTGAAAACCTCATTTTTTAACAGACTGTTGTGATTTTTTATTAAATTTTTTTTTTATGCTGGTTTCATCTGCAGTATAAATACTCCAATTGTAGCCTTGGTACTGTAACTGTCTCAGGTTCTGCTCACAGCTTGGGCCGCCATATTTGTCAGTCAGCAAACGGCACAACCTGAACTACCTACACTTTGTTTAACGGACGGATGACACATTAAACACGTGGCAGGAAACCGTGCCTTCAAAGCCGTTTCACCTTCGGGAGGTTTCTCCTAGCATCAGCAAAAGAGGCAGAGAAAAAAAAAGACTTTTTTCTCGTCTTTTCCTGGTTTTAAACTCATCCACTGTAACACAACAACACATTTTTTTTTAAATAAAAATGCTCTTTAAACTGTTTTAACAACTGAGTAAAGACGCAGGAAGAAAATCAAAAAATCCTTGTTTCGAAGTCACAACCACACTCTTCGGTGTGGATGTTGTTACTGAGGGAAGGAGAGTTAAAAAAGTCAGTAAGGTGTTTAAAACGACACAGTAGGAGAAAGGATTTCTACTGTACTTGTAGATTTTTTCTGATGTAGAGAAAGAGGCAGAGAAAGCCTCATAACCTCAGGCTTTTATAGAGAAAAACATATTTTTATAACTAATATTTCAGTAAGAGTTGCAGTTGCAACTTACTGAAAAATTCTAATTAATAAATCAATTATTTATTTTTTTCTTTATAGTTCTTAAAGAGAAATTAGAATTAACTAAAATTGGCTATGTTAAGTCGATGCTGTTAAAATTGGTGCACTGCAAAAAAAAATTAAATCTTACCAAGTGTTTTCGCTCTTATTTCTGGTGCAAAAACAAGTAAAGTTTCTGGAAGAAATAGAAGCTTATTTTAAGTCAACAATACCTTAATATTCATTAAAAAAAATTGTTTTCCTGGCATTTTAATTCTGTAACAATACATTTTCCCCATAATAAAAATGAAATAATCTGCCAGTGCAGCCATTACGTTTTATAGATATTAAAGAATTATTGACTTAAAACACCATCCTATTTCTATTTTCTATTATTTCAAGCTATTTGTACTGGAAAACAAGTTTTGCTGGACGATAAATTGTTCCAGTAGTTATTGCGATAAACGATAATATTATTTTGAGTCAGTTTTCAAGTAGTATAACTACAGTGACATGATAATGCAAAAATATATTCTGAAAGATCAATAAACTTTAAATTAATGACGATTTAACGCTAGAACTGGGCGACATTTTAAATATCCAAACAAAACAACAAATAAAATGAATTGTGAAGTCTCTGTAAACAAAATTATCCTTCCAAAAATGAGCGCTAGTTGAGACCAAAACAATAATAATGAAGATTTTTGTCGTCCAGTTTTTGGTAGACAGAAAGGAAAAAGACAAACAATAAATAATGCAAATTTAATTGATTTATTGCTTATTGTGTCCTGGAAGCTGATGAAAGATAATATTTAGTGTTTTTGCTGTAAAGTTTCTGACCGTTCCTGCCAGGTTTCCTCTTTATTTTTTAAATCTCCTCCAGAAATCATCTAAACAGATCCAGGGACCAGCAGAACCTCCCCTCTCTGTTTTCTCTTCCTGTTTCGGGTCGATCCTCAGGCGCCTGCCTCCCGCAGGGTGAAACGTTTTGGGCTTTTCTGTTTAATTTGCCGCCTGTCTGTGAGCCGAGCGCTGTACCTCACTCTCCTCACGCTCCTCCTCCTCCTGGTGCCTCGTACTGAATCCTCTGCCTGGGTGCTGAGCACGGCGACAACCGATACTCTGGGAAATACAGCGTCCTCCACTGTTTCTTTTCTTCTTTTCTTTTGTTTGTTTTCTGCCCTCCTCTCGTGACAGGAGGAGGGAGATGCTTCAAATAGCTGACTGACCAATATGCGCCACCCCAACACAAAGCTTGCTGTTTTTTGGTTTTTGTTTTTAATATGCTGTTAATTTGGTTTCACTGTGGAGGCAGGACCCACCCTGCTCCCACAGAATAAAGAAACGTGTTCTTTATTGGTCGTTAGATGTAACATTAGTGCAGGTTGAAACCTGACAGGACATATTTTTTGCACTTTTTATTGTCTCACAGCTGAAGAGACCCAGAGGGGACATTTGGGGGACAGGTGGACAAGTTAATCTTCCGTTATCATATTTCTTCACAACCTTTCCAAACCCTTACACAGATTTGATGTACGTCAGAATGTGTTTTCTGACTTTTTTTCCCCTGTTTCTGTCATCCTTTCGTGTGTTTTTTTTTTCCCTGAATCAAAGACTTTCAAAGCACGAGAAAAGAAAAGAACAATGTTAAGCAGCAACTACTGTAACCTCACTAAGTAGGCCCCCCGTTCTGCCCCAGGATGGCGCACAACGAGGCGGCCTACTCTGAAAGAAAAACACTTTTACGTGACGTGTGTATGACTGCTATGCTCCTCTCTGCAGAGAGGCTTCCTCTGGTTTTGCTCGTCATTTATACCTCAGGTCTGGCCACTTAAAATTAGCTGATTGTATATTAGAAACACACACACACACAAAAAGAGAATCAGGACTTTTGGTACGGCTTGGTTCCAGATTTTTAGGGCCTAACACACAGAGCGGATTTTAGATGAGAGTTTTTTCTCGACGTGATTGTTCGTACTCTTCTTGCTCCTCGTGGCATGTGATTTTTGCTTTGTTTTCCTACAAACAAACAAAGATAAATTCCTTCAAATGCCAGAAGCCAGGTTTTATGAATATAATGCTGTGTTCTCTTTAGCACATACAGCCGTGGGAGAGCAGAACGCACACACACACACGATGCATGTAGAGCGACACACACTCTCCCTCCTCATCAGGTAACCACATTTTGTGTGGGCGGGTTTTATGTATAATTATGAAGCTGAGGCTGCCGTGTCTCTGGAAGCAGGTGGGTGTGTTTTGTCCACTGAACATCACTGCTGCTGGCTGCTTCTCATCACTGCAAGCTTTCCCTCTGTGAAATCCTCACTTCCTGTCCGTTTTCTCCTTTCCTAATGGCACATCTTTCTCTTCTCCTTTTTTCATCAAGCTTTAACCCGCCTATCCAGATTTTTTTCGTGAATCTTAAAAAAGACATAAAAAAGCAGCATTTAAAGTATTTTTTTTCTCGTCTTCCTGACAAACAATTCCTAATCGTTTTAGTTATGAGCAGAAGCGATGTCGCACCAGCTACTCTAAATGAGTAAAACTGGAATTTTTCAAAATTAAGATGAATTAAACGAATTAGAGTTTAAATACTTTTTTTTTTTGCTAGTAATTTGCATACTAGCACAACAGAAACAGCAGTTCTACAGAATGCAGTTCGTTACACTGCAAAAACACAAAATCTTACCAAGTATTATTACTTTGCTTTCTAATGCTAATATCTTAAACACTTGAAATAAAACAAAACTAACTTTCCAGTGAGATATAGAAACTTGTTTTAAGTCAATAATGAAAAGATACTAGTTCTAGTGGCATATTAATTCACTTATAATAGGATATTTTTTTCATATTATGAGGTAAATAATCTGCCAAGTGCTTTTTCCTTAATATTAAGGAATTATTTACTTAAAACAAACTCATATGTCTTGTTGAAAAGTTACTTGTAAGTTAGTTCTGTCTTATTTCAATTTTACTAAGAGATTTGCTCTAGAAAGTAGAGTAAAAATACTTGGTAAGTTTTTATGTTAACCCTGTCAAAACCTGGCATGTAAAACTGAAAATGTTCCTTGCTCCCTAATTATTTTATCATGAGCGGAGACAGTGTTACACCACCTGTCTTAAATTAGTAAAACTGAAGTTTTTCTACAGTAAGATGAAGGCATTATAAACTTCGTTTAGCACGTTTTGCTAATGATTAGCGCAGTTAGCGCTACTAGCACAACAGAAACAGGCAGCAGTTTGTGTTTAATCTACATAATGTAGCATTTTAACCTGCAAAAACACAAAAAGTATTTTGTCTAGTTTCTATTGCAAATATCTTAGTACACTATAAGACAAAGCTAACTTACAGATAAGTTATAGGAGCTTGTTTAAGTCAATAATTCCTTAATATTGATGAAAAGGTTGTAGTTCACTGTCATATTTCACTTATAACAAGACATGTTTCCTATATTATAAGTGAAATAAGTGATGTTTTGGCCTGTTGCCCCAGTTTCTTGAATGTCAGAGAGAAAGTAGCCGCAGGAGGACAGAAATTGTTTCATTCTGGAATAAAATGTTAGTCATTCGTGGAGGTTCAGAATTTGTTTTACAGAAAATGTAAAATTTTATTGCTTCATCTTCAAAAATATTTGCAAGAATAATTAAGAGGTTTATTGAGATCCAATTTAGCAACAGATATTTTTATTTTAACCATGTAGAATAATAATAAACACACCAGCCCAGAGTTTCTCCCCTGCGTTTAAAGCGACAGTCTTTTCCTCCCGTTTGTCGTGGTTCTGTCCAGCTGTGCGTCGGCTGTACTCTGGAGCGATGCGAAGTTCTGTAAATGTCAAAGCATTAGGAACAGACGTGAAAAGCAGTCGCTCTCTAACCGCGTGGCTCCGAGAGCAGAACCGGGCGCAGATCTTAAAGGCCAGGCACGCCTCTAAAGTGATGCTGATTTGCAGCAATCAGTGATGGCGCACCTTTACCTTCTTATGTCTGACATGGAAAAGCTGCTGGAAATAAATTCCTGAATTTGCAGCACAAGATCTTCTTGAACAATGTTCAGAATTGTTTGATTTGGAAAATTAAAGCACTTAGATTACAAAACTCTGCAATCGTTCACCTCTGATTTCATTTCTACAAACTGCAACTTTAAAAGCTAAATGTACGGAAGAGAATTAGGGCCAAAAATGTCTGACTTTCTTTTCTCAAAAACAGAATTGTTCTGACAAATGTAGTCTTCAAACTCAACTCTACCAAATAAATTTGTGACGCGCTTTCAGTGTGGATAAATGCAGGTTTACAAACCCAGTAACATAAAAGAGACAGTTGTAATTATTTTTGCTAGCAACATAATTGACATTAACCTAAAAATTTCTGATTAGTATTTGGATTTTGATATAGATTGACGCATAATTAGAATTCTGAAATTAATCTGTCAGAAGTAAGAAACAAAATTGGGACACTTTTTCTCCCAAAGACAAATGTACAGAAAAGGATTAGGGTCAACAAAAAAGAAATTAATCTGAAATTAATGTCAGAAATTAAACTTTAATCTCAAAATTCTGACTTTATCTCAGAATTTAAAGTCAGAAATTAATGTCAAAATCTTGAGATTTAAGTCAAAATCTTGAGAAAAAAAAATTGGTGTGCATGTCTGATTTTAGTTTCAGGATTCTGACTTGAATCTGTAGATTTTGATTTTGATCTCAGAATTTTTACTTTAAATTTAGAATTTTGAGATGAACATCAGAAATGAATCTCAAAATTCTGAAGATAGTTAGAATTTTGAGATTAGTTTTAATTCTGATTCTAAAGTCAGAAATTAAAGTCAAAATTCTGAGACAAAGCTTGGAATTCTGAGTTCTAGTCAGGATTCTGAGGAAAAACATGATCTTTTCCATTGGCCCTACTGTTCTTCCATACAGACGTCTTTCCAGATTTGCTTTCGTTGAACTCGGTAATCCTCCTGTCGATGTGAGTCGGTGTGAAAGGTTCCACAGAGCGGCGTTTTTCACAGTCGCTCCTGTCGCCCCAGCAAACCTGCGGCGCTGGCGTACGTCTCGCCCTCTGATGGCGTCTCACAGATGGCCGCCACACAGAGCTGCAGATTCAGACTCTGGTCTGAGGAGGAGGATGAGATCTGAGCGATTCAGAGATGCATAAAGGCTTCCACCTCACTGCCACCCTGAGTCCATCAGAACCGGGACACAGACTGATAAAACGCTGCTGTTACAGACCTGGGGGGCAGAAAATACCAAACCGGGAAATGGTTTTGAAGGGAAAATATTGAAAAAGACTCCTAGGGCTTCGTGAATGAACTCCATGTTGTCCTTGTGAGTTGCCATGACAATCTTGCAGCATTGTTCCCATGTAGAGGTGCGTCTGGACCTTCAGAGCCACCTACGGAGACCAGCTGCTCTCCTGTGGCTCTGAGCTCAGACCCGGCTCCGCTCTCACTAATAATCACACTTACCTGTGACTCCTCACGACCAGGTGTGATACAGAGGAAGAAAATAATAATCAGAATATGGAGATTCGCTCCGTTTTCTGTCTCACAATCTCACATTTCAACCGTTTACCTCGACTCGCTCTCGTGTTTACCTATAGAACACGTTTATCAAAATCCAGACTCATCAGTACAACCTTAAAAATGTATCAATCAAGTCAAAGCAGGTTTTTTTTTATCTCTGTACTGCCTAACTCAGGGGTGTCCAAAGTGTGGCCCAGGGGCCATTTGTAGCCCTTCAAATGACTTTTTTGGCCCCTGACCACAAGTCAACAATGGTAAAAACAGTTGATGACCCCAAAAATGAAAATGTTTTAAAGGCCTTTTTATGTTTTTGGATATTTAATGATGTAGAGATTTCATTGAAAAAATTTATTGTGAGCAAGAAAAAACAAAATAAAATCAAAAGAGCATTTTTTATTAAATTTTATGATGCCATTAGTTGAAATTTGGACACTACTGGCCTAATTAAATCAAACTGTCCCTCCATTCCACAAACAATCAATGAATACCTGAATTATTTTTATTACACTAACGCATAACTGTGACTTTATTGCAAGATTTTCACAAAAAGGATAAAAAAAACACTGCTACCTCCCACCAGCAGGTGGCAGTATTTTCTTTTCAGCCTTCATAATGTCAAGTCAGTGATCGATTACTGCAAGTACCAAAAACTAATTTTTACCATAATAAATATGAACAAATATTGCAAAAATTCCTGGCAAATATTTCTAAATTAGCGTCACAAAATCAGCGATTTTGACTACAAAAAATATTAGAAAATCCTGGTGGAACGGATAAATGTGCAATTATTAAATATTATTAAACCTTCAGAAGAACTTATTGAATGCATGTGCAGCTATTTGTTAATATTTGGACAGTTGAACAGATTTTATTGATACACAAACGCTTTTATAACAAAAATAAAATCTTACTGTTAGCATAGTGAAGACCATCATTGGACTGTTTTTATTGAAAAGCAGAACATAAATTATTCAATAAATATTAGATGTAATCTAACATCTATTAGTTATGATAAAGTTATTTAGATGTGGATAAACTGCGGGACACAAATGATTGAATTGCTCTTATTCTTAGTGGTTTCTAGTTTTATAAATGTACAATGTAGTTCCAGTAATAAAATTAATTACCGTTTTTATTTGTTTCAGTTACTGAAAATATTTTTTCAATTTAACCTTTTATTATTTTGTTAATTATGATAACCTTGGTTCTCACCGGTTTAAATCTCTGGATGTTGATGTTGTTCTCCTCTTTCCTTCCTCCTTCTTCTTCTCTTGTGTTTTCACAGAGGTTTGGTCTTGTAGATGTTTTATTTTTTATATGTTGCACCCCACGGCTCTTGCAGCAGTGGGAGAACTGGGGGAGACCATTATCCTGTTTAATGTTGAGTTTTTCTGCAAAAAGAAACGGCTGCTCAGCCTTTCTACTACTCAATATTTTAAAATCTTCTTGTTATGAAGATCCAGGGTAATTATCTCCTCATTCACGTTTAATTTGTGTGATTAAAAAACAAAAAGAATCAGCCAGTATGTAGGGTTTTTATTCTATTGAACCCCAATGTTCAGTCCACCTGTTTTATTTATAGATTTAATCTTAATTTGTGGCCATGCACCGTCTCTGTTACCTTTAACTTGTGAAGTCTACACTACATGCAGATGCTCAGATCGGCCGGTGTATTTATAGTGGAGCTGAGCAGCGGCGCTGGCTGCTGAGTGGGATCGATAGGCAGGTCAGACGGAGCAGCGCTCACTGGGTAGAAATGGAAGTACGCTGTACTGACAGGAAGTTTGGCAGGTGAGAAGAATACTCTCAGACAAGTACGCAGGATTAAATGTCGCGCAGGTGATCGCTCCTGCAGGAACAACTGCTCACAAAGTTTAGACTCTTATTTTTCTTGTTGTGTACGTTATTTTCAGCCAAATACTTTTTTCAGTGCTTTATGAACAGCAAGGATTGTAAATCTGAATAACTCTTTCCAGGGGAGGCCCATGCAGAGCTTACTTGACGGCCCACCTTGTCGTTTTTATTTTGCTTTCTTTTTTTTTTTAAAGAGATTTAACGTTCACCACTTGGACTGTTGCCTTCCCAAACGTTGAAATCAAGCGGAGCCGCTCGGTAGACGGTCGCTCCAAATGAGTCCGCAAACGGGAGAGTAACACTTTGTGTTTGTTTGTTCTTACTTTCACTGTCTGATGATATTTTCCCTCCTGCTGTTTTTTTTTTTTTCTCTCTCTCTCTCTCTCTTTTGGGTGTGCAAAAATGTAAAGAAAAAAAAACAACACAGAATACCTCAGAAAAGAAATCCATGTAACCTTGACGACCCTTATATATATATATATCGTCCGATCCTGGCCATCCTCCCAACCACGTCCGATTTTCTTTTTCACCATACCAAAAAAAAGAAGAAAAAAAAAAGCCATACCAGAAGGAAAGCGGTCGCTTCTTTCTTCACTTTGGTTTCACATCCTAACCTGTGCGTTCTGACCCGGAAATACTCTCGGTGTGCAACCTTCTGCAGCCCGCTGCTTTGAACCGTTGCCATCGCTCATGCAGAGTGGGTTTGCTGGAAGCATGAAGGCCGACATGGAGAACACTTGAAGTCGCACATCTCCCACCTTCCTCCTTTCTTCATCTATCCTTCATCTTTATTAAAAACTGAATGTAAAAAAAATACATAAACACTACAAACCTCTAATTTACCTATACATATTTAAGAATAAAAATACTCTATATGTGCACATAGATATACCTATACAAGCCCCTCATAGACACAAACACAAATGCATATGTATATATAAAATCTCTTATGTCAGATACTTTTATCTTGAGAAGGAAAAGGATGGGCCTTTTCCATCGACAATTCAGGGAAACAATACAGAAGTCCAGTGCAGAATGTTGGGTTAAAAATCTCCCGCTCTGTCGCTTTTGGTGTTTTCTTACTCAGTTTGTGCTTGGTAATTACCCCATGATGTAGCATAGGGAAAATGGCCACAGCCATTTGAGTTTTTCATGGTTGTTTTGTTTTTTTTTTTTTACAGAAGATGTAGTAAAGGTAGACTCTCGTGTAGTTGTAGTCCAGTCTGATTCTGTGAAGCAGGAGTGGGGACGGGTGGGTGGGTTTATTTTGTAAAGCAGACTCTGTATTTATCCAGTCGACACGCCGTCATGTGTGTATGTACGGGGGGGGTTCCTTTAGACAGGTTGTATATAGAACCGGTTCACTCATCATCCACCTTACCTGCCTTTTTCTACAGGTGAGGCTGACGTGCGTATGAAGGCCTGGAGGCGCCTCTGTTGAAAAGTCTTGATGAAGGAAGCGGAGACGTTGCCCCTCTCAGTTATTTTGCATGCTGGTGTACATACCCCCCCCTCGCCGTATCAGGCCTTTTGTTTGAGAAGGCTTGTTATTGCAGAAGTGCTTTTTTTATTGGATGTTGTCAGCGGGACGGATTCTAATGTTTTAAGATATATTCCCTGAGAAAGTAAAAAACAGGAGCACCAGAGGTGATTTGTTTGTCACTGCAGCAGCTTTCCTAGTGGTTTTCGGCTCTTTTGCGGTCATTTCTTTCCTTGTGTATAATAACTGCGTGTGTGAGTGAAAGTGTGTGGCTTTGTAAGAAATTGTGGAAAATTTTTGCCACTTTTGATTTGTTTTCTCATCAATATTTTAACCTCAGAGCAGCTTTTAGGAACATGAACATATGTTGCCATGTATGTAGGTTTAAGTAACCGCATATCTCGACATGCCCCTGTTGTCTGCAGAAGGAGACCCCGATAACTCCCCCCAAAACGCCCTCAGGGATCCCACACAGCGCCGTTCTCGGTCACATTCAGGTTGGTAATCGACACATAGGCCTCTAGCCGACCGGTACCATTTAAATGAAGTGCAGCCAGAACCAGAGTCTGGTTTCAATCATCTTTCTTTAACCCAGATCCTGTCAGGAGCAGCTATGAATGTCACATTTCAGAACCGGTGGATCTTCACGAGTTCTCGTTTAAGAAACGGTCCGTGCAGGCATCTGGGGTTGTGTGGGGGAAGTCCCGTGTTTTAAACGTTATAGGGGCAGCGTTATGTAAAAATAGCCATTTTTTATCTTTACGTCATGTTATAAAGTTATTCCCTCGTCAAAAACAAACCTGGAGTGTTGCCTTGATTCTTTCATGCACGTTTGAGAAACCCGTTAATCTCCATGGCAACCATTCCGCTCTGAAAAACGCCTGGACGGACATAACCCCGCCTTCAAGATGCAGCTTCCCAGTAGCTCTCTCTGCAACTCCAGCATTTAGCTCCTTAAGACTAGCCAGCAGCAATTAGGTGGAGGTCATTATAGGAGCCATTTCACTGGCATAACACCTGTCATGAACATGAAGTCTTAATGAATGTATTAAGACTTCATGATTGATGTCATGAAGTGTGATTCAGTAAATAATGACATTAATGGACTTTTAATGCAACTCTGCATGAAGTGTCATTCTTTTTACCAAATAATGCAAAGTTGACATTTTTAATGTAACTTTGCATTAAAAGTTTCATTATTTACCGAATCATACTTCATGACAAGAGTCATAAACGTTCAAGAAGACTCCTTCCTGTTCATAAGAGGTGTTATGTTGGTCCTTTGTGTTACCAAACGTGGAAACGATGTTTAGTATAGAAGCCATGTTATGATGACTTCTTGAAGGCGGAGTTTCAGAAAGAGCAGGAGCTTTTGAAGAGACAAAGTCCCAATTTCAAGGCGTTAAACCAGGAAGTGACATTTTCTTTAAGTTATGTTTGACATATTTAGTATTTTCATAACAATTGAAGGTAACATAGCTACCTGATTGTGCTATAAAATGGAACTATGTGCCTGGAAAACTCATAATGCTGCTCCTTTAATTCCACACAGATTAATGACTAATAAACAAGATGAAATTATCTGTCTTGCTTTTTCGGCGGCGTTCTTCTGTATTTATTGTCTGATATTTGGAGAGCCACTTGTGTCTGCTGAGTGGCCGATGCCTCTGCTTCTCGTTTCGCTTTGTGTCGCTGCACAACGCTTGGCTCATGCCGCGGTTTTGGGGAACCTCCTGCAAAAACGTTCACATCTATTTTCCCACCAAACGACGTAAACAAGCAGCTCTGAGTGTCAGAATTGTGTCATGAATTTAACCTTAAGCCTCCTTCAACGAGTCAAACGGTAATGTTTCTTTAAAAACGTGTCTTTAAAATTGTAAATCGTGCGACCAGAGTTATCAAGATTATTTTTAACATCGCTAATGTTAGTTTTTGAGATTAGACGGAAAGCCCTGAATGCTCTGGAACCACAAAACACTGGTGGTCAGACGCAGGAAGTGCGGTCCAGGGCTTTGGACTCATTTGGCTACAACGACAAACCTCATCTTGTGTTCGGTCTCAGTTATCGTCCCGCTGAGCGTTCTGACGTGTCAGAACCTCGCCTCAGTCGCTGAGCGGTTTCTGGGTGCCCCACATCGGGGCTCGCTGGGCTTTTTATGTCACTCTTTCTTCGCTGAGATTTTCTTTCTGAGTTTGGCGATATATACCTCATTCCTTCAGTCCAGCCGGCCCGAATGGGCGCTGTGCCGATGCTCAGGATGCTCAAGCCCCCTTTTACAGTTTGGTCCCACCTGGACTTTACCTCACACACACACATGCCAACACACACACGTATTTACACACATATACACAGTTTCTCCAAATATCCCAAGGACCTCATTTTTCAATATCTACTGTTTACAGTTTGACAAAAAAAATGTATAATTTAAAAAAATATTTTTCTCATGTTGTAGTTTTATTTATGATATAATATTGTTTTTGTTCTTATTTTGTACCTTGTGAGTTGGACTTTTATTCTTCTAGACTTTACTATTACTGTCCATGTAAATGAGCACTTAACAAGAATTACAAAAATCAGGTTTTGTTTGATTGACTCGCATTTATTTTTGTTTGTTTTGTTTTCCCTCTCTGTTTTAATGCAAATTCAATATTTTTTATTCTGTTTGGGCTAATGAATAATTCATGTCTGATTTTCGGGGTTTGACCAAAAGATGAAAAATGATTGTTTCCTTTTATTTGACAACGGTTTTGCATTGGACATCAGGCAACATTGATTAACTCTGTCTTTGTGCATGTGTAAAATACTTTACTGGTTATGTTATATTCAGTTTGGTGAAAAAAAAGAAAAGGAAAAAAAAAAAGAAAATTGCCATTTTTGCCACACATTTCAGCTGTATTGTTGTGTAAGGTAGTATTCACTGGATGCTAGAACTTTCTTTTCAAAACCACTATTCTTCTAATAAATTTTGTTGTGAAACTAAAATCTGTTTGCAAATCTTTTTGTTCTGAATTAAACGAAACTAACATGAACCTTTTTTAAGTGTAAAATAGAGCTGTCCCTCTTGCAGCTCAGTAATCTGTACACTTTAAAAACAGTATTACCAAGTATTTTTGGTCTAGTTTCTAGTGCAAATATTTTAATACACTTGAAATAAGACAAAACTAACTTACAACTTCAGCAAGTAATTGTTTAAAGCAATTACGGATTTACAGCGAACACTTTTTATAAGAAAAGAAGATTAAAGTTGCTGATAAGTAGGTATAATTAGATAGATGATAATAGCTATCTAATAGGCGCCTTAAATTATTTAAGGTGCCATGATGTGAAGTGAGGGACAGAGTACAATAGAGTGACTGAAATTGTTTTTCAAAGTTGTTTTTACCAGTTTATTCATGGCTTCTACTTGTTCAGTCAGCTAATTGTTGTAACACTCTTGTTGGGTCTCACAGACGTCGGTATTTAGAAACAGCTAGCTTAGAAACTGACCCTCCTGACGTGTTGATCAAATTACTGACTGTCTGAATTCACGCCACATGATTTAGATCACTATGTCATGAATAGTGTGTTTCTTTACACCAGCGAAGCCTTAAAAACTTACAAAAGACGAGATGCTAACCAGTTTTTTTCCCATGGGCTACATGACGGTGCGGCACTGTTTCCATGGTTACAGTAACCGTTAGACGCTTCAATGCATTATTTGATATCTTTCTAATCACACTTACTTATAAAATATGTGAACGTTAATCTTCTTACCTTGTAAAAAGTGTTCGCTGCAAATCCGCGGTTACACCGAGGGCTGACGGTCGTTATTGTTATTAACGGCTGCCCGTCATTATGATCGACTGCTGCTATCCATCGCCGCCGTATATTTTCTCATTAAAAGTTATACAATAAAATTACAAGTATGATTTGGATCCTTGTGTGTTTTTCCAGCCGACCGCGCAGCGCCCTAAGACCATTTTTAAAATGAGATCAGCTAAATAGAAGCCATATAGGTTACAGATTTCTGTTATGTAGCTTTAAAGGAGCGCATTGGTTGTTTTGACGTCCATCATGGCGGCGAAGTGGGCGGAGTTCTGGGGAGCGTGACGGTAACCATGGAGACCGCGCCGTCATGTAGCCTGGAATATATAAAAGAAAAAAACTGGTTAGCACCTGTCTTTTGAGCCCCAGCCAGGTGTGCTACGTCACAGACAAATTAGCTCGACTCCAACAAGTGGAAGCCGCGAATAAACTGGTAAAAACGACTTTGGAAAACAATTTCAGTCGCTCTGTTCAATACTCTCATCCCTCACTTCAGACATCCATCATGGCGCCTCGAATGTACTGTGGCCCTGAGGTGCAAACCACTTCAACAAATTCAAAAACACAACAGTAATGGAGCACTACAACAGGTATGTCCCAGTTGGAGACCTGAGAATTCGCTGATTGGACAATAGGCACGAATACGTATACGCTCAGTCCTACTTACGTCACCGCCATCTTGAAAGTGGCAGTGGAGAAAACGTGCTGCGTGGACTAGTTTCAACAGTTTTACAGTACAAAGTGGACCCACTGCCTTTACCTTTCACAGGTAAGAATTAAAGATAATAATGACGTAAATTTACGAGCAGAATTTCTTGACTTTGTCACCAGTACTGTGCATTTCCGTGGTGAAACAAACTTATAAACAGAGAAATAAATCCTTTGTAACTAACTTGCCCTACTTAACTACTCTGATTATTTTCTTAGCTTAGCTAACTTTTTTTTTTTTTACACTGTGTTGTTTTTCTAAAGAGGGAGAGGCGATGAGAAACCTGTAACGGGCGCTTTTGCCGTTTGTTTATTGTTGCCATGGTTACCTAGAAGTTCGCAAGACAAGTCGCTGTTTGTGGCCAAACATGGTTACTTTAAGGTACGTCCGTTGTCTGTAAGATGTTTCTTATAATTTATGTAGATTAAAATAATTTGTTTGCTATAACAGCGAACCTGAAGTTGACTGAAATACATTAATCCAGAGAGCAGCGCGGAGACGGAGGGTTTGGTCAGGACACGTCCATCAGGGATGTATTTTCTATTACACTGTTAGTTAATTGGCAAGTTAGTTACAAAGGAAATATTGTGCTCCAGTCACCGAACTGCTCCCAGTTTGACCAGCAGACTGAACCCCTGCCTGTGCTCTGTGTTGCCAGTATAATATAAATAAATTTGTAATGTACTGCGCACTTTTTTCCTTTCACTTTTTGTGTATTTTAAGTGAAATATCTCAATTTTAAGTATTAGGGTATTATGACAGTTTACGTAAAGAAATTAAAAATAATTTAGTCTCAGATTTCGTTCACACTGCTGTCTATCGCACAGTTGACATATTACACTGTAAAAAATATTTTTAAAGTAAAAATATGTAGCTAAAGTTTGACAAGTATTATCAAAGTTTCTCTTTACAATAAAATGCCTAAAAATTTAAATGAAGTTATGTTTTTTTTTAAATTTATATCTTGAAATAGCAAATGCACATTGAATTATGGTATTGTGGTAATATGTTCATGAATACATCACTGCAAAGGTGTGTGTGTGTGTTCATCAATAAAATCAATTAATCAGAATCAGCTGTATCAAATGTAATTATTGTGCCCCAAAACAATTAAATAATCACATCAAAAAGTTCGAAACGTCCTTTGTTTTGTTTTTATTTTCATTCCTAAATATAATAATGTGTGAGAGATTGTGTCAGTGACATTCATTAACTTAAAATACTTTGCAGAACGGCACTTTACAAAGTTCGGACCATTTACTTGTATTAACTTGCTGGTA
Organism: Xiphophorus couchianus; assembly: GCF_001444195.1. Lineage (NCBI taxonomy): Eukaryota > Metazoa > Chordata > Actinopteri > Cyprinodontiformes > Poeciliidae > Xiphophorus > Xiphophorus couchianus. The sequence continues at coordinate 7,891,315 of NC_040232.1, read as the reverse complement.
GATAAGCCACGTTCAATATGGCGGACGCTATAACGTATCGCAACAACGGGCCGACCCGACGAAGCGATAACTTCCGGTTCAAAAGCACCGTCGTCCAATCAGCGATCTCTCAGGTCTCCAACTGGGACGTACCCTTTCCGTGTTGTTAAAGTTGTAGTGCTTCGTTAATGTTGTTGTGTTTTTGTAATTTGTAATTGTGCTCCGTTAACGTTGAAGTGGTTTGCACCTCAGGGCCACCGTACGAATGATTTAGTGACGTAGTTTCAAAGTGTCAATAAAAGAAAACACCTACTACTACTTTACTGAACACTAACAGAAAACATCAGATTCATTTAGGTATAAATAAACACCTTAAACAAAAATAAACCTGTATATACATTGTATATTTCATGAATTAATTCAGCCCACAGTACTAACGTTGCTCTGCGATCGACTCCAGCCGAACATTTATTCTTTCTCCAGTTCACCTCTTTCTGGCCTCCCATCCTTTTGTCTTTCTCCGTCTCTTCTTCCTCCTCCCTCTCTCCTGGCTCTCCTCTCTTTTACTTTGGTTCTTTCCGCTGGAGGGCTTGTGGAAAGCGGCCTCTGCAGTGCAGGGAGGCAAAAAAAGACAAATAACTTTTCAGGGCACAGGAAGTAGGTCATCCTCTTATCAAATATTTATTTCTCACACTACGCCTGGGGCTGCGAAAAGACTCCTTCTTTAGTAACCATATACAGCGTTTGTCCTCTTGTTTTCTTACTTTGCTTATTTGCACATATATGGATGACCATGGTCAATGTCAGACAGAATAAATAAACCAATGTGACTACTGGATGGTTGTTGAAGCCATTTTTCCCTGTTTTTCTTCTTTTTTTTCCATTAAATGTATATTGATATAGCTTTTCACCCCAGCTTCATAAATCAGTTTTATCCAATTTTGCGGTGCAGCTGGTAATGTCTGTCTCAAATTGGAGAAATGAAATTGAAAAGTTACTTCACTACGCAGATTTGGTCTCCACATAGAAAACCTGAAAGTAGGATTGAAGTTTTACAGTCAAGACTTTCTGTTTTCTGACACTTTGAATTGTAAAAAATGTATAAAAAAGAAACTCGATCGGAGGCTTAATGTGACTTTTCAAACTCTACAAAAAATACAAAGATTATTTTTCTGTATGCACAGAATAGACACTTTCACAAAGTTGGTGTTTTTCAAAAGGATTCAAGCCCCACAAACTCTCTCACATTTTACAACCACAAACTTTGATGGATTTTATTGAGATTTAGGGCAGCAAACACAAAAATTAGGCATAAATCTGACAACCCTGATCAGTCTTTGCTGCTTTGAGAAACTAAAAATCTAAATATCTTTAATCCTTTGTTATTAAAATCGAAATACTTTTGTTTTGTTTGGTCATTTTTTGGTTGGTTGGTTGGATGGATGGATGGATGGATGGATGTATTCACCACCGCAACCTTGCACTAAAAGCTTCAATGTCTCCCATTGTGCTCTAAAATCCAAGCATGACAGAAATTTGCCCTCACTAAACTTAACAGTGGAAACATCTGCTATAAAATATTCTCCTCATTCCGACCTTTACTCCTGAGACATGAGCGCACGTTTCTCTGCTCTCCGTCTGCTTTTCATATACACACCGACTCCTGTGAAAATGTCAAGGGCTCCATCAGAAGCGTCTCCCGCTGTGGCGTGTGGTGGCTGGGCTCAGCAAGGCTCCCCATTACTGATTAATGGAACCACATCAGCTTATTCAATTAAGACTCAGCGGCCGCCCCATACGGTTTTCTCCCCAGGCCTGTCTGAGCTGCGTTTAGTGGTTTAAAAGAAGCACCAGTACAGGAGCCAACGTGCACTGGAGGGTGCCCACCATAAGTCACATTTCTTAACCTACTTTACAAAAACTCCCTTCTTTTAAAAAGCTTTCTCTTTGATTTGTCTTTGTGCTTGAAAGTAGCTAAAGAAATGGGTTCTTTTATATTTGCAGAATAGTTGTTATTAAATATAATGCTCCAGCAGCAGGTTCAGAAATGTTTCTTCTAGCATTTAGTTGGAAAAGAGAAGTTATGTTAGAATTTGCACAGAGGACCAAACCGGGGCAGCAGAGACACAAAGCTACCTACATTTTCTCACCAAAACTCTCAGAAATTTTCTTCCTTTTTTTAAAGAAAATTTCTGAGCTCAGTCTAAAACCTTCTGAGTTTTTTTCTAGCAAATTTTTGACTTTCCAAGCTCAGAAATTTTATTTTTATTGTAAAATTTCTGAGTATAATATCAAAAAGTCAAAGTGTTTTTTGGCAAAAATCGACCCTTCTTTTTATTTTTCTGTTTGCAATAATGGCCCTTAGATCTCAGACAAATGTTTTTTATACAGTATGTTCATATTTTCAGACAAAAGGAAATCATTATCGTAAATAAAAACAAGGGACATGTGAAAACACTCTATGATATTTAAAGCCCCCATTGTTCCTGTACTTTGTGCCTTAAACCATGTTTATTTTTAACTGGGTTATTTTTTAAGTTCCATAATTTCACTCCACATGTAGAAAAGCTGCACTTTTTTAATGTCATACAGACAAAAAGATGCTTTGGATTTTATTTCCCCCTCTAGTTAAATCCCTCATCTGTACTGTAAAACTTTTCAGAATATTTCCAGGAAGCTTATTTGTGTTGCGGCAGTAAAATTTAATTAAAGATTAAAACTCAAAATGACCAAAAACATCGTGAATTTGAGCCACTCTCCTCCTGACGGAAACAAGCGTCACTCCGTCCTTCTTCCTCTCTCAGGTCACCTTGGAAGTTTTACCTTTTTTATTGTGTTTTTTTTTTAGAAACGTCTGAAAAATTCAGTTTGCCTCTGGCGCTTCCTCTTCTCCAGTCTCTTTTTGTCTCTTAACGGCCATCCTCTTTCCCAATCTGCTCCTCTCCTCCCATCTTCACCTAATTTTCTTAATTTTCCCTCCACCCCTTGTCCTTTTTGTCCTCTCTTTTCTTCTTCTTCTTTTGTGTAGCATTAACTGTATCTTATAGGTATTGTAGCAGTGCAGCAGCCTGGAGTGTGTGTGGGCGTGTGCGTGTGTGTGTGTGTGTGTGTGCGTGTGTGTGTGTTTAAACCACTGGCCTCTGGACTTTCGACAGTAGATCCAATGAGCACCGAGAGACCACTAAGTCTAATCATACTAATAAAATGGCATCTGCTGGAGAGAACAGGGAGACGCACGGCGAACGGAAAGGTGATGAGAAAAGACAAAGAAAAGAAACAGATAAAAGATCCAAACAGAGTAATATTAAAATAACAGATAGTAGAAGAAGAATTTGTCGTACAGCAAATCGGAAAAAAAGGAGGAAAACACAAGCAGGGCATGACGAGAACGGACAAAAATATTTTTAAAACCAGTATAGACGACAATAAAGAGAACAATAAGAGCGATAAACAGCTGTGGAAAAAATGAAGAGACCACTTAAAATGTCAGTTTCTCTGATTTTACTCTTTATAGGTTTATGTTTGAGTAAAATGAATATTGTTCTTTTATTTTATGAACTACTGACAACATGTCTCTGAAGTTACAAACAAAAATTTAATATTTATTAGCAGAAAATGAGAAATGATCAAAATAATAACATTTTTTCAGACCTCAAATAATACAAAAAAACACAATTTCATACTCATTTAGAAACAACAATAGTAATGTTTTAACTCAGGAAGATATACAAATATATAACATGTTTGTATTATACGTCACAGTACAGCACACATAGCAACAGCACATTAATGAAAAAGAAAACACTACTGTAAATAATGTTTTAATTTAAATAGTGGGACTGTCAACGTAAAAAAATAAAGAGAATATTACTTACAAAAGAACAAATTAACACATGGAAATATAAGAGCAAAAATAACACTAGACAGATCTACATAAGAAAAAAGAAACAAATAACAATTAAAGACTGAGACAAAATGGCTGAAAACCGTGTCACAATAAAAGCGTTTATAAGCAGTCGATATCAATAATAATTATTGATTTGTTTTTGTTAAATATCTGACATTCTGCAGTTTTTACTCCACGTTATTTTTTATTTTTAAGCAGTTATAATAAGGCATAGTGGCAAAACTTTAAACTCCTTCTGTGCCAGTTACTCTACAGGTCGTTGCTAGGCAACCAAAGGATGTCTGAGTTGCTAGGCAACCAAAGAGAGAGCGGGTCAGTTGATTCCACCAAACTAGAGGTTGAGCAGCTAAAGCTTTTCCTCTGCCTACATCCCCCAGAATGCTGTGCGGTTCTGGACCGGCGTTCAGTGAAATTATTGATCAGACGTCTCATCTTTCCATATTGATCACATATCTGTTCTTTATTGACTTACTGGCAAGCCATAGAATGAGAACAAAACTCTGAATTACCACACGTTTTTAACAGCTGAAATGTTCTGCATCCAAATACTTGACAAAAGGAAACCTGCAAACAATTTTTTAAAAGCGTATTTAATTACTTTATTAAAATAAATAATACAAAAATATCCCAGGAAAGAATCAGTTAAGACATGAAAAACTGTGGAGAAGAAGAAGAAGAAGCGTTTTTAACAGGTTTGGTGATGGAGAAGGAGAGAGGATGCAGAGATGTGATAAATGCAAAGGGGAGAAATTAAGTGAAGAGCAGGAAATCAAAACTGCAGAGAAGTGGATGAAAAGTGGAGACAAAATCAAGAAGAGGACAGGAAGCAGCAGACGAGAGGAAGGGCAGCAAGATGAAATCAAAGATGAAGAAACAAAATGGGAAATACGATGGCAGGAATCAAAAGAGAGGAAACAAAATGAAAGAGAAGTAAACAAGAGGCACAAAGTAAACCACAGGAGAGGGGAGGGGCAGAAAAGAGAGATAAAGTGAGATGAGAGGAGCGTAGGAGGTAATAACAGCTGAAAAGGCAAAGAAAGACGAGTGGAAACCAGAGCTCAACTGGAATCATGTGGGACCAGAAGGACATGGAAGGTAGTTTTATACAAAAAATTAAAGACAGACTGAAGTAAAGCGAAATAAGAAAATAAAGAGAAGCTCTGCATGTGTGAGAGAGAGAGATTATAGTGTGAGTAATGAAGAAACAACAGGTGAAGAAAGGAAACGTTCGCAGAAAGCAAAAGAAATGGATTCTAGACTGGAATCAAAACGAGAAGATAGAAGAGGATAAAATAAAAACTAGAAACAGTAGCTGATATTTAGGGTGGATTCACACCGGTTTGTTTTAATCAAACTCTAGTTCGGTTTGTTTGTTGACATGTGAATGTGTAATCAAACTCTTACCGTGAATCAAACAATCCAAGTCTGGTCCGCCTAGAAACCTTAAGATCAGTTCAGTTGAAGTGAAATCTGGTGCAATTTGAATGTATATGTGGTTTCAAGTAGAGAGCGCTCCAAAAGCAGGAAGTGGACTATAGCGCAGGGCATTCTGGGTAAATATAACCAAAACAGCTGGTGGTCTTAAAAAAGCTAAAGAGAAATCCACTAAAATCTGACGATTTTGTTTACATTTCATGAAGAAGGAAGGTGCGCTCATGTCTTCTTCTGAGGTTTTTGTAACATTTCCTTCAGTTCTTGGAGCAGCAGCGCCACCACAGGCGAGGAGGGGAACAGGTTTTTCAAAGGGTTTAGATCAGGGGTTGGTACTGGAGGACCAGCATCCTGCATGTTTTAGTTCTTCTTAGGCCTCTGATGAGCCATCATTGGATCCAGCTGCGTTAAACCAGGGAGAGAACTAAAACGTACCGATGCGACTTACCAATATTTAAATATTGAGATTTTGGGATGAGGATGGGAGCTCGTCAATCATGTCGCTTGTGGAAAAATCCTAATTAGATTTTCTACCTGCAACTTGACATGGAAATAACGGAGAGATGAGAAAACATTGAGGTAAATCTTGTGTCCCTTTCAAGATTTTCAACTGCATCGGGAAAAAAATCTTGCTTTTGATCCGGTTTCAGGACAATACAGATGAAAGCTGACCCACTGACGCCAAAAATTTGGTGACGACATGAAAGATTACAAAGGTTTTGGTGCTGTTAAATGTGAAGGCAGGTCAGATTTCACCTGAGAAGTATTTAAGATAAAAATCCTAAGAGCTTTCTCTTTTTTATGTTAACACCGTGGTGTTATTCTTTATGTTCAACATTTGATCCATGTGTGAGAAACAATTCACGCTGCGTCCAGAGGATCAGAGAGAGAAAAACAGGAGCAACAGAGACGATACCAAAGAAAATTAAAAGCAGGAGGAAAAGTAGGCAAGATAAGCAAATAACTCAAAAAAGCCAAGAAACATTAAAGAAGCAGAAAAGAAGTGAAGAGGCAGAAAGTAAAGGAGGGAAACATCAAGGAAATAAAACATGCAGGGAGAAAACTGATGAAAAGAAAAACAGGATGAATCATCGGGAGAATTTAGGAGGAAAAGATTTGGACAAAAGAGGTCAGGAAACAAAACAGAGATAAAAGAAGACGGAGGGCAACATGAAATAGAAATGGGAAGAGCCATGAGGATCCAGTAATGAAGGAGAAAAGAGCGAAGAGGCCGAAACATCAGAGCAGAATCAGCATACTGCCACCTGCTGGCCTGAGGCGGAAAAACATGCAAGCCTTGTTTTTTTTTTATATATTTATAAAACTTAAAATACATTAATGTCAATTTATTAAGATTAATAAATACCAAACTATGGTTAATTCAACAATTCAAATCTCTCTGGATTCATGAGGCGTTTGGGTCTTTTCTGGATCACAAGTAAAAAAAAAGGCAATATAAAATTATAATTTAACAATTATCTTGAGTAAAAATATAATCTCTGTTTTGATATATAAAATAAATGTTAAATATTTATAAAATATTTTTAATAGGACCTTATGTACAGCGATGTATCAGAGCAGTGTAAGTAGGGAAAAAAGTAAATTTCTGCCAACAAAACTCAGAAATGTTCTAGAAAAAAACAAGGAAATTTCAGAAGTGCACGAGTCAAAAATATGCTGGAAAAACCTCAGAAATTTTTAGATTAATTCAAAATATTAATCTAAAAACAAGGAAAAGAAATTTTCTTTCTGAAAAGTTGAAAATTTGCTAGAATTTTTTTTTTGTAATTTTAAGATTAACCTCCAAATTTTTCTAGAAAATAAATAAGAGTTTTAAAAGTAAACAATTTTAAAATTTAGAATTTTTTTTAGAAATTTCTGAGATTAATGTAAACATTTTTTTTTTTCAAGCAAATTTTAAACTTTTCAAACTCAGAAATGTCCTTGTTTTTTTCTAGATGTTTTTCGAGATGTTTGGTGGAGATTTTTCTTTTTTACAGTATAATCATTACATTAGACAGTTCCTACAGCCGCTAAAATATGACATTTATTGTTAATTTGATCTTTAAAATTTAGAACAAATCTTAAATATTTCTGCCTTTACTCGTCTTTCTCTCTTTCTCTCTCCTTTTTTTATTTACTTGCATAAGGAGAAGTGTTAAATATAACCTAAAACAGAACCCTAACAGCCTGGGGTAATTTACGACCTTTAACAATATAAAACAATTTAAAAACAATAAAACTTCTCCAGTTCCGCCTCGTCTTGTGACCTGATGTATCATCGTGGTTTTAACTTGATGTTTAAACTTTTCTAATCTGAAAAACGTCATAAACCCTGCAGAGGACAGGTGTTTTATCAAACAGAAAAACTAACGTTTTTCAGTGAAATCACGTCTTTTGTCTCTGGTGACTTTTAGAGTTTCAGACTTTAGGTTTTATTTGAGCCGACGCAGCAGAATTTCCAGCAGAACCTGCTGAAGGCTAAATTTGGGAGGTGTGCGGTTTATATTAACACAGTATGTGTGAGCATACATTAAGAGGTGATGAAGCCAGCTTGATTTATTTATTATTTTCACTTAAAGCTCCCTGGACTCATTTGCTCTTTGAAGCAGGAATGTTTTCACGTTTGTCTCCAAACTGCTTCTCTACGTCAACAGTGGACAAAAATGATTTAATTTGCTTTTCAAAACCCTCCTGCAGAATGACATCTGACGGAGAGGAGAGCAGATGATGTATTTATGTTTGAATATTTTCTTTTGGTTCTTTGTGTGCAGCAGATCGTCGGGGTGAGGCGTTATTAGAGTCGGGGGGTTGGGTCGGTGCTGCTGTCATGAATTTATCCTCCTAAAGCTCAGAGATACGAGGGGGAAGGGGAAACATGGTGGAGGAGGAAGGTTTGCAAAGGTGGAGGTGGGGTGATGGAAAGATGCTGCAGCTTTCGCTGAAGAGCCAGCTGGACGGTGTGTGTGTGTGTGTGTGTGTGCGTGTGTGTGTGTGTGTGTGTGTGTGTGTGTGGTGGGGGAGGAACGTTGCAGCCGATGAGGGAATATTTTATGTTTTATGGTTATGGAGCGATGCATAAATCACTGTTTCATTAAACGGCTTCAGCCTCGGAGAGCCACCCCCACCGCAGGACATCCCCCTCCCTCTTCTTCTCCTCCTCTTCTTCACACATCCTCTCTTTCTGTCTTTGATCTCACATGTCTGTTAGTTTCCTCCTCTTTCCCATCCCCCCTTTTCTACTCGTTCTTTCCATCACCCTCTCACTGCAACTCCAGGGTTCCTGCTAAGACTGGGGAAAAGTATGGAATATAATTTAAAGATATACAACTTTTATAAAATATGAAGCAGTTTTCTGAAAAAACCTTAATAGTCTTTTAACTTAAGTCCAGTTATTTCGCTGAAAAATAAAGAGAAATGCTATAAAATGTTGTTTTTTTAATTTGTTAAAACTGTCATTATGTTGACAGTTTAGTTATACGATGGAGTTTTAGGACGATAGTTGATAGAAAAGGAGTAAATTTCAGCCAAAAAGGTCAGAAATTTTAAGATCTCAGAACATTTCTAGAAAAAACTCAGATGTTTAAGCTCCAAAAGTGAAAAAAATTCCAAGAAAAAAAGTCAGATTTGAGATAAATCACAGAAAGTTTCCACAAAAAACAGGAATTTATTGTGCTGCAAAAGTCAAAAAAATGCTTGACAAAACTCAGAAATATTCTAGAAATATGTTTTCTTGGAACAAAACCTTGAAAAATTAAATATTTCCTAGAAAAATCTGACAAATTGAGACTAATCTCAGGAAAAATGGGAAATTTCTGAATTTGTGAAAATGCAAATCTGTTAAAAAATTAAAATTTGTAGATTACTCTGAGAATTTCTAGAAATAAGTACATGGAAATTTATGCGTTTGAAAAGCTGAAAATCTTCTAGAAATTACTTTTAAAAATGTTTAGCTCAGTCTAAGAAAATTCCAAGAAAAAACAGAAATTTTTTAGATCCAAAAGTGAAAAAAGTGCTAGAAATTTTTTTCATTTTGAGTTTCATCTCAGAAATATTCTAGAAAAAACTTGGAAATCTTTGATTATCAAAAGTTTAACATTTTTGTCTTTTGAAACTCAGAACAAAAAGTTAACAGTTCAGTTCCTGTGGGCCGGTTTACATAAAAATACATTTTGATTTATATTTTTAAAAATATTTTTAAATCAAAACAGATGGTATCTTTAATGTAATAGCAAAGGATCAATATTTAGCCCAACATCTCAGAAATATCACTACCGTTACTGCAATTTATGTTGGTGCTTTTATTTTGAAATGTAAGCAGACATTCCCCGTTTTCCATTTATACTTTAAAAATGTGTTCAAAAGGATTGAGAACTCTGGAAATTGCCTCCCAGGATGCAGAGAGTTCAAAGGTCGGGCAGATAAGAAACCCAAGCAGTCGAGGTAAAAACAGAAAGATGAGCAACGAAGGATAAACAACAATTTATTTCAATAAATATGAAACAGAAACAGCAACTGTTGCCTCCCAATCAGAGACTACACACACAAATGTTGTCAAATCGCTGACATTTTTTATATGTTGACATTTCCTTCAACATGTAAAAACCCTTAATGACAAAAACAAATAAAATAAAAATCACCCTAAGCTTAAAACAACACAATCAGTTAGGATGTTACAGATACTACAGTTAATTTACAAACACTAACATTAGTTTGATTTCAGCTCATGGTAAGTGGCTAAAAAACAAGTTTAACTTTCATTTTACTTTCTGTTTTTTTTAGTTTGACATCCATATAAATACCATAACATTATGTATATGAAAGCTACAGTTTAATGTGGCATTTGGCATGATTATCCACAGGCTTCACTCACACGTTAGAGAGAAAAATCAACAGTGTTTTACAGTGGAGCTGCATGTTGTTCTCAGACGGATCAGACAGACGTGATGGAGTCGATTTATTTCATGAATCAAGATTTTAAGAGTTCACACCCGCCATCAGTTAAAGAAAATCTGATAAACCAGAAATGAAGTTGAGACAGTTTGCAGACAGCAATCAAGCTCCAAATGCTATAGAAAGGTATCAGTAAGGAGAAGGTACAAAAAAAAGTTAAGAAAATATGATATTTCTGTAAGACTGGTGAGAAGATAAGCAAAGAGTCCGACATTAACTCCCAATAAATGCTGTTTTCAGCATCTGACGACAACCTACGACTGCGTATAGGGCCTTTGTAACATAGAAATGCACTGCAAAAACACAAAATCTCACCAAGTATTTTGATCTAGAATCTTTGTATACTTGAAATAAGAGAAACTAACTTAGAAATAATATTTCAGCAAGATATAGGAGCTTATTTTAAGTCAATATTCCTCAATATTTGTAAAGAAAAATGCTAGTTATGAAAGAAATAATCCACCAATGGAACAGGACATTTTTCCCACACAAGATAAAAAGTACTAGTTTCATTTGCCATTTTATTTCACTTATAAAATGGTAAAAATATCTTATCATAAGTGAATTATTGGCTAATTATTAATGAATTATTGACTTAAAACATGCTAGTTAGTTTTGTTATTTCTGAGATATTTTCACTAGAAATTAGACCAAAAATACTTGGTAACATTTTTGTTTTTGCAGTGCATATGGTAACAAAATATCAGTTTTGGTGAGTGCAGATTTTATTTTTTACAGGTTGTATGTTTCCCAGCTGTGAGTTCCTCCTTGTGAACTCTGTCAGCTTTCAGCTTGGCCTCGTGTCAACGGGGACGAGGTGAAACAAGATGGCTGCCGTCCCTCAGAGCTGCTGTTGATTCATTAATATATGATGACCTGCTGATAGGTTGACAGCTGCAGATGGTTACTCACTTTGCTGACATCCAGCAAACTCTGTCAGCACAAGGAAGTCAGGTTTATCCCCTGAAAACTCTGGAAATATTTGTTTTATTTGTGGCTGTGTGACGCTAAGAACATGGAAACTCATTTGATGATCTCATCTGTTGTCAGCTTGAAGGAAGACACTTTTTTACAGTGCACCAGTAAAAAGCCAGGAGGCTCTATGGAGATAAAAACTGAAAATGAAAGTTTCATGTTGAAACTTAAATTTTTGTTTCACTAACGGATCTTCACTTAAAGCACTTAACTGCTTTTGAATATTTAAATGACTGAGTCTATATTTTAGCTTCATGTTAATGAGGGACAAATAGAGATTCACAGGAAACTACGGAAGCCCAGAACGGACGTTTCTCGCGTATACTTTTTCCTGATGATTTTCTTGAGATAACAGCATCCATAATCTCAAATCAGGTTTAACACACACCAATCACTGTGATCTCGAGAAAACCACAGGGGAAAAGTATATGCGGAAACTCTTGGCTTCTGTAGGAAACTCTACCATCCAATCCAACCATTTCCAAGCGTCTCATATATAATCGCTAACAGATTGTGGTGTCAACACCATTCTTCAGTGTGGAAGTTGTTACAGAGTGAGGAAGATTAAAAGTTAGTTATTATTATTATGTAGAGATGTAATAAACAATTTAAATGGAAGTGTTTTCTGTGTTATGTCTGTGAGAGTAAGAGCAAACCTGTCAGCTGATAACAGGAAGGCTGAAGGGTTTATGCCAAGGTTGCTCTATTTTACCTGTTGGACTTTTCAACCTTTTTGTTTTTTATGCTGGATTTGGAAAATGCCGCCAGGCTTTTCAAAATAAAGTAAACATAAGTTGTTGTTTAATAACCTCTCTAGCTGCTCTGAAGACTAAAATTATAGGCATTTTTTCAACGTAGTTATTCTGTTGGTTTGAAAAGTAAAACCCTGTTTTATAGGAACTGCTCTCATGGAGGAGGCCTCTTCTGCTTAAATAAATAACTGATGTTCATAGCCGTAAAACTGAAAAAAAAACTTTGAATAAAGAAGGGAAACTGACTTTAATCTGCACGACTTTTAGATAAACAATAGTGATCAGCAAGCGGTTGAGTGAACACTTACTTATGCTAATAAGCCAACAATCAGGTATTCAGTCATACACATGATGGCGTTACTTACTCTTAGGGAGGAAAAGCGTATTTGTATAACTGTTCTCCGTGTAAAAAGTCCAACATGTGACCTTGGAAAATCACCAGGGGTGCACTTAAGCAGCAGAATCTCAATTGTAAACTAGCGACTGTATAATGAAGATGGACGCAGTCACCATCTTGTGCAGCGACACTTGGAAACCTCAAGGTCAGCTTCTGGCCGAGACGATGCTGAATGCATTACGGCTGCCAGCATGATCCTTCATTCAGGTGTTATTTAAGAACCTGGCATCTCCTGTTCTGCTGCCACACAAGGACAGAATAATGACCAGCAGGTAGAAATAAACCTGCTTACATATCAGACTGTAAGCAGGTTTATTTCTACTGTAAAGGTGGGCTATGAAAAAAGATACCTGTGTGTTTAGTTCATCCCAGTTTTACGTTTCTCTCCCCTGGGAGGTCTGTGCAGAAAATGGGAATCTGGTTCATTTCTTATTCAGCCAGACCAAATGGTCTGGCTGAATAAGAACACATGGGCTCGGGATAAAAGACAGATTTACAGGGTGAGACATTTTTACGCCACTATATCTCCACATAATTGACTGAACGGAGAGAAAGCGAGAGAGAGAGCGCATGTTTTGAGCAGAAGACAGATGTTGGAAGCATCTCTAGGTAACACGTTGCGTTTTTCCCACAGCGCGTTCTGTCTGATAGTTTCACCAGATAATGTGAGGCAGATGCCAGGAATCAGATTTCAGTGTTGCATAAACTCCTCTTTTTTCAGATATGTAGTTACCAAAGGAAACCTGCTGCTTATTAGCATATTCGCTAACATCTTGAAGGGTAACAAGCTGGACACTTGATGCCTGTGCGATACTGGGAAACAGTTTACAGATCCTCTTATCCAGTGATATAAATAAATCTAGAAAAGTCTGTGTTTACTGAATGGACATCAGAACTTAAACTCTCACATATAAATACAGATCTGGAAAAACTAAGAGTCCGCTGCACTGAACCGGGTTGGAAACTCCCTGGTTTTTCCACCAAATATTGATTTCTGAACTCTTCCTGAGTTAAAAAATTAGTATTGTTTAGAAATGAACATGAACTTGTTTTCTTTGCATTATTTGAGGTCTGAAATCACTGCATCGTTTTTGTTATTTTGACCATTTCTCATTTTCTGCAAATAAATACTACATTTTTGCTTGGAATTTCAGAGACATGTTGTCAGTAGTTCATAGAATAAAAGAACAAAGTTAATTTTACTAAATCATAAACCTATAAAGAGTAAAATCAAAAAACGGATCATTTTAATTGGTCTATTAGTTTTTTCCAGAGCTGTATTTGTTGGTGTGCAACGCTAAGGCAGGGGTGTCCAAACTTTTGTCACATCGGCCAAAAACATCAATCAAAATTAATTTTGACATTTTAAAAAAGCTAAACTAAGTTGCAACCAAATGATTAAAATGGATTCTTCTTGTTGATGTTGTTGTTGGAATGTAAACTATTGTACATCCAAAATGTTTGCCTCATCAAAGAATTTTTAAAAGTCTCGACTGAAAATAATAAAACATTTTTTGTCAACTTTGAGCAATAAAAGCAATTTTTAGGTTACTTTTATTAAAAAATGTAATATTTGTCCAATAAATTAATTAAAAGCAGTCGGAAGCATGAAAACCTGCTGAATAAATGTGGTTTTCATAAGAAAATACAAAACGCTAAAAGTACTGAATACTTTTTGTTGCAGCAAACATTTTCTATTGTAAGATTTTAATTTGACTAGAATGATTTTGTCCTGGTTTCAAATAAAAATAAAAAATCTCAACCACCTGTACTAAGGTACAAATTAGTATTAGAATCATACTAAGAAAAAACTAATAAATAAAATTACAAGAATAAAGTCATAATATAATATCACAAGAATAAATATGAAATATTACAAGAGTAAAGTCATGAGAATAAACTTGCAATGTTATGACTTTATTCTTGTAACACTACAATTTTATTCTCATAATATTATGACTTTACTTTTATAATATTATGATTTTATTCTAGAATTTATATTCTTTACATTTTCTTAGCATGGCCATAATACTCCACTGTACTTCAGGGATCAATTGCATCATCTTGGAGTCGTGGGCCAAATAAATCACTACATGGACTGCAAATGGCCCGCGGGCCACACTTTGAACACCTCTGCAGGTGAGGAGGACGAGGTCGACTTGTTGATGAAGAAACATCTCAAAACAGCTGGTGTGTGCAAGTACCGAACAACAAAAAGCAAGTTTCCTCCTGTGGCGATCGGACCTGGAGCCGGATTGGGTTCTGGGTTTGACACGGTCTGCCTGCTGGCGTTGGGTTCTGGGTTTGATACGGTCTGCCTGCTGGCGTTGGGTTCTGGGTTTGATACGGTCTGCCTGCTGGCGTTGGGTTCTGGGTTTGATACGGTCTGCCTGCTGGCGTTGGGTTCTGGGTTTGATACGGTCTGCCTGCTGGCGTTGGGTTCTGGGTTTGATATGGTCTGCATACTGGCGTTGGGTTCTGGGTTTCAAGCGGTCTGCCTGCTGGCGTTGGGTTCTGGGTTTGATACGGTCTGCCTGCTGGCGTTGGGTTCTGGGTTTGATACGGTCTGCCTGCTGGCGTTGGGTTCTGGGTTTGATACGGTCTGCCTGCTGGCGTTGGGTTCTGGGTTTGATACGGTCTGCCTGCTGGCGTTGGGTTCTGGGTTTGATACGGTCTGCCTGCTGGCATTGGGTTCTGGGTTTGATACGGTCTGCCTGCTGGCGTTGGGTTCTGGGTTTGATATGGTCTGCATACTGGCGTTGGGTTCTGGGTTTCAAGCGGTCTGCCTGCTGGCGTTGGGTTCTGGGTTTGATACGGTCTGCCTGCTGGCGTTGGGTTCTGGGTTTGATACGGTCTGCCTGCTGGCGTTGGGTTCTGGGTTTGATATGGTCTGCATACTGGCGTTGGGTTCTGGGTTTCAAGCGGTCTGCCTGCTGGCGTTGGGTTCTGGGTTTGATACGGTCTGCCTGCTGGCGTTGGGTTCTGGGTTTGATACGGTCTGCCTGCTGGCGTTGGGTTCTGGGTTTGATACGGTCTGCCTGCTGGTGTTGGGTTCTGGGTTTGATATGGTCTGCATACTGGCGTTGGGTTCTGGGTTTCAAGCGGTCTGCCTGCTGGCGTTGGGTTCTGGGTTTGATACGGTCTGCCTGCTGGCGTTGGGTTCTGGGTTTGATACGGTCTGCCTGCTGGCGTTGGGTTCTGGGTTTCAAGCGGTCTGCCTAGTGGCGTCTGGTTCTGGGTTTGATACGGTCTGCCTGCTGGCGTTGGGTTCTGGGTTTCAAGCGGTCTGCCTGTGGGATATCGTTCATCTTCCCTTCCTCAGAGTTACACACATTTCTTGCAGCCACATTCCACAGGCTTCTCCACATCCTGCGTAAACGACGTCCCATCATCGCATTCGAAGGTGATCCGCCGCCGCCGGACCCTCAGAGGGGCGCAGCAGGAAACGGCGGCAGCTCCCCGCTCGGCTTCAGCCCGGCAGTGACCCCGACAGTCGACCCAGGAGAACGGTTTTGATGTCTGGCAGAGAACGGAGCCGCGCTGCAGCCGGTGGTAGTCTCGGACCGGCTCACCTCGACATGGGGTCTCTGCAAGCGGCAACACAGCGTCACGGTTAGGAAATGCTTCCTAAAACCAGAGTCTGATAGAGCGGAGAAACGTTTTTGAAAGAAAAAAACAGACCTTTTCAGAGTGTTTTTACTATGCCGTACTTTTTACTTTTACTTGAGTAAAATGTCTGGATTTTCTACCCACTGACTGAAAAACAAACATGTTTTAACCAAAAATTCACCAGACAGACACACAGCTGCAGTTTTTTATTGAAAGAAACTGATTTAAAAACAATTTTCTTTTGCCTGATTATTGTATGTTACTCATATGAGTTATTGTCATTTTCATCCTTAAAATACCAGAATGTCGACTTAGCTTTATATTTTGGCCCGTCTGATTATGTAATCTTTAAATATTAAATATTGGATAATTAAAAGAATTATACAGTACTTGAGTAGACTTTTTACCAAATACTTTTTTACTCTTCAGTATTTTCTTTGACAGCTCCCACCTTTACTTTTACCTTTATGTAAAAGTAAAGGTGTTGGGATGCTAATATGGAGGCATTCAGCTTGAGGCAGAAACTGCACAGTCTTGGACTGTGGGCAGATAATCTGGGATTATCACAGATTAAAAGGTAAAATGAAGGCATTTGGTTTAGGGCCAAAGCAATCAGGTTGATGACCAGCCTCTTTACTATTTTTAATATTGCATTGATTAAAAAGTACCAATTCCCTGGCAGATTTTTTCACTTAAAATAAGACATTTTCCCACATCGTAAGTGAATAAATCTGCCAGTGTAAGTTGTATTTTTGTCTTGTTTTGTCTGTGCGTACTACTTTAAAACAAATGTGCATTTCAGTGGATGGAGGAAAATTATAGATCAGTTTGGATGAGGAGCTGAAGAAAAATCCTCTAATATATACCAACATTGGTTCTGATCCATCTGTTATTTTCACCTGTATCGCAGCTCTCTCCAGTGTATCCCGGCTCGCACACACAGCTCTCTCCGTCCTCCGTCTTTTGACACCAGCCGTGAAGACACTGCAGCCTCTGGCACGAGCCGGCGGGCTCCTCCTGGAGGTTGCACAGCGCTCCTCTGAATCCCTTCTCACATTCACAGCGGTAGGTTTGAGCATCCAGCACCATGCAGACGCCCTTCACACACCTGGAAGAGTGTGAAGGGGATTAGTGGAAGATTCCCTTTTAAAACTAATAAAAATCAATAATACATTGATGTGACATGAGTATATGGACATCTGAAAAAAACATGAAGGTCTGAAATTAGGACTGCAACTAATCTATTATTTTGTAATCAATTATTCTGACAATTAATCGATTAATCAGATAAAAAAATGGCACATTATTCAGAGTTTTTATCAAAACACTTAAGCTTCTGTTATACAATATTATAAATAGAGTAAAAATGCAAACAAAAATAATTCAATTCCCTTTTTAAATAAGAAAATAAACATTTTATTGTCTAAAATGTAATAAACTAGTATCCCTCTAGTGAACGATTCGTAGCAAATACTTTAAACATAAAAATGAGAAAAGCGCAGCCCTTCGCATCAATACATTGTGTGGATGATCAGATTATTATTTGGATAAACTTATCAAAAACTGTGCAGTAAAAGTGAATCGTAGGAGACTTTTTCTTTGTTTGTTTTTTAACAGCATTTGAACCCCATAAGTCTAAAACTATGCCACTTGAGGAACTTTGGGTAGAACAAATTTACAGTTGAAGTTTTGTTTTTTTTGTCTCAGATCCAAAATGTATGCATATTTTGTTCAGTTTTGCCTTAATTACTGCTCTGCTTGTGTTGTTTTTTCAGCAAACGGTCTTTTTTTGTGTCTGCGTACACCACTTAATCAATTACTAAATTAGTTGACGATTATTTTAATAATTGATTCGGTCCTATCTGAAATACATTTTAGTGCCTTACTTGTTTCCCTCACATGGGTTGATACCATTCGCCATGGTGACGACGTCCCCTCCACTAAGGCCTACAGTGATTGGCTGGTCACAGTGTTGACCTGTCCAACCTGGCTGGCAGTGGCACTGGGGGCCCTGTGAAAAAAGACAGATTCACTTCATCAATCATCTGGAAAACAAAGCTTCAGTTTAAAATCGGGCTGTGCAATAAATCAATAATCAACAATATACTGTATATAACAATATACACATGATCAATATCGACGGAAAATACATCTGATAGAATATTCAATAATTTCTCTAAACTCTGATCCAGAACCACAAAGCATCCTGGGAGATGTAGGCAGAGGAAAGACTTTAGCTGCTCAGCCTCTCATAGTTATTTGAGCTAAGCAAAGTTTTTGTGTTGCAGACATTTTATGTTGAATTTTTGTCAATCTTAAGTTTTACCAGGTTAGTTTTTGCTTGGGTAATGTTATTGTAGAACACAAAGCTGTAATTAATTTTTATATTTGGAATTGTTCAGATTACTTTGGTAACTTTTAGACCCTCCCATCGATTTAAGTGATTACGGTCTTTGGAGGTCCTTTTGCTTAGCAAATGTCCGGTGTGACGATGGGAGGTTTGTGTAAAATAATATTTTTAATTATGATTAAAAATATAATTTTTAATATTATATTTTGAAACTTGAAACATCAAAAAA
Organism: Xiphophorus couchianus; assembly: GCF_001444195.1. Lineage (NCBI taxonomy): Eukaryota > Metazoa > Chordata > Actinopteri > Cyprinodontiformes > Poeciliidae > Xiphophorus > Xiphophorus couchianus. The sequence goes on along the minus strand of NC_040232.1, from coordinate 7,872,733 downwards.
CTCTTGATGTTTCAAGTTTTTTGAACTTGAAACATCAGATTAAGTTAACTTTCATTTTCAGATAAGTTGTAAGAGATTTTTAGTTATCATTTTATCTATAATTTTTTCAAACCATCAAGTCAGAAATGTGTGTGAGAACCAAACGACCCGCTGCCACCTACAGCCTTTTTAGGAACTTTTTGGTTTTGGAACTTCGAAGGCCGTGACATCCGGTTTAGCAGATTTATGAGGAATACTGTCGCAGCACTGTGTGTTGCTACCTGTGCACTGTTGGGTTGGCATATGCCATGCAGGCAGTAAAGTCTGCGGCAGGGTTGGCAGCCCGGTACAACCCCTGGCTTCATTTGGCTGCGGGTAAAGTCCTGCAGCTCGTGGTTTATGTAGAGGTTCCTGATGCAGCCGTGGAAACTGGATGTGTTGAGGCTCTGAGAGGAGAGGCCTCGAGAAGTCGGTATAACCTCCTCGGGCATACCTGGCCAGACAAACCAAAGCAGCTCTTTATGTGGACCTGCACTGGTTTCAGCAGAGATATTTATGTCTGAGCTGAGGCATTAAGCCGCCCACCGCTCCTACCTCCCACGTAAAGAGGCGTCTCTCTAGTCAGCGGCTGGCCGCGGCCTTGGCTGTCCAGAGTCGTTGGCTCTCCTCCATCCACAGACAGGTTCACCATCTGATTAAAGGTCACCAGCTCAACCGTGTGGAAATTACCATCGTTTACCGTCTCAGAGCTGCAAAGAAAACCAAGCATTTCTCTTATTTTTCCCAGTGTACAACATAGAAATGATAATCATGCAAATAGTAAAGACATGTAGCTAACAGGGAAATTTCAGACCTATCGTTATGATTGTTGTGGTTAATGTCACTTTTCTATAAATATATAGATTCAACATGAAAACAGCTGTAAGAAAGTGGGAACAGACTAGGCCTGTCAGGATAACAGATTTTGCTAGAGCATAAATTGTCCCAGCAGTTATTGCGATAAATGATAATATTGTTGCTTTTTTAGACCATTTTCAAGTAATATAATTGTAATAATGGCATAACATTGCAAAAGCACATTATGAAAGCTCAATAAACTTTTAATTTTAATAAACATTTAACACTGGAACTGAGCAACATTTTAAATATCCAAAATAAATAAGCACAACAACAGAAACAACAAATAATATTACAAAGTCCTTAAACAAAATTGTCCTTCAAAAACAGGGCTAGTTGAGACCAAAACACCAGACTGAAAACTTTTATCATTCAGTTTTTGGCAGAAAGAGAAAAACGAAAAAACGATCACTCAATCAATAAAATTATTGACTTCATTTTAATTTATTATGCGATTAATTGATTTACTGTTTATTGCGGCAGGTGTAGTGAGAGTACTTCAGTTGTTAGTATTATTAGATTTGAATTATTTCTTCAATACCTCTGTTTGTATATCTGTAAAAACTTCTATATGTGGGTAAAACTGTTTTAGACTTAAAAGACAGAATAATGTCAATAAGGATCTGGAACAAGCTTAAAGACTAAGGGATGTTAAAGGGGCTGCATTATGTATTTTCCAAGCATCTAGTGCCATTTTATAGCACAACAATGTTCTGTATTGTTAAGAAAATGCTGTATATATCAAACATGACTTAAAAGAATTTTGACTATGATATTGAAAGTGGGTCTCTGTCTCTTTAAGAAGCTACAGCTCTTTCCAACACATCAGGAAGTCATCACAACATCGCTCCTCTATTAACCTTTTAAATGCATGAAAGAAACACTCCAGTTTTGTTTTGGTGAGGAAATAACATTAATACATGATTTAAAACCGAAAATGTTGATTTTACATAATACTGCCCCTTTAAGCAATTGGGTTTGCCACCACACTACTTGACTATTTCAACTAATCCTCATATATACAGATTTTTTAAATTAATTTTTGGTAAGTTCCTGCTCAATAACTCATTGATCATTGTAAAAAAGTTTCCATAGAGACAGGTACATTGTTAAACTTCCCTACCGCTTTTGGCCTTGTCAGTGTGACCATAGATATTCTGCTTGTACTTCACTGAAAAATAAATGAGTCCCAGTGTTTGCTCTTCACAACAAAAATCTAGCACAGTCAGACATTAAGCTGACCTTAAGCAGAGTGAAAATCCTCACAATTATGCAATATTGGAAAAAGATAATATTTTTATGAGTTTGATGAAAGAGGAAATGAGCTACAAAGTCCTAGGAAAAAGCCTTTGTTATTGGAACAAGAAGTTCACAACCAAGTTCAGATTAAGCAAAATTCAATTTCTCACATCTATATAGAAGGAGGATCAGACAAAGACATTCCTGGCTAAAGGGCGAAGAGCAGAAACAAACGCGGTGATATTAGCATCATTCAGTGGAGATGTTTCTCTATAACTGGATGATCCTAAATGAAAAACCTTTCTAAAAGGACAAGAAAACACGATTGTGAATGTCCTCAAATGATCTCAAAGCGCAATTAGTAAAGCAGATTTTATCCTTGACGCTGCTTTAATAGAATTTATTCTGAATCCTTAGTATGATTATGAGTGTGAGAATGTGCCAGGTGGACACGTCTCTTCCTCCTCATCTGAACATTTAGGCTCTCTGCATCTGATTGAGTGGTCTCTTTATCTCAAGTGTTTTTGGCAGCATCTGCCATTTTATTCAGATGACAAAGGCTGTGTTCATCAGCTCCTCCCCAAACAACACAGGATTCTTTCTCTAAGCTACAATATATAGATCATGAATCGACACAAACTGAACTGCTCCAAACTGAGATGATGCTTAAAACTCTAGATAAATCCTCTAAATGGACCCAAAATATAACATTTAGTTTTCTTACAATGAGAAGATTATCACCAATTTTGTGATTGAAGGTAAATATGCTTAAAGACAATCTAATCTGCTGCTAAAGGTGACCTTGAACAGGTCATAGGTCTATGGGTTACACAAAACATGCTCATTAAATCTTTTACACAAAATCATTCTTAGATAATGAGATTTTAGTCTGCTCAGTTCGGCCAATTTTGAGGTGTTTTAGGGTGTCTTGTCACTCTAAATACAAATAATCCGCTGCTGGCCACGCCACCTAACTCTGCATTTACACTCACACATGAAAATGGCTGTAAAAAGATCCGTAATTATACAACTGTATGTCTTTGAAAAGCAGAAGTGAAGCCTCCTGCACAATATACAAGAGTGCAGCAGCGGTTTCTGGATGGTAAGTCAACAACAAAGCACTTGTCTTTTCTAGCAGCGATTGTACAGTGGTAAAACCAGTTGATCAAACATGCTGGGACTCAGCTGGGGTTGCTTGGTAACGAGAAGTTCTTAAAATGGCTCATTTTCCATCCATCCATCCATCCATCCATTTTCTGGTCACCCTTGTCCCTAATGGGGTCAGGAGGGTTGCTGGTGCCCATCTCCAGCTACGTTCCGGGCGAGAGGCGGGGTACACCCTGGACAGGTCGCCAGTCTGTCGCAGGGCATCATTTTCCAGACACCAAAAACATTAATTTATTGCCAAAAAGTGTCTGTGTTGTTTTTAAAAGCAGTTGTGACCCAAATGGAAGTATGAAAACAACCAAAATGTGAATTTTGGATAATAGGTTCCCTTTAAGGTTAAACTCCAAGACTATCCAGTCCTCCCAGTGCAGCATTTGGCAGGCCACCCACATGTATTTGGTGACTTCTTTACTCATAAAGCAGGTCTTATTTAGATGTGTTTAGCTAAGGTGATATCTATAAGAGACTGTTGGAGAATTTCTTCTCACTTATGATATATTCACACAAACACTGATTTACAGTAATCCTGTCCTTTATAAGTGTAATCATTGTCCCTTCCTGCAAAGTATTTGACAAAAATACTTCGCAGGTTTGCCAGTTTAAAAAAAAATAACCGTATCCTAATTTTTTCAGGTTGACTGTATTTTTCTTTTCTTTATCTTGTCTTTCTGGCAACAGGTACAGTATATAGCTCACTCTTGCTTTATTTTGAATAGTTTATTAACATGGGATGCCCAAGTCTGCATTTTAGTCAAAACGGTTGTTTTTGCAAATAAGTAAAATCAAATTAAAAGCAAGAAAACTTGTGTTGCACCTTACATATTTCATTTTAGTATCTCAAATTCCATCCATCCATCCATTTTCTGTTCACCCTTGTCCCTAATGGGGTCGGGAGGGTTGCTGGTGCCCATCTCCAGCTACGTTGCAGGCGAGAGGCGGGGTACACCCTGGACAGGTCGCCAGTCTGTCGCAGGGCAAGTATCTCAAATTGTCTGTCTTTTTTTGAAAGGCTGCACCTTAACATTGTTTTTAATTCTGTATCCACTTCCTGAACTGGCAAACCAAATTTAGGCTATTCTTGAGTTCTGAGAAAGGGCCGCCCAAAATCATTCCCAGGGCCACAAATGGCCCCCGAGGCACACTTTGGACACCTGTACCTCATATGGATGGTCACTCGGGGTTGGATTATTGAATTTATCTGTCTGTGTGTTACTTGTATCTACCTGTAAATAGCGGTGGCAGGTTGGTTCCCAGGGTCATAGGTGACCCTTACGTGACCCTGATGGAGCTCTACAGCAATCGGTTCATGATCACCATTATACAGCAAGATGCCATTATCTTCCGCAGTTGACACCTAAAGCAGAAAAGAAGAGAGACGGACCAATATGTCAGTGTGAAAGAACGTAAGATGCTAAATATTTGAAGCATTGTGTTTCCTGACATTGCAGGTATGACCTGCAATGTGATGTTGGACTGAGGCCAGTTTTTCACATCCTGAAGTTCGACGTAAGAATCTCTGTCCACGAAGTTGACGCTGACCAGCTTCTCGCAACTCTGGCCCTCAAAGCCAGGCGGACACTGACAGATTGCGGTCCCCAACTTGTCGTTACAGGGAGCGCCATTCTGACACTTGGCCATCTGGCAGGGTGTCTGCTGAAGATCTGTCACCTCACAAAACTCGCCACTGAGGAGCCAAAATACATCAGAAAGACATTTGTTGCAACAGGAAAACATAGTTGAAAAATTAGAAATGTACTTATTAATAAAGAAAGCATAGGGGGTTGTGTTACTTTTGCTCATAACTGTTGTTTATATGATTGTACTCGTATCAAGAGATATGTATTTTGTTATCCAATGTAGAAAAAAAAACTGAATTTGACTGAAGGGAAATCTGGGATAGTAGTCCTATAGTATCCTGTAATATTGAAAAATGTAACAATACCAATATGACTTTTACTCATAATTTATTAGATGATGGTACTAATGTGTGAGAGGTGGGTGTAATAATACATTTATACTTCTGTCCACTCCTTTGAACATGTAAATATAGTTTACTGTTCTTCTTTTGCTTGCTGTTGTTTAAACTTTATTTTCTTTGTATATAACTTTGTTTATGCTTTTATTACACAATGTTCCAACTCAAAGTGTTACTGTTTTTATGCTTTGGGTTCATCAAAAACATTGATTCTAAATAATAAATAGGTTATGTATCTACTGGGGAAATAATTATATTTTGTTTCAGTTCACACTGACAAATTAAATGTTAATTAGAATGTGATGTTTATTGATCTTTGAGAATTTGTTCCTGCATTATTTTTCCATTACCATTATATTATTTCAAAATAGTCTGAAAACAACAATTATCATTTATTGCAATAACTTCAGGGATAATTTATTGTCCATCAAAATTTGTTATTGTTACTGTTAGCTAGTTTGCAATGAACGTTTCCAGATGGGACTTTAATAGCATAATTCAATTTATGCTATTAAAGCATAATAGTATATTATGCTATTATAAAACAGAAAGATAAAATGTCATACAAAACATAAATCCTAAAATTAACTGTAATCATGAATACCATATTTATGTCCATATATAATTTAAAAACAAAACAAATATTAACGTTTCCTTGGAATATAACTGGCTGAGCCTTCTTGAGTTCCCAGTTTCCCAGTACCTGAATCCCCGCAGGCAGTCGCAGCTGTAACCGTCCAGATGGTCGACGCACTGAGCTGAGTTCTGACAGCGGTGATCTGCGCACTCGTTGTAGTCGATGCCGCAGTCTGGTCCCACCCAGCCAGGGATACACACACACCTGGAGAAAAAAAAAACAAAAACACACACAGTCGTGTTTTTATGTCTTGTGGGGACTTTACATTGACTTCATTCATTTTCTGCAGCCTAACCTTAGCCCTACCAATTACATACTTAACCCCCAACTCAAAAACAGCATTTCCAATCATGGGAACCAAGAAAATGTCCCCACAAGGAGCAGTGGTCCCCACTGCCCCACATTGTAGACAGAAATAGGTCCCCACGAGGATATAAAAACCTGGTTCACACACACACGCCCACGCACACCTCCACACAGATGCACCATAATCACATACTTGACACCTGGTTCATCATTGTAGAAAATCAACACAAAATTCATCAAAGGTTACGGTGGAATCTCAAATTACGCTAAGTTTGGCAATGATAAAAAGAGATGTGCATGTGGGTGTGTGTGTGTGGGTGTGTGTGTGCGTGTAATACCTTGTGGGGACTATTTTCCTGACACATACTACCTTGTGGGGACCCACTGCTCCTTATGGGGACCAAAGCCTGGTCCCCATAAGGGGAGACACTGTTGGGTCAGGGGTTAGATTTAGGACTAAGGTGAGAATTGAGTTTTGGTTAGGGTTAGGGATTAGGTATGTGATGGTTAACATTAGGCTGTAGAAAAAGAATGGCAGTCAATGTAAAGTTCCCACAAGTCAAGCCTGTGTGTGTGCATATGTGTTTTTTACCTGAGGCCTGTAGGACTGCTGATGCAGGTGGACTGGTGCTGACAAGGATTTCTACCTGGAGAACAAACATCATCCTCCTCTTCACAAAGCAGACCTTGAAACAAGAAGTGAGAAACAAGGATTGACTAAAAAACAGAGTGCAGATCTTTTTTTCAAACAGCCAGATTATTTTTCTCTGACTATTTGATTCAAAAGGTACTACGGCGTACCTCTGTAGTTAGGAGGACACAAGCAGCTGTAGTTGCCAACTCCATCGACACAGGTGGCGCCATTGTCACATCCGTGATCCTCGCAGTCATCCATGTTGACCTCGCAAAATGTGCCATGGAAACCGAATGCACACGCGCAGCTAATAGGGTAAAAACAAACAAATACAAGTTATTTTTTACTTGTAAAAAATTTATTTAAAAAGAGTACTCATCTGGTTGGGCAGTGCATGCCTCCTCTGACCCTTCGGTGAGCCACTAATTCTTGTGTTTGATTTGTTTTCTGACTGTTAGTATCTGTTTTGTTTTATTGAATTTATTAATGTGTTTTCCTTTTTTTCTTTTATTACTAGCCCTGTCACAGTAACACATTTTACTTGACGATAAATTGTCCTACAAGTTATCGCAAATAACACTGAAAATGGCCTCAGTGTTATTTGAGGCCATTTTCAAGTGATATAATGGTAATGGTATAATAATGCAAGAACACATTCTCAAAGATCAATAAACTTTAAATTCTAATGAACATTTAAAAGCTGGAACTGGAAAACATTTTAAATATCCAAATTAAATAAACAAAACAACAGAAACAACAAATAAAATTAATTATGAAGTATCTGTAAACAAAATTATCCTTCAAAAAAAGGGCTAGTTGAGACCAAAGCACCAGACTGAAAACTTTTATTATGCAGTTTTTGGTAGAAAGAGAGAAAATAATAAAATAATATATGTATATTGTGTAGAACTCAGTCTGTATTAATGTGCATTTATGAGCCTAGATTTGTTGGTTGAAAACATCTCCCAAACGGAGTGGTTGCATTTTCAAAAGAACTTTTAAAAATCTCGCCCCCTATTGGCCACATTTGGCCAGGATTTTTTCTAGAAAGACGTTTAGTAGGTTTAAAAAGCTGCGGCTATTCTTCAGATTCTTAATGACACATCCAAAAGAAATGGAAAACCAAATAGAAGAAATGCTTGTGACACATCAAACACAACAAAAAATCAACATGTGTAACTGTGAATGTAGACATTTCTCTTGTTAGCCTGTTAGCATGGCAGTGGCCATATCGCCTGTCAACTACTAGTAATTTGCTGAAAATATTTCTAACCATTATCATAAATGTCATTAAATTAGCACACATGCAACAGTTTTAAATTTTACTTATTTTACAGAACAAATGCTTCATGATATCTACAGTAACTGGGCACAGTTACTATAAAGTTTTATGGCTCTCAAGAGCTGCTTAAAATGCAAAACCACAAAAAACACCTAGTGAATACAGGTGGTTGAGTAAAAAACAGATTGCTGACTAGAAAGGAAGATTTTTGCAAGAAAATTAAGCAGCTGGACATTTTTTAAATAAGGAAATTTGCCATAACATCTATACAGGAAGCACTATTAATAGTATATATTTGTGTATAGTGATAGTGGCGTTGTTGATTTTGTTTACTGCCAACCACAACGATGCTACCTGAAGCCTCCTGTCTGCTCGTCTCTCAGGCAGCTTCCTCCATTGGTGCAGGGGTTGCTGACACAAGCATCGATTGGAGTCTCGCAGTGTTTACCCTGTATGCCCAGAAAACACAGTAAGTATGAAAGATCAACTCATCTAAAGAACGGGTTAGTAAGAAAGACAATATCCAAGACTTGTGCAGGTCCAGGGCTGTCAAACTTGTTTTCATTTTGAGCAGTATTAACATCATGAATGTAATGATAAGTTGTTAAAATATTAATAAATAGCTGTCTCTACATTCAATTAGTACTTATTACGAAATCAGTAATATGGAACATCTTTTCAAATTGAAAAAATGTGCAAAGATGCCCTAATACAACAGCATATTAGGGAATCTGTAGATAGCACAAAAAAATACATTTCCGCCAAAATATTTTGAGACTAAACTCAGAAATATTCTAGAAACTCAGAAAATTTCAGAAATTCTTGAGTTTAAAAAGTCACAAATGTTTTAGGAAAAAAACTCATTTTGCGATTAAACTCCGAGTTTTATTAGAAAAAACTTGGAAATTTCTTAGTTTGAAAAGTCAAACATTTTCTAGAAAAAAACTCAGACATTTTTAGACTAATCTCAGAAATTTTCTAGGAAGAATATGAAAATTTCAGTTTCAAAAGTTTTAAATGTTCTACTTTTGAAACTTAAAAAAGTTTCAAAAGTGGAACATTTATTTTATTAATTTTGAGATTAATCTCAAAATGTCTTCATTTTTTTCAACATATATTTGACTTTTGAAGCTCAGAAATGTCCATGTTTATTTTTCTAGTTTTCAAATTTTTACATTTCTGAGTTTTTGGACAGATATTTACTCTTTCTCTTCTGTCTATCTACAATTCTGCATTGTCATAAAAAGCAGCTTTAATTTCACTGATTTATAAATAAGTTTTAAAAAAAACATGGGTTTTTTAAAGGCTATTTTTAAACCTCCCTCAGAGTCAACAGGGCCACATAAACAGCTACGGCTGGCCGGATTTGGCCCCTGGACCTCAAGTTTGACATATACTCTAAAGTTTACACTTAATGTCCTGAAAATGAAATCAAATTCCTTGCTTGTGAACAATTGTCACCAAAAAAGCTGATTCTGACAGTCATGAAACATGCACATGCAAGATGGTGGACGTTGGGTTGATTATATCCCATCATTTCCTCTAAATCCCACCTTTACGTTTAGATTCATACCGTAAAACCCGACTTGCAGGCGCAGGTGTACTGCTGGGTTTGGTGGATTTGGCAGGTTCCCTGGTTCTGGCAAGGGGAGGAAACGCATGGAGTGCATTTGGCCTGAACAGAAATGTCCACTGGACCTGATTACACACGCACACACACCCCCACACACACACACACACACACACATAGGCAGAATTTGGTTTGCTAGCGTAGCACCTCAAGTGGCATTACAGTACGAGAGAAACATAACAACCTCTCCAAAGAAAATTGTGCATCAAAATAAGCAGACCTAACATTGTTCAGTTAATCAGACGTTTTATTTTTTGACATGCAAATCATGCTGAAATTATTATTTTAGCGTAACAAGAACCCTATAATTTGGATTCTTGTTGTTTTTCTGGTATATTATTTAAATTTATAAAGTGATTCCCCCCCCCACTTTCCACATGTGATTGCTCTCTTCCTCCTTATTTTTGTTTTTCAGGTTTTGGCTCAGAGGCAGCCCTCATCTGACGAGTGCCTGAAACTGGCAGACGGTGCAGTCACCTCATAGCTCTGCTATTTGGGGACCTGAGGAACACGTCAGTCACGGGAAGAAGTGACTGGCAGGTATGCAATATAGGCTAATGGAGGAAAAACAGAATACATCTGTCCACCTGAACCACACATCACCTTACAGGAAGAAAGGCGATGTGTGGTTCAGGTGGACAGATGACAGGCTGATCCTTTGAAACGTAGAAAAATCATAAAACACAAACAATGGCATAGATAGAAAATAGTTCAGGCAGGAAAACCTGGATCTCCTGATTATAATGCTAAGGATAAAATTTATTAGAGTGATAATTAGTCAATTAATAATGTTATGATTCGCTTTGTTGTCGTTTACAATTATTTGACAAATTAAATTGCTGCTTGACTGCAAATTACCAAAGGCAGCAACGTTTCCAGCTGTGTTTGAAACTCTGAAGACGTTGAGACCACTAGAGGGCGCTGTGACTGATGAAGAGTGGAAAGCCACTGGCATAAAAGTGGGCACATATGACAAGAAAGGTGATTATGGCTAGATAAGACAGCATTATAAAGGAAAACTGAAAATAAATGACTAACTCTTTTTTTCCAGCTGTTACCATTAGGGGGCGCCACAGCACAACAACTATGTCCCTCTCGCTCTGTTTCAAGAACCCTGTCCAAAATGTTCTCCATCTCAGACTTTAAGTTGACCATCTGATAATCTAATTTATAATCCCGTGTGTTCGGTCAATCCCAATAAAAATCTTAATATCTGAATGTTCTTCCAAATAAGTCACCTTTCTGTCACGTATTATCTCTGACTAGAGAAAAAAAACAATTTAATTCCAATTATTTCTGCTCCAAATGATCACAAATATAATGTAATGAATAAAAAATACATTTAGTATTCTCAACAAAAACACAAAAATATCTAAAAATGATTAAAGGAGATTTTTAAAGCCTGTACTTTAACTGTACACAAATATAAACTACTACCAAAAACCAAAGTGTTTAAAACTCAGAAAGCAATCATGATGAGTAATCCTGAATTTAAAAATTACAAAAATAACAAGACACTATGATTTTTCTTGCACTTGAGCTTCTGTTAAAGCCCCATTTTTTTCATTCACTGTCATTTTTTTTGGCCAAATAGCCTGGATGCTGTGTTGAATATTAAAACTTGGTACAGAACAAACACAAAAAGCTTTTTTTGAGAATAACACAGAGGCAGAGATGAACTATTAAAATTATTGAATAATAATCAAATTATTGATTATTATTGGAAATTATTGAGCAGATTATACATCATTTAGTTTCAAGTCACTTAAAAAAAAGATTGAATGGATGTACATATCGGATAAATTAAATAGCATAGCAGTGTTTCAATGTTTTAGGAGAATGCATAAAGCATATGTATAGAAGGAACAAAGAGCTTCTCAAAATAACTGGTTTTGTTAGTAAAACCTCATTGCACTGCATGTCGTTTTAAATATTTTATAAAAATAGCTTGCAGAGCAGTGCCGCATAACATCCACCTGCAGCAAATTCTGGTTTAATGTGTGTACATAGGCGATTTTCTGCAGATTTCTGTAGATTAGATCCGTCTGCACTGCCTGGAGCTGCGAGTGTGTGGGAGTAGCAGCCACCAACTCCTCTACTGAGCTACACCAACTAAAAACATTTCATTAAACATCGTTCATTAGGAGGCGTTTCCTCATGCATGATTATTAGCTTAGAACATTAAAAAAAACACCAAATGGAAATGGTGTAGGAAGTTAACCTTTGATTTGATTCTGTTGAACAAGAATGAGACTTTTAGGTGATGTGAATGTGTTTAAAACAATACGTTAGGTCAAACAGTCCAAATCAAGCTGGAAGCAAATGCACAGAGGTAGATAAAAACAAATGTGTGGTATAAAACACAAAGGTGGGAAGAGTGCCCAAAAATAACACTCAAGTTAAAGTAAAACGTGTTTGGTAAAAACTCAAGTACCGTGTAACTGATCAAATTATCAATCATTTAATATTTAAAAATTACATAATCAGACAGACCAAAATGTAAAGTTATGTTGAAACTTTTTAAGAACCGAAATGACAATAATTCATATATGTAACAAAAACTAACAAAATCACACAAAAGAAAATTTTTCCAAATATATTTCATTCAATATAATATTTATGAAACTTTAACAAAAACTGCAGGTGTGTGTCTGGTGAATTTTTGTTTTTCATTAAGTGGGTAGAGAATCCAAACATTTTACTTAAGTAAGAGTAGAAATACTTCATAATAAAATTACTCAAGTAAAAGTACAGCATAGTAAAAATACTCCTAAAAGTACGATTTTTCCATCAAATTGTAACGAGTTCCTACCAAACTCTGAAAACATGTATTTAATCGCTCCTGATTTAATTGCAGCCTTTACATGCATGCAGAGGCGCTTCCTGTTCACTCACCCAGACACTGGAACTTGTCAGCAGGTGTGGTGAGCAGCAGTTTGCCCTCCAGGCCCTGGGGTCCGGCGCAGCGCGCGATGCCCGGCTCCTTATAGCCGCTCTTCACCCAGTCTGACAGCCAGAGCAGCCGGCAGTCACAGTACAGAGGGTTGGCTCCAATTGCTCTGAACAAATAGTAAGACAAGGAGGCATGATAAGACACTAATATGAGGAGGAGGTCAAAAGGGAAACGGGGTTGTCTTTGTCTGCACTGATATTAAGGTTAATTTAAGCTCCAGCTGCACAGACAGAGACACAAAACAGATCTGTTGCAAACACTGAAGGAGCTAAGCATACTCAAGAAGAACAGTGTATAAAATGGCCTCTTAAATCAAAAATTTAAGCTCCTAATTTTTGGCATTTTAATTCCCCCAGACTTCATTGTTGGAGTTCAATTTCTAACACTGATTTCACTGCAAAAACACAAAATCTTACCACGCAATTTTGGACTAGGTTCTAGAGAAAATTTCTCAATATTTTAAATAAGACAGAGTAAAAGTTACTTTTAAGTCAGTTTTGCACCTTTTAAGGTTATTTCAACCTTTAGGAAAAGGTATACGAGATAAAACGTAGATCCTCTGTTATCTGTGCAGAGATGTTGGTATTCCATTCCATTGCAAACAAACTTGCAAAAATAAATATTTTGCAGTTTTACCAAGTTGTAATTATTGGAGCCTTTGGGTTTATTAGCTCAGTCTCAGCCGGCTTTCAAAGACCGTAATAACGAAAAAGTTCCCCATTCCTGATCTACAGAGACTGAGAAAGGACCAATAGTGAAAATTCTGCTAGACATCTTTACAGGCGGCCGCAGCAACTGAATGCATGTGCAGCACTTACAGGTGAGACAGGGAGGCCAGGTCACTGAAGATTCCCTGCTGCAGCTCAGAGATGTCGTTGCCATGGAGAGAGCTGGGAGACAGAAACAGTTATAGGCCAGAAAAGGGTCTGAGCATTCAAAGTGAACTCTCGCTGAGCACAATGACTCTCACGGGCAGAAAGTCTCACGCAGCATAAATAAACAAATGATAGTTTGAAATAAAGGAAAGGCGCTGCATACTGATGCTGCATGTGTGTGTGTGTGTGTGTGTGTGTGTGTGTGTGTGTGTGTGTGTGTGTGTGTGTGTGCGTGCGTGTGTGTGTGTGTGTGTGTGCTCACAGCAGTCTTAGGGAGCGCAGGCCGGCCAGAGCTAGAGGAGGGATACATCGTAACGAGTTGTAGCTGAGGATCCTGAGAAAATTAAATTCAGAATTTAAAAAAACTAAAGACACACATACACACACAAGTCAACGCTGCAAAATGTAACTTTTATTAAAAAATATATTTTATTTTACAGTATCAGACAGACAGTCTCAGGGGAAAACAAAAAATATATATCGAGCTCCTCTGTCTTCAGCCAGTGCTCAATAGAAAAGACCAATCAGAGCCAGGAGGCGGGTCTTAGCGCTGTCAATCATGGCAGAGTGTGCATTGCTCACTCCCTTCCCCACCTCGTTAGCGTGGCCACCTATGACAGCAGATAAACGATTTTCCTGGAACGCTGAGTTGTTTCTCAGCCATTAGCACATTTAGCAGCGCATTCATGAGGACGATTGGCAGCGCTAAGCCCTCCCTCCTGGTTCTGCTTGTCACAACATGGGGACAGTTTCAACAATCATGTAAAAAAAAGTATTTTTCATAAAAGTTGCAAAGCATAGGTATAAACAGGTCTCTCAAATGGACAATGAACCTAACCCGGGGGTCAAAGTGCGGCCCGCGGGCCATTTGTGACTGATTGTTTGTGGTCCCCAACTGACATGATTCAACTTTGTCCAGTCCAGCAGAAGTGGTTGATGCAGATTACTGGTTGTTTTTAATCAGGCCAAAACTATTAACAACATAATGTTCCTACAATGGAAACTGTTAAGTGCAACATAAAGTATTAGTCTTTTTATAGAAAAGCTTTTATGAGTAGAACCACATTTATGCAGATACTTTTACTGAAAAGCTGACTTTGATTCATCAAATCCAGCTTTTACTTGATTTATTAAATTTGGCTAAATAGAAGACTCAAATCCTGTTCTCACAACGGAGAATAAATGTTGTTCAATCAAGCCCAAAAGAATTTGATTAGTGTGTAAAATCTTGGCAAGTTTTGGATCTATCATGAACACCTTTTATTTTCAACAAAGAAAATTAAAATACTTTATTTGCTTCATTTTATTTTATTTATTTATTTTTTTCTTGGCCCACAAGTAGTTTTGGCCACCCCAGATCTAAGCATAAGTAATTACAAATTGACTTAGGAATCACAAACTCTGTATTTTAGAATGACCATCAGAAAATAATGACCTTAAGTCAATTTAATAGAAACATTGTGGATACATTACGACTTTAATCTCTCTAAACTTACTGTTTGAAAAATGATAAAACGAACTAAATTCTTTGTGTTTAACTGCGTGTGTACTCACAGAGTTGTGAGTTGGCTCATATTTGAGAAGGAGTCATTGGACAGCGAGTTGATTTTATTGTTGCTCAGATCTCTGCGGAGGCAAAGGTCAGGAGGGATCAATACACATTACTGCAACATGCAAGTCTAAAACAAACTTGTTGGAACAACACACACAAAGAAAAGCATAAAGAGATACAAAAGGTTTACTTTTTAAAAAAATGAAAATCCTTGCATCTCCTGAAACAAAACAAAATCTAAATTATCCCAATTTTTGCTCTGTACAGATTACACAAAGGATTCTTCCGGATGTTTGTCATATAATCTAAATATGAAACGTCTCTGCATCGAATCGAGTCTACAGCCAACAGCTCCATCTAGTGGATGTTTGTGGAAGGATGTTCACATCTTCCAACATAAGTTACTGTTATGTTGGATGGAAATGATCCTAAGAATAAACTTTTGATTTTCAGAGTACTGATCTGCTTTAGTTTGAAGGTACACTTCTTGAAAAAATGCTTTGAGAGAAAACAATAAACATCGAAATGCTAAAATAATAATAATAATAAAAGTCATATTACATTGAAAATATAATATTTTCAAAAAGAGCTGCTGTTTACTCAGTTTGTGCCTCCATAAATGTTGTATACATAGATCACTTTACTGTTCAAACAGTAGAGCAGGATAAAAATCAGTATTATTTTTGGCAAAGTGAATTCAGACCGTGTTTAGTGAGGTTTCTCTTACACTAGCTGCAGGTACTTGAAGGTGGCTAACTCTTTAGGAACGCTGGTGAACTGGTTTCCATCCAGGTACCTAACAAGAGAAAATACTTGTTTTGAAAAACGCAGATTCTCTAATTTCATGCACAGCCGACTCCGTTCAAAACATTTGCATATTGCTAAAACCCTATTCACATAGATTCAATGAGAGAAATGATGTCAGAAATGACTAACATTATTCAATCAGGAACTGTAAAATTTAACAAGTTAATAACTATTACAACTTCTACTGAAATCAATTAAACACCTCAACCTTTTTCATCTGCAGCCTCCTAATGAAACACTGTACTGCATGTATTTTTCTCGCTTTAACTTTTCAATATATTTTGTTCTCAAACCTGCCAATTATCTGTACAAGAGAAGAACAATAATATGTGAAGTGATTGATTTAATTTAACAAACTTATGGAAGCTGGTTTTAGGATTATTATTACGGGAAAATACACCAGAAAATAGTGTTTGGACTTAAATCAGACAATTTTCTTCATCAACCCTTACTGATGATTGGTCTAGCAGAAAGTTTTAAAAAATAAGCTGTTTTTCTGGTCAGTGAACATATCACACATAAGTAATGCCACTACAATCATACTGAGTGCAGGTTATGTTCAGTATCAATCGCTCATAGCGGTAACCCTTCCTAAACATTGACCCATAAAGATATAAAATCTATAAAGTCAAAGCCTTTTCACTAAATTCTGCTTGGTAAATCACTATTAACTTTATTATTATTACTATTGACCAAGTTATAGGTCTAAAATGCACCCAATCAAACTTTAAGAGCAGCCATGGATGTAACAATGACCAGACAATTGAGACATTTCTTATTTTCCCACTTGCTTTGTTTTCCCAGAGGTCTTAAAACGTGTTTACTCACAGTTCGGTGATGTTACGTGGTAATCCCCTGGGCAGAGCCTGCAGGTGTTTGTTGCTGCAGCGAACCACTGTGTCCATACAGGAACACTGACTGGGACACTGGGGCCCCGCTACGCAGCTCCTGTCCTCCAGCACAGAACCTGGACACACAAAGTACAATTTCACTTTGGTGTCACTCAATTTAAATTATTCACATTGCATCTGCTAGGGGTGTAAGCTATCGATTAATGAGTTAATCTAATGTTGAATGATCTTATCGATCGACTAATGATTAAAAACCTGAGTTTTCCCTATCAAGAGCCCCAACCTTATCATGAAGGGCAAAATATTTCGTAATACGTTGATGTTGATCCGTCATGCAGCATCTCAGCTGAATGAGCGCTACTGAGGTGAAACATAAAGAGATTGTCGAGTGTTTATTTTACAAAACAGAAACACTTAAACTGCAGTTAGCATCCCACATTGGACTCTATTTTGATCGTTTCTGTTTCTCGATCTAGAACAGCCCACCGCCATCTTTGTTTCTGTATCTACAGCTCGGCTTGAAGTTGATCAGCGGCGCCCTCTGCTGGATGGTGGACAAGCTACAGAATTAAAACAAGGTCTGAGCAAGATGTGTCCTAAGCAGGGTTGGGTTGTAACTAGTTACATTTATTTGAGAAACTTTTTTAAAAAATATACTTCTAGGAGTATTTTTACTACGCTGCACTGTTTACTTTTACTTGAGTATTTTTATTATGAAGTATTTCCACTCTTACTTGAGTAAAATTTCTGGATTTTCTACCCACTGAATGAAAAACAAACATGTTTTAACCAAAAATTAACCAGTGACAGATGCACACCTGCAGTTTTTGTTAAAGTTTTATAAGTTTTTATTGAAAGAAACTAATTTGGAAAAAATTCTTTTCTTTCTTTTATATAAATTATTCTAATTTTTGTCCTTAAAATAACAAAATTTCCAGTTAACATTATATTTTGGTCTGTCTGATGTTGTAATATTTAAATACTAAATGACTGATAATTTGATCAGTAACTCAGTACTTGAGTAAAATTTTTGGGTATTCCACCTCTGGTTGTAAGAGTGGACATTTTTGTTCACCTTTATAATGTCCATGACCAATTTAATTCTTTCTGAGTTTTAGACACTAAATATTGTTCTTTTTACTTTTAATATTACAGTAAACGGTGATATAAATATCTAGCGACTTTTATTTAAAAGTAAACAGGCAGGAGCACATCCATTCATTAAACTGAATTTGTAGAAGAACTTTTTTTAAAGAAAGTTTTTCTTTTGTTGCTGGCAATAAATTATAAGATTTTGCAGACAAAAAAATATCCAAAAGGTTAGTGAAATTTGCCACTTTGTTTCATTAAAAAATATGTTACATTTCTTGCTGAGCAAATAAAAACAAAACACAATAATTTGTGTTGCACGCTGGAAAACAAGATGAGCCCTGAGTTGTTTCAACTTTAGTATTCTGGCCCATTTTGCAAAAAGTTTGGACACCACTGATCTTAGTTAATTCATTTCAATCTAGTAAACAATTAATCAAAAATTAATTGTTTTCCTCGCTAGTATTCTCCGACATTTCTCTCCATACTTCAGCGAGTATTAAGAAAAACTACCATCTTCGCAGCGGAAATCAGGGGCCGCTACGTCCTGCAGAGGAATGCCTCGCAGAAAAGCCGGGCTCTGGCACCGAGGGTTCCCCGTCACAATCCGGCGGCTCCGGAGCCACGCTCCGAACCAGGACAGGTGGCAGTCGCAGTTGAAGGGGTTGGCCAGCAGGTTTCTGACACACAGCAGACAAACCATGAGGGAGGGAATCATGTGCAAGGCGAGACACACACTTTGATGCCCAAAAGTCACTGACAGCGTGGAGAGGTTGGGCAGAGTGTCGAAGGCTCCAGGCAGGATGGTGGTGAGCTGGTTGTCGTAGAGGGAGAGCAGCCTGACGTTGGTCAGCCCTGTGAAGCTGCTGTTATGGATGCAGCTGATCCTGTTGTTCCTCAGCATCCTACACACACACACACACACACACACACACACACACACATGCGCCCACCCCCACACACACACACCCATCCAAAAAATACAAACATTCCCTATTAAACTCCAATATCTGGTACAATCATTTTCTAAAAGATGAATTATGAGTATCAGTTTACTTTACGCTTTTCGGTTTTACAATGTCTTACACTTGTCTGGGTTCTTTCTTTTTATGTGGCTGAAGAGAATATAATATATATTTGTAAAGAGAGTAAAAGAAAATCTCAGGAAGGAAAACTGTGGGAATGAAATAAATAAAGTAGGTCCACATGAATCATACTAAGAAAATAAATAAATAAATAAAATTATGAGAATAAAGTCATAATGATATGAAAATAAAGTTGTGATTAAATCAAAATGAGAATAAAGTTGTAGTATTACGAGAATAGAGTCATATGAGAATAACATCGAAATATGAGAATAAACTTGTACAAAAATAAAGTCGTACGAGAATAAAGTCTTAATAAATGATAAAAGAGTCATTTTATAAGAATAAAATTGTAAGAGAATAAAGTTGTAATAAAATAAAAATAATGTAATAAATTACGAGAATAAAATTGTACAAGAGATTCTTTTTCACTTTTAACGCATAAACTTTATCAACAAAACTTACTGAGAGAAAATGCTGCTGACTGTCGTATTAAACCTGCTGCCAGGTGGCGCTGTTTGAACATTTCAGGTTTAATAGCAGGACATGCAGAGGTTATAACTCTTGTTCTTTCAACAACATAACTTTTCATGTTTTGGAAAATGCTGCAGCTGCATTATGCAAATGTCCCAGCCTAAAAAATTGTCAAAATCTTCATCCACACACGTAAGAATAGAGTTTTAAAAGATTCAATTAAAAAACCTCCTTGCAACTTAATAAATTTTGATATAAACAAGACAGTAAATGAGATACTATTTACTGTTCATATGACGGATTTAGTCTGTAAATCAAAATGTTACATTAACAACAATTTTTCCACATTAATTGACAAAAAAATGATGAAATCAATTTTAAACACATATAGTTGCTACCTGATTAATGGAAGCTGCTGTTTTCATTCATTTTTGCATTAAGATACTGTTTGAGTCCTCGATTTGTTCTTCATGCAGTGAGTTTTCTTTTTAACCAAGGGTCTTTTGTTGTTATATTTCTTTACATTTATTTTAAAAATACTATGGAAATTGATTGTTACATGTAAACAAATTTATATCAGCTTTAAAAGTAACTTTTTGTCTTTGAGTCCAAATTGTTTGAAACATGTTGAATCCCTTTCTGTTGTGTAATGACTTGAATAATGAATAAAAACCAACGAAAACATCACTTGGTCTGTTGGTACAGAATAAAACAAACAAGAAAAAACAAGTTTTCCTCATTTTCATGACAAAACTTAAAGAAAAGTGTCTATATCACAATCAGATTATCTTAACTTCTCTAGTTATTTGATGTACAAAATGCAGGACTTAATAGCACGACTTAGCAACACATAGGATGTTTAGCGGGTTTACATGAACAAGCACATTATCTGAGCATCAACATTTAAAATGCTAATAAAAATACTGGATTTTTCTGCCAGGGTATTCTAGGTGCAGATATTTGAACTCACAGCATGCGCAGACCCTCCATGCCTTTAAACATGCTCCCTCGCACAGACTCCAGGTGGTTGGCTGTGAGGTGAAGTTCCCCCACTGACGAGGCGCCCTCAAACGCACCGTCCTCAATCTCTAAAATCTTGTTGTTGCTCAGGTTACTAAAACAAAAAAGCAAAAAAAATAAATAAATCAACCAAATAAAGTAGCTCAATATTTATTGTTGATTCAAAACTTGAAAAAGAAATTTTACGGCAGTGCGTTAGGGGCATTGAAGGTAGAAAACAAATGAGGACATTTCTGCAAAATACTCTGAAAATTCTGTGATCTCAGAAATTTTCTAGAAACATTTTTCAAAAGAAATTTTCCAAAAAATTTCAAAAACAAAATTTCAAAGAACATTTTTGGCATTTGAAAATCAAAAATGTTCATGTTTTTTGTAGAAAATTTCTGATATTAATCTAAAACTTAGATTTTTTTTCTAGGAAATTTCTGAGATTAGTCTCAAAATTTCTAAAATGTTTTGACAGAAATTTACAACTTTTTATTTTCTTCTACAAAGAACTATAAACTATAGCATACTTTGCTTTTTTTTGCTATATCTAAAGAAAGGCATCTAGTTTTCAGTTTCCTTTGGACTCATGAATAAATGTATTTTCAGTTTTAGAAACAGGATTAGGGTCACTTTGTTTCAAATGTTTGCTATATTTAGTCAAGTTTCAGAAAGAACAAAAGCTGATTTGAGTGCAGCAAAGTTGGCTTTTCAGTAAAAGTCTTTTGTTAAAACTTGGTTATAAAAACATGAATACTTTGTGTTGTACTTTACATTTTCCTGTATAAAATGTTTTTATGTACGTAACAATTTTTACCCTGCTTACAAATGAAAAGTCTCCATATCCACTTATGAGACAATTTGTATCATCTTTAAATTGTGCAGGACACTCTTGCATAAAACTAATTTGTTCTGGGTCACTGTTTCTTAGATTTGTAGCAAAGTGTGATCAAACATGAAACTGAGTTCATTGATGTGATGAAGCATTAGGTTTTTCACTTTATTTTGGGTAATTTTTGAAGGAAACTTACATTTTCTTTAGATGAGAAAGACCCTTGAAGGCGCCGGTGGCCTCTAGCATGGACAGGTCATTGTTGTTAAGACGCCTGGAGAAATTATAGGAGATATAAACCAACAACGTCATGAACAGAAGAATTCATTAATATCAATTCCAACATAAAGGCCGATTCAGATGTTTGGACCTGCATCAATCCACAAATGTCTCTTAATGCAGCTGTAATGTGTGAAAATCAAGGATTTTTTTCTCACTGTCTTATGAAATCAGGCTAAACTTTTCCTGTTTTTATCAGTTTTCTTTATTAATGAAGAATAGTGAATTAGATGTCTTACAGAAAGTTTAAAACTTTCTTCAAATTCATAAGTTAAATAATGTTATGACTAATTTGGTGGTGTACTGTCCATTTAGAAGATCCATTTGTGCTCAAGATGGTTTTACATTATTTCACATTCCTATGCAAATGTGGTCATTTTTACCAAACACTTAAAATTTATTTTTATCTTTATCTGACATGTCTCCACAATTTAAGATTTTTATTGCCAAAAATAAGCTGGGCTGAGACCCAAACGGAAGTACAAAAATGTGCAAAAAGGTTCATTTGCATGATAGGTCGCCTTTCAGTGTGGAGGTTGAACCTAAAAGTTATTGCGACAGGACATAGTATCTGAGTAATTTTGCACACGAGTGTTTCTCACAGCTCTTCGGTGGAGGGCGGCAGGTGCTCTGGGAACTTGGTGAGGCGCAGATTGGAGCAGTCCACCACATTGGCCTCACAGCGACATTTAGCAGGACATACAGGCTTACTGTTACACTCATAGCTCAGACGTCGGTCTTCAGTGCCTGGGTGCAAACAACAGGATGCAAATGTCTCCTGTTGTTTCTGTGACTGCAAAATTAAAGCTAAATAAAAAACATATTCACCTGGGATGTGGTACTGCTCCTTGGCTGTAAAGAAAAACAATCAAAAAGAAATATGTCGATCAATAAATATGCTTTGAAAAAGCAACAGAGTCATCAAGAGTGAGCCAGCAGCAGAAAATCTATTTTTAAAGTAAAGGTGTGACTGGCCTGCATGGTTTGATCTTAGCATCCATAGCGCTACTAGCTTCCCTCTCTGGCTGCATGCCGACTGCAGGCCCAGTGTGGGAAATGGAAACAGTCCAGGGATCGTTTACCGACTACAAACTGAGCTCGTTTGTTTCCACAGTGAAGACTAAATTTTTTATACTCAGAGTAGTAACTAGATACATTTACTTTAGTAAATTTTTTGAGAAATTTGCTTTTAGGAGTATTTTTACTACGCTACTCTTTCCTTTTACTTGAGTAATTTTATTATGAAGTATTTCTACTCTTACCTGAGTAAAATTGATGGATTTTCTACCCCCTGATGAAGAACAAACATGTTTTAACCAAAAATTCACCAGATACAGAGACACACCTGTAGTTTTGTTAAAGTTTCATAAGTTTTTATTGAAAGAAACTGATTTTGAAGAAAATTATTTTTGCCTGGTTTTGTTATTTATTGTTCCCTATATGAATTATTGTAATTTTGGTCTCTAAAATAAAGTTTTTACTAACTTAATATTTTGGTTAGTCTGATTATGTAGTTTTTAAATATTAAATGATTGATAATTTACTCAGCATTTAAGTAGATTTTTTTTACCAAATACGTTTTGACTCTTTGGATAATATCTTGGATATCTACTCTTTGCTTTTACTTGCGTAAAAATGCATTGACTTATCGTTTCTCTTACTTTAGTATAATTTCTGAATGACAAACAAACATGTTTTAACCAAAAACAAAAAGGCACACACTTGCAGATTTTGTTAAAGTTTCATAAGTTTTTAATTGAACAAAACTGATTTGGACCCAAAAAAATGTATTTAGCCTGATTTTGTTATTTTTTGTTATTTATATCAATTATTGTCATTTTCGTCCAAAAAACGCCAAAACGTCCTTTTAACTTTATATTTTGTTCCGTCTGATTGTGTCATTTTTTAAATATTAAATTATTAATTTAATCAGTTACTCAGTCCTTGAGTAGGCTTATTACCAAATACTTTTTTTACTCGAGTATTTTCTTAGACAACTACTTTTTTACTTTTACTTGAGTAAAAATATGTTGAAGTAGTGCTACTCTCACTCGAGTATAATTTTTTAGGTACTCTGCCCACTTCTGTTTCTACTTTCAAAAGATCATTATCGACTAAATGACCGGTAAAATATTAACTTACCGGAGCATCTGAACTTGTGGCTCTTGATCTGAGCGATGCGCTTGTTGGCGAGCCGACGAGGGCTGGCGCAGCGAGCCCCGCTGGTCTCGATGGGGTTTGAACCCAGGAAGTCCGCCAGCCACTTCACATGACAGTCACAAACAAACGGGTTCTGGGCCAGGTGGCTGAGAAGACATCACAAAACGGCAACTTGTTTTTGGTTCAAAACGCTAGCTTCGCTTCTGGATCTTCCCCATTCGGTGGTCGCCATGGCGACTCGGCCGTCTCCCGACCAGATCGAACTCGACGTCACGTTGCGTCAGCAGCCAATCTACTGCGCATGTCTCCTTCAGAACGCAGGCAAGAATACGTTATTATAACGTTTTAACTATTTACAGTTAGGCTAATAAAATAATTCACAACTCGCAGCCAGCGCAGATCACCTCTCTTCTTCTTGTCAGAGATTTTATTTTTAGCACATCTTGCACTGCCTCCCGTTCAACCCGCTGCATTTTTAATTTCCGAAGGCTTAGTTTGTCACTTGCCTTGATGGAAGCAGCTACATCCTCATATTCCCTCTAATTATTGCATTTTATTTGTCCTATTCTGACGCCCTTATTGCTCACCATATATGTTCGTCTTATTTAGAAGGACTCCAAGTATATCATTGAGAGATGATCTTACCGTGAACAGCTAATATCATTTAGTTTTGGCCATTTTCTCTCGTCATTTATCGATTCACCTATAATTAATGCCAATAAATAACCAACCAATTTTTTTGGTTATTTAACCAAAAAAATTATTTTTTGGTAAAATAACTAAAAATAACACTGCGATAAACATTTGTAGTATGCGAACAATATGCTAGCTAATGCTAAAACAGCAGCGGGTGACCATGGTAACCAGTGAGAGTTGAAAGGCCGCCGCGTGTTCCAGCTCTTCCTGCGCCCATCCGCTGCGTTTACAACTAAATAATCTAAAGCCCAAACAGAAAGATGCTTATTTCTTTACTCACAGTGTCTGGATGCTGTGCAGTGAGCTAAAGGTTCCCATAGCCAGACTTTGGATCTTATTGTCGTACAGAGAAAGAAGAGCCAGGTTTTCCAGGTCTTTGAACGCTGCGGCACGTATACAGTGGATTTTATTTGCATTCAGCAATCTGTAGGATGTTAATAAACCAGGATCAGAAAAGAATAAATCACAGGTTCACTGACATCATCACCTGACTCCCATGGCATATCAGGGGAACTGTAGATAGGAAAAAAGGAGGAGTACATTTCCACCAAAACTCAGAAAATGTTCAAAGGTCAAATATTTTCAACTTTTGAAACTCAGAAATGTCCATGTTTTTTTTTTCTTTTTAAGAAAATTTCATAAAATAGTCTCCAAATTTTTGATTTTTTTCTAGCAAATTTAAAATTTTTCAAACGTACAAATTTTTATCTTTTCTGGAAAAAATTCTGAGATGACCCTAAACATTTCTGAGTATTTTGGCCGAAATGTACCCCTTTTTTCTACATATAATGACCTTAATATGCTGTTGTACCTGACAAGTGTTGGTTTCAAACAGAAATATTTTTTTCTTCTTTTTTCACAAAGACAGGATGTTTGTAAGCCTAAATTGTCAACTTCTTGTGGCACCTTTTGGGAATCCCTAAGGTATTTTGTACCCCACAAAATCACCACAACTGTCCAGAGGGGGGCATTACTGGCATGTTTTCTTGGACCAATTCTTCCATTTTCTTATTCCTCAAACAAAGATGAAGCCATAATGAAAATAAACACTTTAAATGCATTAAAAATACATAAAACATTACAAGTCACCACTACTTTATGGCATTAGTTTTTAGAAGTAATGTTAAGCTATGGAAACTATGACAAAGTATTCGGGCCACACTAAAGAGAAATAAAAAACAAAGAAAATAAATTACAAGAACAAAGTCATAAAATTATAACTCTAAAGTCATAATATTTAGAGAGTAAAGTTGTACAATAAAAGTCATATTACAAAAATAGAGTTGTATAAGAATAAAGTCATAAAATTACAAAAATAAAATTGTAATTTTACAACTTTCTTTTCATAATACTACAAAGTTGTGGTTGTGTTATTTTGACTTTATTCTTGTAATATTATGACTATATTCTCTTTTTTTGTGTGTGTGGCCCTAATACTTCATCATTTGAAACTGATTTACGCTTAATAGCTTGAAATAAAAACATACAAAGACATGTTTCATGTTCAACATTTTGAATAAAAGTTGCTTCTACTAAGCCAGAAAATCTAATTAACATAAAATTAACTTATGATGCAAAACTTAGACGTCATCCCAGTTTTAACAAAAATAAATGTGAGTTTTTCAGACTTACAGCAGCTCCAGAGAAACCAAGCCATCAAATACTCCGCTGGGCAGCTCAGTGATTTTATTCCCATACAAAACGCTGCAGAAAAGAAACAGCAGGATCACCCCGAATGCTTTTACTGCCTGTTACTGATGCATTATTTTGATAAAACCACACACTTTATTGCACAGATACATGTTTACAAAAAAAAAGCCATAAAAGAAGCCAGAACAAAGGGCTATGAAACAACTGGGCATCTGACTTCAGTTATCCTGCAACTTTTAGATGTATTCCTTCACAAACACACCTGAATCTAACGAATGATTTGTTACCAGACTTCTGTGGTGCTAAATTACAGTGGAGTGGGGGATCTTAGTGTAGATCCTACATTAATTTATCTTATATACACACATCCGCAAATGCAAACAGTCAACATTATTTGTTTTAACCTTCTTGATTCTGATTTGCTAAGAAGATATTGCTTGTACAAATAACAATATGAATAACCTGGCTGGTTCCACATATACCTGCACTTTAAAAAAAATTAAAAAACGTCTCAAATTTATGGTAAAGTACTGGTAGCTATTACTGACGTTTACCGTATAAATGTGGCAAAAATACGGAAAAATTCTGGCAAACACAGCTGCCGGTATTTTACTGTAAATTAGATTTATGGTAATTTACGCTAAAACTTTACCGTATAATCTGTATTGTAAGATCTGTATATGGCAAAATACACTGATATATTTAACCATATACAGTAAAATATATCCGTAAAATTATTTCATACCATATAAAATAATACAGATTTTAAATGCCATTTTATATTTTGCCATATAAAATTCAGATAATCACAGATTTTATATGGCAAAATCTGTATTTATCCAGATTTTACCATATAAATATGCTAAAATTCTGGCAACCAGAGCTGCTGGTATTTTACCATAAATTAGATTTATGGTAATTTACAGTAGCTATGGTTGCAAGTGGTTTCTGGATGGTAAGTTAACTTGTCTTTTCCAGTAGCCATTGTTAATCGCATACAGAGGTAAAACCTGCTGACCAAACCCTGCTGGAGCTCTGCCTGGGTTGCTAGGTAACGGTTGCTAGGTATCAGGCTGGGCTTCACTGGGTTGCAGAGCCTGCTGATTTGTGACGTTACATTCTCATATTTACTCCTCTATAATCTGTCACTGTAACAGCCTATACATATATATGTTTGTTATATACTCTCAGTGGAAGGAAAAATAACAAATGTCAAAAAATAAATAAATTGTGAGAGGAAGCAAAGAAAACTCACAGCGAATTGAGCGCTCGGAGGCCGTGAAATGCATCAGGAGCAATCTCAGATATCTGATTGTTGCTCAGGTCTCTGTGAAGGAAACAGATCAGAAACTAAATATTCATCACAGATGTAAATGGAAAATACATTCATTCTCCTTCCTTCGATTCAAAGCTTCAGTCTTTTATTTACTTGAATCTCCAGCTTGATCTTCACCACCACATTCTGATATTTTAAACATTCAGCTCAACTCATATTTCTCTTCCCGCCTGTCTGGAAACCTACAAACTCAGAAACTCTCCTACAATATAAACATATGCAGCCAATAATCTAGTTGCCTTTATACTCCTCTAAGCTGAAAGCAACACTGCAGAATATTTTGGAACTGAATTGTAACATAAAACATGCAGAGTACTGTAAATCCTTCCTGCACATCTAAAATGAAATTCACCACACTATGTCACCATGTTGTGCCATTGAGTATCAACATGGCTGATTCACCACGTTAGCATTAGCTTCCACTAAATACCACGATGGTGTAGTGCAGAACTAATGTGAATTAGTTTTAGGCCGCAGCTGGCTATTGCCCAACAACAATTATTTGCGCTTTAAAGTTACCGCAGTGATGCTTTTGTTAGTGGTGCCCAACTTGTGGTTTCACGGCAAAAACACAAAATATTACAAAGCATTTTTGGTTTATTTTCTAGTGCCAATATCTTAGTACATTCGGAGTAAGACAAAGCTAACTTACAAGTAATTTTTCAGCAACATATAGGAGCTTTTTTAAAATCAATCATTCCTTAATATTGATGAAAAAGTGCTAGCTCCATTGGATGATTATTTCACTTATGGGAAAATGTGAATTAATCTTACAATGGAACTAACACTTTTTCATCAACATTGAGGAACTATTTTTTTAAAAAAGCTATTATATATCTTGCTGAAAAGTTGCTTGTAAGTTAGTTTTGTCTTATTTCAAGTATAATAAGATATTTGTATTAGAAACTAGACATAAAATACTTGGTAAGATTTTGTATTTTTGCAGTGTTGAGTTTATGAATATCACACTTTACTATTTGAATAGACACTGAAACAAAATGGAGCAGAAAAATACACAAAAGATTTGCAAAGGTCAGCCCAGGGTCAGTGCAACATAATGTTTGTGTCAGTAAAATAAATGTCTGACATCAAGTAATGTCTTCTTTAAATTTTGAACTAAAGAGAACAGATTAGCTTAGCTGCAGTAACCTGTATGAAGGCAAAACAAAGGACTGACTTGGTGATAACAATGTGAGGTTGTAACTCACATGCGGTGGAGCTTCTTGTAGGAAGTGAACGCACCAGGAGGAACTGACTTGATGCCATTCTGCTCCAGACGACTACAGGAAAAATAAAAGACAGAATGAGACGCAAAGATTTGTTGCTTTTTATTTACACATTACTTGATTCACTTTTAGTATCAAAATCCAAAACATTTTATATTAGAATAAGGTGATTAGCATACTTTTATATCTTTTTCAAGATATCTAAAGTATGCAGAAACAAAATCATCTCGAATATTTTTGATCTAGTTTTTAGTGCTAATATTTTAGTACAGTTAAAATAAGACATTTTGCTTTCTTTCTATTTCTAATTGATCAAAGATGTATGGCACAGTAGATTAAACTACTTACATCTCTGTCATGGCCTCCGGCAGGTGGGCAGGTATGGCGGTGAGGCCCCTTCCTCTGCAGTTCACAATGTTGTTGCTACAGGAACACATTGGAGGACAAGAACCGGACGCCAAACTGCACGGCTGAACGAAGGCGCTGCCGCTGTGGCCTAACAGGAGGATCAGAGGGAACGGTGCTAAAATCAGATCTATTATCTGCATTTCTATGCAACAACACCTGACATGCCACCTGAACAGAGGTGAGTAGAGTTCCCAAAAATTGTACTAAATTAAGAGTAGCACTACTTCAACATATTTTAATTCAAGGAAAAGTAAAAAATACCAAGAAGTAAGAGTAAAAGAGTGTTTGGTAAAATGTCTACTCAAGTTCTGAGTAACTGATCAAATTATCAATCATTTAATATTTAAAAATTATATAATCAGGCAGACCAAAATTTAAAATTAAGTGGAAATTTTGGAATTTTAACAACCAAAATGACAATAATTCATATAAGTAGCAAAAAATAACCAAATAAGACAAAAGAATGTTTTTTTTTTCCAAATCAGTTTCTTTCAATAAAAAACTAACAAAAACCGCAGGTGTGTGTCTGTGTCTGGTGAATCTCTGGTTAAAACGTTTGTTTTTCATTCAATTTTACTCAAGTAAGAGTAGAAATATTTCATAATAAAATTACTCAAGTAAAAGTAAAAAGTACAACATAGTAAAAATACTCCTAAAAGTAAATTTTTCCCAGAAGTTACTCAAATATCACTGCAAAAACACAAAATCTTACCAAGTAGTTTGGTCTAGTTTATAATGAAAATATTGTAATACACTTGAAATAAGACAAAATTAACTTACAAATAAATTCTCAGCAAGACATATGAGCTTGTGTTTTAGGTCAATAATTTCTTAATATTGATGAAAACGTTCTAGTCCACTGGTAGATTATTTCACTTATAACAAGACATTACTCCCATGTTTTTAGTGAAATAATCTGCCAGTGAAACTAGAACTTTTTCATCAATATTAAGGCTTTTTTTTTTTTTACTAAAATCAAGCTCATATATCTTTTTGAGAACTTACTTGTCAGTTATTTTAAGATATTTGCACTAGAAACTGGACCAAAAATACTTGGTAAGTTTTTCTGTTTTTGCAGTGTAAATATAACTGAGTAAATGTAACCAACTCTGCACCTGAGCAGGCAAAGTCACTCTTGCGCAGCTCTGCGAGGTTGAGCCCCCGCAGAGCCGGAGGGGAACTGCACTGCGTGTAGAGGCCCAGCGCAGACCGCTGCCGTAGCCATGGCGACAGCCAGGCCAGGTGACAATCACAGCGCAGAGCGTTAGAGTGGAGCCGGCTGGTGGGGGGAAGCAGAGAAAGGGAGAAAATGGCCGAATGATTCCCAGGTAACAACATGCAGGAGGCGAGCGTTGTACTTACAAGGTTCGCAGTTTCGGCATGTGGTTGAAACTGGAGACTGGGATGCTGCTGATGTTGTTGTTGTTCAGTGTGCTGGAGGGGACAAATAAAGTTAGAAACAAAGACAAGGTCAGAGGACGTGCGAAAACAAAGGAGGAGGAAGAGAAACACGAGGAAACAATACTGGAAGTTTGAGAAAACAATTAATAATAGAAGATATACCGTTGTGATCTGATTTAATACTACAACACTGCAAAAACAGCAAATCTACCAAATATTTTTAATATAGTTTTTAGTTGTAAATATCTCAGTACAAGTGTAATGAGACAAATCTAACTTAAAACATTTCAGAAAAACAAAGGAGCTTGTTTAAAGTCAATAAATCCTTAAAATTGATTCCACTGGCAGATTATATCACTTGTAACATGGAAAACTGTCTTAAAATAATTTGTCAACGGAACTAAAACTTTTTCATCAATATTAAGGAATTATTGACTTTAAATAAGCTCCTTTGTCTTTCTGAAAAATTACTAATAACTTTGTTTCGTCTCATTTCAAGTTTACTAAGAAATTTGAACTAAAAACTAGACATTAAAATCTTTGTTTTTGAAGTGAACAATGAAAGAATAAGTCAAATAAACGTTACACTGCAAAAACACAAAACCTTACAAAGTATTTTTGGTTTTCTTCTAGTGCAAGTGTCTTAGTACACTTGAAATAAGACAAAGCTAACTTACAAGTAACTTTTCAACAAGATATAGGCGCTTTTTTAAGTCAATAATTCATGAATATTGATGAAAAAGTTGTAGTTCCATGGCCAGATTATTTCACTTGTAACATGGGAAACTATCTTGTTATGAGTGAAATAATTTGTCAACGGAACTAAAACGTTTTCATCAATGTTGAGGAATTATTGTCTTAAAAAAAGTAACCATAATTCCTTAATATTGATAAAGTTCTAGTTCCACTTACAGATTATTTCACTTAAAACAAGACATTTTTCTCATGTTATAAGTAAAATAATTTGCCACCAATTTTAAAACACACTCATATATCTTGCTGAAAAGTCAGTTTTGTCTTATTTCAAGTGTACTAATAGATTTGCACTAGAAACCAGACAAAAATACTTGGTAAGATTTAGTGTTTTAAAACGGTAACATTAAAAACTCCCAGGACTACGTCAGCTTTTAGATACGTACAGCACTTCCAAGGATCTCAGAGCTCTGAACGCTCCCTCCTCAATACAGGTGATGTGGTTTTTATCCAGCTGACTGGAAATAAAAGCAGCATCAGAAATGCTCATCCCTTTTTTTTGTGAAATAACACAAGACAGAATTTTAGCTTACAGGTTTTTGATGTCTGTGGCTCCTCTGAACGCTCGCCTTGGGATGGCCTGGATGGCATTTTCACTCAAATCCCTGAAACACAGAACCAGCAGAGTCAATAATTGTTTCTGATTTTAATCTCTGGACTTGTTTGAAGTCATCAATGTACACCAGTGACAATCTATCCAAACAACTGCCAATTAAAATTATGGGTTACATAGGTATAAATGTGAGGAACACTGCAAAAACACAAAATCTTAGCAAGTGTTTTTGATCTGGTTTCTGTCTAGTGGAAATATTTTAGTACACTTAAAATAAGAAAACTAACTTCTAAGTAACTTTTAACATGTAGGAGCTTGTGTTAGTAAGTAATTCCATATGGTAAATAAAGTTATGAATAAAATAAAGTTGTCTGAATGGTATTTTTTATGTAGTTTTTATTTAATTAAATCTTTTTATTATTATTTTATTGATTGTTGTTTTATGTGATTTGGACTTTGAGTCTGCGATAAAAACTAGCATAGCTCTTTAAAATTGCATATATATTCATACAACAAATTGTTATGACGGTTCATTTTCGTTGTTACAATGAATGAACAAATTGAATTACTATAATGTAATTTTATTTTTAAGGCACATAAATCTGAAAATCATTTGCCAAGTGAAATAACTCGCAGATTATTTCACTTGTAGTAATAATTTTCTAATATTATAGGTGAACTAACACTAACTTACAATTGTTGCTATTCTAAATATTTATATATAAATGCATTCTCTTTATTTTTGTATCAAATTGAAACCCAGACTGTGTTGATGCAAAATACTTTTTTATTGCTCTTTTTCTTGATGATTACTGGACTTTTATTTTCTTGTTTGAACAATAATATAATTTTATTTTTATGGCAACAGTGTTTAGCTGTCACACTAAACCAGTTTGAGTTTTTTAATAATTATTTGATATTAAACCTTCTAGAAACAGTTTATTAATAGGAATTTATTTAAAAACAGATGAGAGATAAAGCTTAACGTAAGTCATAAATGAACAGGACTCCCTCTCCTGGCACTTAAAGTTCAGTAGGGTCAGGAACATAAAGCAACCAGAGGAGGTGATGACAGATATACAGAGTGGCAAGATGTCTGCGACCAGGAGAGAGCGACTTATAGGGCGTGGTGGTGAGTGTTGCAGGTTGTGGAAATATAAATTTCACATGGGCAGATGGTTCAGCGTCATATTTCACATAACCTGTAGTTGGATGGAATTAAATACGAGTCTGGTTTAAGAAGAAACGAGAAAAGAAACAGAGAAAATCTGTGTTTTAAAAACTCCTGTCTTAATTTTTGTGGTACTTTATTAGCACTAATCCAGTTTGGTGGAATTGGACATAATAAGCACTTTAATATATAAGAATAAAATATGAAAAGTGTAAAAAGAGGTAATAGATAGATAGATAGATAGATAGATAGATAGATAGATAGATAGATAGATAGATAGATAGATAGATAGATAGATAGATAGATAGATAGATAGATAGATAGATAAATAGATAGATAGATAGATAAATAGATAGATAGATAGATAGATAGATAGATAGATAGATAGATAGATAGATAGATAGATAGATAGATAGATAGACGCTAGCTACCAAGCTAGTTACCAACTACAGGTTATGTGTTAGTAACTAGTTGGCCAGTTACTAGCTAGGTAGGTAGTTGCTAGCTAACTTTATTAAGTCCTTTGGGAGTTTCCTTCAGGGACATTGTCATCTCCATCTCCCACACAGCACTCTTAGACAAATTTAATTGAATGTAATTATATACTTTTAGAAATTTAAAATTTAAAGTTATTTTTATTCAAACAAGAAGAAACAAGTATTTCTGTTTAAAATGATACAGGAAGCTTCTAGAAGACAAGACCATCTATTAGAAATTAGATATAAACACTTCAGCATGTAATAACAAAATAAAAAGTGTAAAACAGGCTCTACTGTAGAGAGATAGATAGGAGCTAACTAGCTAGGCGCTAGCTACCTAGCTAGTTAGCCAGTTACAAGCTAGCTTTTAGACTTTTGGGATTTTCCCTTGAGAAAATTGTCATCTCCATCTCCCACACAGCACTCTTAGAAATACATAAATGTAATTATTTATATCTTTATAGATTTAAGGTTATTTTTATTCAAAGAAAAAGTTTGTTTGTTTAGAAATGATTCCAAAAGAAGGGCCCATGTACAAAGAGTAGCATTTATGAAAATAAAACAAAACATATTTACAATTTAATAAAAGATTAAAAGCAAATTTTTTTTTGCCCCCTCATGTTATTAATGGATGCAGAAGAGTTTGAGATTTGGCCTTTTTCGCACCACGCTGCATTATTGGACCGCTTTGCCTCGTCTCTCTGACAGAGTAATGAAGATGCTTTTCCTTCTGGTTGTCAGGATATCTGTTGCTGGGACACAGAGGATATTTACTGGACGGAGACTCGGAGAAGTCACAGCTGGGCGTGTTTGAATGCGTCTGGACAGTAGGT
Source organism: Xiphophorus couchianus (assembly GCF_001444195.1). Taxonomy (NCBI): domain Eukaryota; kingdom Metazoa; phylum Chordata; class Actinopteri; order Cyprinodontiformes; family Poeciliidae; genus Xiphophorus; species Xiphophorus couchianus. The sequence continues at coordinate 7,838,519 of NC_040232.1, read as the reverse complement.
GATCTCATAATATTTACTCTCTTTTCTGCCATCGCCTCTATTCATCTTCTGATCCATTCAGCCGGTGTTCATCGCTGCTCTTCTTCCTCAGCCTGTGGCCTCTCCTGTTTCAATAACCTCCTCCTCACAGCGGAGGGTGAGAAAGGCAAACTTTCCCACTTATTTAATCTTTTCATCATCTTTAGCCACTAGCCACCTCCAGCATCCAGCAAAATGTGCTAGTTTCAGCCACATCTGAACATGATGAAAGACTGTTTATGAGCAGGTTGTAAAACAGCCATAAAAACAACAGAAATATGGCAGGATTTCCCAAAACACATAACTGAGGTGGTAAAAAAAATGAAATGAAATACACCCATGGTGAATTCTAGATTTTATTGAATAACCGATTGGGTCTTATTTAACTAGATTTCACCTTATGATTTATGAAACAAAGATGATGCCTTCATGGTAATGTTAGAAAACTAATAACACCCCAAAAATCACAGATAGCGTGCATCTGGAAGGTATTCACAACGTTTCACTCTTTCCACATTTTATGTTGCAGCTTTAATCCAAATAGCATTAAATTACTCCTGCTGGTGCTCTCCTGGTTTGGTTCCGGTTTTATTTGCTCTGTGTTGCTTTGCTCTGTTTCTTTTCTTGTATTTACATGTTGATATGTTCTTTTATATTCTTTTTGTCGCTGTAAAGCACTTGGGTCTTCTAGTCGTGTAAAGCGATATATAAATAAAGGATTTATTGGTTGATGAAATTAATCTCTATTCTCTTTTTGTAAGGCTTGGCAAGAATTACTTTTTGGACCAAATGAGGCCAATAACTTACAAACGCCCTGAATATTTTTTTTTTACCAAAAATAAATACTGTAACAGTTCTGTAATGTTGCCTTTGTTTACACAAATGCCTCAGTTAAAAAAATTCTCTTGAAAATGCATAGAAAGGCTTAAAACAGATTAAATGCTTTATTTACAAATCAATATGTAGCATTATTTAAAATGTTAAACTAGATTAACAATTTGCTTAAGCAAAAATATTATTCAAAACTTGAGGTAGCCATTATGTGATATCTGTACGATATCTGTGTATTAAAATAAAGAAAGTCATTTGAGACTAAAGTCATAATAATACAACAATTATCATATTATCTCTTTATTGTTGAAACAGTACAACTTTAGTCTTGTATTATTTAGACTTTTATTCTTGCACAAGTCTATTATTGTTCTATTATAACTTTATTCTTAAAATATAAAAATTATGACTTTATTCTCGTAATATTATAACGTTATTCTTATTAAACTATAATTCTATTATCGTAATATTATGACTTTATCCTTGCAAAATTATGACTATTCTTGTTATATTAATATTATGCATTTATTTTTGCTATATTAAATTTATAACTTTATTCTTGTAAATCTATAATAGTATTCTCACAATATTATGACTTTATTCTCATATTGTTTTTCTTATTATGGCCTTAATACTCTATATCTGTAGTTTGCATGTCTAGCTTGTAGAATTTATAAAATTTCTCACATTCCTTCGTTCCTTCATGTCTCACTTCATAACCAAACCTCCTCTGCTCCACTGGGACTAGAGCAGCTAACCAAAGAAGAAGTTGGGTTACTTATTGGTTCTCATCATGCGTTTCCTGATCTTCTCGGTGTGTGAGTTTTACTTTGGATCCAAGTAATGGGAAAAGGTCAAAGATTATACAGTGACCTTCCAGAAACACACACATTTAGACAAACGCTGAGCAAAAATAAAACAGCTGAATTTGTGTTTGTAGAGGGAGAGACGCTGTTTGTCCATAACCCAGATCTGGTTCTGCACACACAGAGGGGGGAAACCAGCATCAGCATAAGAAAACAGCAACATCTGGGAAAATACCTCAGCTGTGTGTGGTCAGTGATGACACATGTCAGTCCTGCAGATAAGGTAAATACAGAAATGCACGCATTTGCAAATGACCTGAACACATAAACATAAATCTCCTGTCAGTATTACACTTCTCATCTAAAAGCAGGAAGCAATGCTGAAGTTTCAGGATGAGTTTATAACCGAGTAAACATTTGGTCTCCAGCTACAGATCGCTTTTAAACGTTTTCACATTTAGTCACAATCCAACTAGATACTTAAATATATTTTACTGGGATTTTATGAGACATTCCACTTGAGGAATGTCTCATAAAGAAAAGAAAAGAAAAGACAATTGATCATTTATTAGTCCCGCATAGGAAAGATTTCTCTAGGAAGTAGGGGCAAGGCTGCAGCAAAACAATAAAAATAAAAACAGTACTTCAAAAAAGACAATAACCAAAGACATATAAAATAAATAAACACGATATAACACCTGTCATGAACATGAATTAGTCTTCATAAATGTTTAACTGTTGTCATGAAGTATCGTTCAGTAAATAATGACACTTTTATTGCAAAGTTGCATTACAAGTTCATTAAAAATGTCTACTTTGCATGAAAAGTGTCATTATTTACCAAATGATACTTCAGAGGTGTGTACTCTACCCACCTCTGTGTCTGCAAACTATAAGTATTTCAGATAACATCGCAGATTTACAAGATGATGTCTGCAGACTTCCTATTTTTTTAGCTTTCACCCTTCCATTAGAAGCAGCAGCACTCCTGCAGGCGGCACTGCAGAGAAAGTCAGTTAATTTCCCTAATCTACCATAAACATCAGACATCAACAGCAAAGCAACAGAAATAAATAAACGGTACAGAGAACAAGTAGTGGGGGGAAAAGATTCAGGGTTGATGCTCAGCTAAATGTTTCTGTGGAGAGGTGAAACAAATTGGTCACTGCAGGCAAATGCGAACTGCTGAGAATAAGTGCTTACTGTGAAGTCCAGAGGCAAACATTTTCTATTTTCCTCACTCTTTCCCAGCAAGAAACTCAGAAACTACAGAGCCTGTCTCTGTACAATTGATTTGTTTCATTACACAGTCTTATAAATCTGAAATACTTATTGTTTGCAGACATGAAGGTGGGTAAAGTACCCAAAAGTATTACTCAAGAGTAAAAAAGTATTTGGTAAGACATCTACTCAAGTACTAATCAAATTATCAATCATTTAATATTTAAAAGTTACATAATCAGACGGACCAAAATATAAAGTTAAGAGGAAACCAAAATGATAATAATGCATATAAGCAACAAAAACTAACAAAATCAGGCAAATCAAATCAGTTTCTTTCAATAAAAAAACTCATGACACTTTAATAAAACCTGCAGGTGTGTGTCTGTCTCTGGTGAAATTTTGGTTAAAACATTTTTGTTTTTCATTCATTGGTTAGAAAATCCAGAAATTTTACTCCAGTAAGAGTAGCAATACTTCATAATAAAATTATTCAAGTGAAAGTAAAACAGTACAGCATAGTGAAAATACTCCTAAAAGTACATAAAAAGTTACTCAAGTAAAAATAATTGAGTAAATGTAACTAGTTACTACCCAACTCTCTGTAAATACGACAAGAATTTTCCATCCTGTGAATTTTATTCACAGGTTGTATGAGATGTATCTCATTCATCCTGTGTATGAATGAGATACACAGGATCTAAGTAAATCTAACGAACTAAAAGCACAAAATCTTAAGTATTTTTTGTAGTTTCTTCTAAATATGCACAATAAATCAGCACTGACATTAGTATCATCTGATAATAGTCACTTTTTAACATATCTGGTAAATAAAACCAGGCCGATATAAAAAAACACTATATGTGTTTTCATCTTGTTGCCATTTGTTTCCAGTCATTTTCTTTCCAAAAGTATCAAAACAGTGGAGAAATATATACAATATCGGTAAATATCGGTTATCGGCCATAACATCAGTACACGTAATCAATTCCGAATTTATGAATTACGAATTGGCACTAGACTTAATGTCATGTTTTGATTGTCGATTCTATGTTGCATGACTTTTGTGTTTTTTTGTGTTTTTATGATGTAAAGCACTTTGAAATGTCTTGTTGCTGAAATGTGCTATACAAATAAAGTTTGATTGATTGATTGATTGATTGATTGATTGATTGATTGATTGATTAATTGATTGATTGATTGACCAGTACTAACACTGAATATGGATATCGGCCCATATCGGTACATCTCTTTTCTGAATCGGTAGTATAACAATATAAATATAACAATCAATATTGATTTCCGTCTCGTTGCTGTTTGTTTCTGGAGGGGAGAGAAGGAGTTTGGTCATGTGACACTGATAGTGATGCAGCAAAGGATTGTGGGTAGTTTAACTGAAGCAGAGAAGCAGTGATGAAGTTAATGCAGTTTTATGGTTGTCAAAAGAATAGTGAAGTATATATAATATTGGTAAATATGAAAAATTTTATTATCGGATATTGATATCGTCCTAAATTTTCATATCAGTGCATAATAGTAAATATCTTAGTACATCTGAAATAAGACAAAAACTAACTTACAAGTAGCTTTTCAGCGAGATATTGGAGCTTTTAAGTAAATAATTCCTTAATACTGATGAAAAAATTACTAGTCAAATTGGCAGGTTATTTCACTTATAACAAAACATTTTTCCCATATTATAAGTGAAATAATCTGCCAATGAAACTTGTACTTTTTTATCAACATTGAGGAATTGTTGCGCAACAATTCTCTTATATCTTGGAAAAGTTACTTGTAAGTTAGTTTTGTCTTATTTCAAGTAGAAATAGTAAATATCTTCCTATTTCCTAGTAAGATATTTATTAGGAACTAGATGAAAATACTTGGTAACATTTTGTGTTTTTACAGTGTAGAAAATAGTAAAAATACATTAAATCTGAAATTATTCAATGTTTTACACCCATATAATATATCTATTTTTCCATTAGAGATGCAAATCATAGCAGCTGGAATACAAATCAATGCATGGAAATTACTGGCACTCAGAGAAAAATGAAGAGTTATTCTGTACTAATGGAAATGTGGAGATTTTTTTCAGACATATTTTCTCCCTCTTTCTCCTCATCATTTTGATAAGATGCAGAGTAACTCTTGGAATCGCCTCCAAACTGCCACAGCCAGGCAGCTGCCTCACCACCTCTGCCAGATTCAGTCACTGTTAATTAGCCGCCATTACATGCCAATCACCTGTTTTAATGAGGACAGCTCCGCTCTTCTGTCTAATGAGGGAAGCGCATATAAGTCCTCAGGGAAAGTTAAATGCACAAGGACACAGATGAAAACCTCTAAATGAAATCCACTACACAAAGCTCCCTGAACATTTATAGCCTTCGTGTTTCTTCACTTCGTTTTAATTCCTGCATTCGAATGTTTCTGCACTATTCATAATTAAATAATTACTTCTATGCTACAACTTAGTAGCACATGTAATGCCAACAATTCAAAGTACACGGCTCCTTTTTGCAGCTAAAACAGACCTGACCCACTAAGCCATAGACAATAATTTTGTTTCTTGACACCTTTCATTACATTGTTAATAGATTTAGTCCTTATAAAGTTTAGAGCTAACAGATGGCTCCAGTTTTTTAAATGAAGCTCTTTTCCCAGAATGTTGTATCTGATCTCGTTCAAAGCCAGGGCTTAAATTGGAGCCAATTTTCTGTTTTTCAAAATTAACACCAGGCAAGGTGCTTCGGGACCACCAGCTCTCAAGAAGGGCGGGGTCTAGCTGGGTTTCCACCAGACCAACTACATTTAAGGATCCAGAGCTTGAATCTTTTAAATTCAAGAAAGAAACACCTCTTAAAAACAAGTTGAAACCCATTTGTATTGCGGAGCTAAGGTTGAAGAAATAAGGTGATTCTGGTGGATCATTAAGTCCTTCATGTCGTCGTTGAAGTGCCAGTGCTCCCATTTTGAGTGTTGCATCAGTACTGGGATGGAAGAATGTGAAGTTTTATTTTTCCCATGTTTAAAGGTGACCTGTTATGTTTACTTGAACAGGTTAGGATAGGCCTACCCGCTATACAAAACATTTTCATTACATATTTTACACAAAAGTCATTCTTAGATAATGAGATTTTAGTCGTCTCAGTTCTTTCAGAATGAGCTGTTTTATGACGTCGTCTTCTTTGAATCCAAATAATCTGCGGCAGGCAACGCCCTGAACTCAATGGCTGCAAACAAATGTGCAATTATCCAACTTTACGTCTTTGAAAAGCACAAGTAGATCCTCCTGCACAACCAACAAGACTGCAACAAGCAGTTTCTAAATAGTTAACAACAAATCACTTGTCTTTTCCAGCAGCCATTGTAGAGCGTGTAAAACCAACTGACCGACCCAAGCAGAGCTTGGGTTTTGTCGCTAGGTAACGGGCTGGGGTTGCTAGATGAGGGCAGCTCAGTCTGATTTGTCGTGACATTTGGAATTATTTTGAAACGGCTCATTTTCCAGACACCAAAGCAAAATTTACTTATTGCCAATTTTTTTTTTTTTTTGCTTTGTTTAGTTTTTATTTACAGATTTTGACATGTAGTTTAACTGATACAAGTGATATTTACCCAATTCAAGTCATTAGAGTGAAACATCAGCTTACGACCAATCCATATCCCAAACAGAAATAATACAAAAAAAAACCCCTGAAAAAATCATTTTAAAAAACATAATACTGGATAGTTTTTTTAAGCGCTTGGTCTGCTTTTAAAAGCAGTAGAAACCCAGATGAAAATTAAAATAAATAATATGGAACATCTTTTCAAAGTGATGTAATTTAACAATTTGTCAAGTTTTTTGTTCACCTCAGCTTTTGCCCAAACTTGAAAAAGTATTTCTTCTTCCAAAGAGACACAGGAACAATTCATCTCAGTGACATATTTTATTCAGCTTTCCTTTTCTTTGCCCATTCGGTCCTCGAGGGCCGGCATCCTGCATGTTTTCATTCTCTCCCTGCTGGTGGTAACAACCTTTTCAGCATGTCAATGTTCTTTTTCTAATGAGCCGTCATTGGATCCAGGTGCGTTAACCCAGGGAGAAAACTAAAACATGCAGGATGCCGGCCACTCCTGCTGGCCCACCAGCAGGGGTGTGGGCACCCCTGCTTTAGATGAATTTCATCGGCAGCTTATGAACAAGCAACATTTGGTCACATGAATAGGTTAAAAACCTACAAACAAAAGAAATATTAATTACAGTTAACAATGAGTTCATTTTAACTTTGATTTCTCAAGTAATTATTTAACAATGTACCTGTAAGTTAACAGTGAATGAATAAATAAACTATATTCCAAACAGTGCAACTAATCTGTTTCCAAGAAACATTGCATCAAACAATAAACCTAATTTGGTCTCCTGAATTCAGTCTGAATTATGTAAACTGTGAATAATGTCTATTTTCTACCCGTGGAAGAAGCTTTAAGTTGAGGTTCTTTGTCTGAAGAGAGGTCGTTATGTGAGCTCAGGTGAGCCAGGTTGCCTTACAGATTTGGCTGCTGAGTTTGAGCAGTGAAAGGGATGGGTGCGCTTGGTTCTTTGTGAGGTGCGTGCCAGTTGGGTGGAGATGGTGAATACATTCAAAAGTGTTGGATCTGCTGATTAAACTTGACAGTGTCGATAAAATACACTTTGATTTGAATAATAAAAAAATATCTGTTTTTTTGAAGGTTCTTATTACATGTACCTTGAGAGTGTATAGGGCCTTATAAAAAGCTAAGGCGGGCCGGATTTGGCCCCCGGGCCTTGAGTTTGACTCGTGGACCAGAGGTATAGATTTGAATTACGCTAGTGTTAAAACTGGAAGTTGCACAAGAAAGAAGCAGAAACTAAAATATCTGTAAAAAGAGGACAGAAGGCGTTTTTTTTGAAGAGCTCAAACATAAAGCAGCACACACACACACCCCTGAGTGTGTTTGTGTGTTTCCCAGGGACATCAGCTTTTATAGAGTCCATCAACACAGCGGGAGGAAAAGAAATCACTTCTGCTGGAGGTAGTGCTAATGGCTCTAAACTGTGAGCATGTCGCTTTATGCGAGCGAGCGTGTGCTGACTGATCGAACGCGCCAGCTCCATTTCTGCTGTCGCTGCTGGAAGCTACAAAGTGAAATTGTCAAAACAAAAACAGTGAAGAAAAAAGAAAATCAGGAAGAACACGCAATCTCTTCCACAGAGCGAGACAGTCACACTTTTTCTGTTACTTCTCACCTGTCATGTCCATCATTTCTATAACTGCTGTGAGATCTGTGCTATTTATTTCTCTGCTGAAACCCAGGGAAGAGCATGAAGGAGTTTCACTCACAAAATGAAATATATTTACAGCAACATGTTGGATATTTCAGTTAATTATGACATTAGAAACCGAAGAGCTGAATATTTTTACAAATCCCTTGTATAGCTACCAGTATAAGCCATGTTCCGGTAGCTCCAGTAGCTTTCCAGTCACCTAATAAAGTTTAAAGGATGTGCAACTGAATGCCTGAGTGATGCTATTATCTCCAGACGATTCAGAAAGTGACTTCAGATCTCACTACACTGTAAAACATTTGAAGGTGGTTTAATTTGAAATGAAAATCCACCTGCTGCCTTGTAGATGAAATTTAAGTCGACAAAAAACTCAGAAATTCAAATTCATGAAGCTGATTTAACAACAAGAGACAAGTTATTTCTCTATTATTTTACTCACAATATCAAGTTAAAATAACAACTTATTTTACTTTAGAATAATTTAAATTCTGGTTTCAAATTGCACAAACAAAATTTCTGATTTGATAGTGAATTTTATTAAACATCACAATGAATTCAGCTCAGAAACATTTAGTGTGAACAGGACATTATCCTCAAGCTTTAAAATAAACATTTGCCTTAATAAAACACAAGAGTCAGATCAATGTAACGCTCTTCCACCTCAGGATACAGAAACAAGCCGCTAAGCATTATGGGAAATAGTTCCCACTCCTGTCTGTTTCTTCTTTCACGTTTTTAAGTGCTAACCTAAGAACTCTACTTTATTAAACTCTTGGAGGTTTGACAAAATTAATAAAAAGTTAACACAACTTACTGCTGTAAGTTTATCTTTCACAAACTCACATTTAGGTACAAAATCTAAAACTTTAAATTTATTTGACGTAAAGAGTAGATTGTAGACACAATTCAGTCCAGGACTGGGTGGAACAGAACATGAATCCTTAATTGTGTTGGGGGAGAAGCCGTTCTCACTGACCTCAAACAGACCTCCACATCACGCACTGATGTGAAATAATACCTGATAGTGCTTTAGGCTGTTTTCACACCTTATAGTCCAATAGACTCGATTCGATTTGGGACCAAAACTGCAACATTTGTTACATTTTCAGGTGCTGCGTTTCGCTTTCACACTGAACTGTGTCAAACAAATCAAACCCTTTGAAAGATCTGTTCCCCTCCTCGCCTGTGGTGGCGCTGCATTAAGAAACACTGAAGGAAATGACGGAAAAACCTTTGAAGAAGACGCTGAGCGCAACTTTCTTCTTCATCACATGTAAACAAAAATGGAGTAGCGTCAGATTATATTGCTTGTAGGATTTCTCTTTTGTTGTTGGTAACAGATCATGAGCCATTTCTTTCTCTGGCGCTAGACTAGCACCATCTTTGTTTCTGCATCAACGGCTTAAAGATGATCATCGGCGCCCTTTGCTGGATGGTGGGAAAACTACAACATCAAAAGAAGGTCTAACCCAGAGGTGTCCTCAGCAGTTTGGTAGTAACTAGTTACATTTACTCAATTACATTTATTTGAGTGACGCTTCTGAAAAAAATTACTTTCAGTTGTATTTTTACTATGCTGTACTTTTTACTTTTACTTGAATAATTTTATTATGAAGTATTTCTACTCTTACTTGAGTAAAATTTCTGGATTTTCTACCCACTGAATGAAAAACAAAAATGTTTTAACCAAAAATTCATGAGACACAGACACACAGCTGCAGTCTTTGTTAAAGTTTCATAAGTTTTTTATTGAAAGAAACTGATTTTGAAACTTTTCTTTTGACTGATTTTGTTATTTATATAAACTATCGTAATTTTAGTCCTTAAAATATTAACATTTCCACGTAAATTCATATTTTGGTCCATCTGATGATGTAATTTTTAAATATTAAATGATTGATAATTTGATCGGTTACTCACTACTTGAGTAAACTTTTTATCAAATACTTTTTTACTCTTACTTGAGTAATTTCTTGGATGGCTACTTTTTACTTTTACCTGAGTAAAATATGTTGAAGTAGTGCTACTCTTACTTGAGCACAATTTCTGGCTACTCAACCCACCTCTGATCGTAACTCTATGCTATCAAACAGTTGCTTCAGAGCAGAGCTTTAAAACATTTAAAATTATTTGCACGTTCTTCATTCGCTCCAGAAATGGTCGAGAAAGAACTTAAGGTATTTATTTGGTTTGGTCATTCATTCCTATGTAATTGATCAATACTTAGTCTTGTCATTTCTTGTTTTGTATAAATTGTTACAGTGTTTGTTTCCAATAAGTGTTGCATAAAGACAGGAGTCTGTACTCACAGTCGAGACAGAGCTTCGTTCTTCTGAAAGAGCAGCTCTGGAAGCTGGCTGAGACGATTTCTGTTAAGACGCCTGAAGGAACAAAGAGACATAAAACTGAAATAAGTAAGACATAAATGTTATTACTGTCTTCAAGAGGAACTTAGGAGTCAGATTGTTTTTAAAATGTTCTGTGCTCTCACAGTCTTTCCAGCTCCTTCAGCTCATCAAAGGCTCCTCTTTCAATGCTACTGATCTTGTTCTCCATCAGGTGACTGAAAAAAGAAAACATGAATAAGAAAATAAAACTAACTAATCCTGGAAGGTTTAAATCTTCTGAATACATTGCACCATATCACTCATCATACATTTTACAACTAGTGTTAGTCTTGTACAAAAATAAAACAAATAAAAATATAAATTAACATAGGTGAAAATATGAACAAATTTGTTGATGTTCATTCAATCCAACATTTGTCATTATAAGGGATTCAATTAAAAGCAAACACCGTATGTATAAAAGGATCCATTTTTAATTTGACAGAATTAACCCCCGGCCCGCCGCTGACTTATTCCGCTAGTGATTCAGATACATCAATAATCAGAAGTAAAACTTTATTTATAGCTTAAATAATAAAGTGTGTTAATAATCTTTCCCCAGTTTATGGCTATTTCAGAGATAAGTAGTATTTATGGTTTATTGTAGAAGGGTTTTGATAAATTTGTCTTTTTTCTGATTACTCTTTTGGGTGAATACGGACACTAAACATTTTTAACATTTTCTTAATCTAGCTGGTTGCAAAATACGCTCATACCTTCCCTACCTATCAATGACAGGTTGTATGTTATAGAGAAATGTTTTTAATGGTCTCTGTTCTGCTCACCACTGGTGAAACACGCTACACCCTTCTAAGAGTTACAAGTCCCAGGATTCCAAAAGCTTGTTAATCTTTTCCAAACAGGTCTCTGGAGACGCCGTTTGTCCTGCTGTTAACTCCACGTCCATCACTAACATTTGACAGAGCTCTGATCCCCAGGTTAGCACAGGAAACACCAGTTTTCCCACAGGCCACAATGTTTTCAAGCTGAAAGGTAATGGATAAGTTTGTACTCTGTGTTTTACATCTGGCTGACAGTGACACTAAACAAGCACCTCTAGTTGGCTCATGTGTCACCACAGAGCCTGAACATTTTTCCATGCCCTCCGGCTTTCCAGGGTAAAGAAATGTGTGTGTTCCCTCATATCCCTACTTGACCTAATGCTACTGAAGACATGTGGGAAAGAATTTCTCAGATATTTTCAGACACTCTGTCCACACTGAGCTTAAATCCAGAGGACTGCTTAAAGTTAGGGCATATTTACTGAGAGTGTTACATAGTACATAGGGCTGGACAATATGGCTGAAAAACATACCATGATATAAGTGTTTAATATCAATCGATATCGATATTGTTTCGTTTTTTGTTTTAAATATCTGAAATACTGCATGACATTTATTGTTTTAACCACAGTTTTCACTCCACAAAATATTTTTCTTATTTTTAAGCAGTTATGAGGCACAGTGGCAAAAACTGAAACTGCTGCTGCGCCAGTTACTCAACAGGTCATTGCTAGGTAACCAAAGAATGAGTTGCTAGGTAACCAATAAGTGAGTGAGTGAGTTACGGTAGTTGATTCCACCAACTTTGCTCAGCTAGTTGTGAGAGGTTGAAGGCCCTTCCTCTGCCTAAATCTTCCCGAATGCTTTGCGATTCTGGATCGGATTTCGGAGAAATTATCGAAGATTCTATCAGTATCAATATTGATCCAATATGAGAAAAGTCAGTGGTACTTACAGAACTCTGAGGTGTTTAAGACCAGAGAAATCTGTCTTGGTTATGACCGTCAGGTTGTTCTCGTTCAGATCGCTGAAAAATAAAACAAAAGACAACGGAATCTTTTAACAACTGCGAGAAAAAAACCCACATTAATACAAAAGCATTATCCAAGTGTGCATTTTAAAAATGGACAAATTGTGTGAAAAATTGGTAATATAATGCTTTGGAGATCATATTTTTGAAGCCTTCACTCTAAGATCCAGTGTTGTCATGTTACAATATTTCTATTTCATACAATAAAAAAGTGCAAATGTTCTCATTTTTTCACACAAACCTAGAAATTGAACAATATTGTTCAATCTCAGAAAGCTGCATATAAGTTCCTCCCGCAGAGTCCAAAGGAAAAGGTTTGGCTTAGCAAGATTTCTGTGATTCATTAAACCAGATTAATATTGAAGAATGAAAGTAAAATATTTTCAAATTGTTCTGGCTAATCATTGCACTGTCTAAAATATATACATGGTGAAAAACTTGTGCAAATATGCAAACCATAATATATTTTCTATTACATTAAACATTAAGACATTTTCATAAAACCTTACAAAAGAAATCTGAAAATATATTTTAATGTCCAGTACTCCTACAAAACCATGTAAAAAGTTTAACCTTTTTATTTTTGTTCACGTTTTTCTATGTCTGGATCTTCCAGGGTTAAGTAATTGGCCTGATTATGTCTTGCCCAGTTTTCTACAGCAATCTGTACCTCCAATTTAAATTACATTGATTTTGTTTTGTAGTTGGTTTATAAATCCTGAACATTTGCTACTTGTTGGCGTAATTACAGATGCTGCTTGCGGCCTCATTGTTTGGACCGACTGATGATGTCACTTTTCCCACAAGCTCCTCTGGTAGGTGAGTAAAATGAGCGCAGTGTTTATACTGCGGAGTGTCGTGTTTCTGTCCTACTGGAGCAGCCTGACCTTGTCCTGTTCACCATTTATATGAGACTGAGAGAAATAGGAACAAAAATATAAAGAAAACACCTGCTGAGGAAATACAGAGACCTCAGTTAATTATCTGAAGGTTTCATTAAACTGGCCTCAGATTGAGATTTTAATCACACTGCAAAAACATAAAATCTTACCAAGTAATTTCGGTCAAGTTTCTAATGGAAATATCTTAGTTCACTTGAAATAAGACAAAACTAACTTACAATTAACTTTTCAACAAGAAATATGAGCTTGTTTTAAGTCAATAATTTCTTAATATTGAATAAAAAAGTATTGGTTACATTGGCAGATTATTTCACTTATAACAATAATCTGCCAATGGAACAAGTAGGGTATTTTTTGTCAATATTAAGGAATTATTTTCATAAAACAAGTCCCTATATCTTGCTGAAAAGTTACTTGTAAGTTAGTTTTGTGTTATTTCCAGTGTGTAAAGATATTTCCATTAGAAATTAGAACAAAAATACTTGGTAAGATTTTGTGTTTTACATTACATTTTTCTCTCGCCATAATTTAAGAAGAAAATGTACAAAATGTCCCTCTGAATGAAAAGTAGAAGGGAAATAATTCAAGTTGGGTAGGTTGAAGAAAGAAAGAAAAAAGAAAAGAAATAGTGCGCTAAACGAAGCTGCTACTACAATTAAACACACAAAAAAACTACTTCAACACTAGTGCTACAATAAAATCAAAATACACATATTGCTCATTAAAACGACATATTCCAGCAAGGAAACAAACCAACAAATCAGACCAGAGCATTAGCATCTTGACACAACTATAAATATCTACCTTATTTATCATTCCAATTTAGCTCTGGTTCCTTTAATCACAGAACTGCACAAATTAAAATTACAAAAATATATTTGTTTAATGGAAACGCGGCAGTCACACAACAATAAATCACATTGTTTGACAGGTTTTATCAGATTTATTTCTCAAACTCCAGTAGAAACACTTTTTTTCTGCATCACACAAGTCACATGATGAACAGCCGGATGTTGCTACTGACAGAAACACCAAAGAAGACGGCAGGTAGTGGTAATAGAATGATGGTTTGTTTTTGTTCTTTTCTGGCTCCACCAGGGCTCTCACAGCATCGCACAGTTCATAAAAAGTTTTGTGTCATTCGAACGTGTTGAATCGAAAGCTCTTCTGTAAAATCTCAGACGGATATACAGATCCCAGGTATAGCAAGTTTGTCTCTCCAACGCCTGAATAAAACGCCGACGTCTCCTCTGATGGCTGATAGATGATGATGCTAGCTAACTGTTTACATCCGTCGCCGCCATGATTTTTGCATGAACAAACTTATTCACGTGGGATTTTGATTTCATCCATCCATCCATCCATTTTCTTCCGCTTTATCCGGGGTCGGGTCGCGGGGGTAGCAGCTTCAGAAGGGAGGCCCAGACTTCCCTCTCCCCGGCCACTTCTTCCAGCTCCTCCGGGGGAATCCCGAGGCGTTCCCAGGCCAGCCGAGAGACATAGTCCCTCCAGCGTGTCCTGGGTCTTCCCTGGGGCCTCCTCCCGGTGGGACGTGCCCGGAACACCTCACCAGGGAGGCGTCCAGGAAGCATCCTGACCAGATGCCCGAGCCACCTCAACTGGCTCCTCTCGATGTGAAGGAGCAGCAGCTCTACTCTGAGTCCCTCCCGGATGACTGAGCTTCTCACCCTATCTCTAAGGGAGAGCCCAGCCAGCCTACGGAGAAAACCCATTTCGGCCGCTTGTACCCGCGAGTCAGTTTGATTTCATTTCTTATTTAATGGAAACACAATTTAAATAGATTTTTTTGACTCTACCAGAATACCAACAAAGATTTGCACACATTTGTAATGGAAGCACAGCTACAATTAAGTCTAAATAAGCTATTAGTTGCAAGAAAAATATATTTTTTGTCTGAAATACCAAAAATGGGGAGCTTAGTTGGAGGAGAGATGTCTAAAGCAGGGGATTGGCTGCAGAGGAGGGAGTGAACAGCATGGTGGGGGGTCCAGAATAACTCCCTAGATGGGTGTGAAATTACCCTGACGATTAAAGTGCACAAGCAAAACAAGAATCAAGAGGGAACGCAGCATAGTCAGTGTAGTCTACATTATGAGAAAGAAAGACAGAAAGAAGGAACAAAAGAAAGAAAGAAAAGAGAGAGAGAGACACCACATTCTGCTAATTGCATATCGTCCCCAGTAGCTGAATTTCTGTGAGGAGGAGGAAGGAGAGGAACAATACCGCGAGGTTAATTGATTTCTGTGCAGCAAGGCTGGGTCACGGGGTCAGCTCAGCAACAGACTCCACTTGATTGGCGACTCGGCCAAACAATAGCTCATTAAAGCAGAACGCGTCTCGCACATGCAAACACAATCGGCCGCCTCAGTTGGCGGTTAGCCCGCTCCGCTCTTTGCTCCTCGGTAACATCTGACAGGGAAGGAGAGCAGCAGGAGGTCAGCTTACGAAAACGACAACCAGACCAACACAACTTCCTTTGGACTGCTGGAGAGAAACGATACAACAAAAAAACGCTAAACATTAGTACTGGATTAGCAGTGAGCTACTTATTCTCACTCGCAATTTGCAATCATCCCCAGTGTTTCTGGATACCAACGAGTTGCTGTGTGCAATTTTAATTTGCTTGCAGCAAGCAGAGCCCCTGAAAAATGCAGTGATCAATACAATATCAGGATACAGACTCCCGGAGTAAAGAAGGTTCTGTTTCCTAGAAAACCACAGAAAACAAACAGAGAGGACAATACATCCAGCAGAACGACTCCTGAATCTCAATCTGTTTTGGTTTTTATATTAAACTCATCTTTCTTCTTCAGACTCTGCAACAATAACCCAGCATCATCATTTTAAATGTTTATACTTTAGTTTATGCAGAGCCTTGAAGAGGTTTTTCATATCTTTTTATTTTAGAACCTCAAACTTTACTGTTTTGTAATTAGATTTTATGTAGCGAACAAAGTAGTGCATAACCAAACTGGAAGAAACACATTCTATATAATACAAATAAAATGTAAAAAGCTGTGATCTGCATGCAGTATCTCTTACCTATCTTTATACATCTGTAGTTTGAGATTTTGGCCAATTCTTCTTTGCAACTTGGCTGAATTTCAGTCAGACTGGATGAAGAGCGTCTATGAAAATCAACTTTTGCACTGCAAAAACCAAAATCTTACCAAGTATTTTTGTTCTAGTTTGCAGGGAAAATATCTCAGTACAGGCAAAACTAACTCATAAGTAACTTTCAGCAAGATATAGGAGCTGATTTAGAGTCAATAATTCCTTAGAGCTAATAAAAAAGTTCTAGTTCTACTGAAAGATTATTTCAGTTATTACAACATGGGAAAAAGTGGAAAAATCTGCCAATGGAACGAATACTTGTTTAATCATTAAGGATTTGTTGACTTAAAACAAGCTCCTATATCTTGCTGAAAAGTTGCTTGTAAGTTAGTCTTACTTTAAGGGAACTAAGATATTTGTACTAGAAACTAAACCAAAATTACTTGCTAAAATTCTGTTTTTACAGTGCAAGTCTTGTCACAGACTCTCAATAGCTCTGTTTCCATTGATTATATTATTGCTCAAATTTGACATTTCGAAAACAAATTTGCTTAATGGGGGCACAACAGTTTATCGTTTTTCGATAAAAAGTTTCTTTTGTCCGTATCAAAACTTACTTCTTTTGTAAAACTGCAAAAAAAAACAAAAAACAATTTTTCTTCCATCACATGAATCATATGATCAACAACCAGATGTTGCCACCAACGCAAACCACGAGGAAAATACAACAGGAAGTAGATGGAGTATGATGACGCGGCATGTTTTTCAATAACTTACCACGTCAACAAACTTATTCATCATGTGTGATTTTAACTTTATTTACTATTTAACAGAAACACTGTAATTGGGAATTTTACCTTATTTTTTCAACATTAGCGGAATATTGACAAAGTTTAGCGTACATTTGTAATGGAAACCCAGTTAATAACCCAGTATAATACTGTTTGTTTCAGCGTTTTTACTTGCAGAAGGATTCACTTTACAACCTCAAATTTCAATGTTTTGTAATTTGATTTTACGTAGCGAACAAATACAGTGCATAATTGAACCGGAACAAAAATATTTTAACATAATACGAACACAATTTTTTAAAAGCAGATTAAAGATATTTTATAGTACCTGTTTTATTCACCTGTACTCAGATTTTGGCCAGTTCTTCTTTAAAACATGGCTGAGGTTCAGTCAGGTCGGTAAAAATATCCCAGTTTTGTCTCTTCTTTTCTTATTTGACATAAGAACAGAATAATCTTTCACAGAGATGGAGATCTCTCTAGCTTTTAATTCACTCAGCTCTGCAAAGTCTGGGCTTGTATCTATTTGTGATCAAAGTTTAAACCACTTTAAGAATTAAAAGGTTCAGTAAAAATCTGAGCAGATCTGGTTTGGAAGTAAAATCCGTTAAGGAAATTAGTAAATAATTGCAGTAAACAGCTGAATGCAAACATAAAAATGCAACTTCATTTTTATTATACTACCTACTTTTACTTCCCCCACCTTCCATTATCATCCCTTCATTCTTTCACCTCTCTCCACACCAATTACCCTCCTCCATCTTTCCCCCGTTTCCCATGAGAAACCCATCTTCCTCCTTATTCCCACTCCACTTTCAGAACCTTTTTTCTGTTTGCTTTGTGTTTCAGACTCATTCGTCTCATCCGTCATATTTCTCCCCTGTGGCAAAGCAGGGGATGCGACTAATATTAGCAGCATTACACGCACTCATATCTAATGACACTTCATTAGCGGCATCTTTCCCGCTCGCGGACCGCAGGGGACTCGGAGAAATGATTGGAAGAGATGAGCAGAGAACAAAGCGGCGATCGGTAATAAAACTGAGAAACGAGGTGTGTGTGTGTGTGTGTGCGTGTGTGCGTGTGTGTGTGTGTGTGTGTGTTTGGACGGTGAGAAACACAGACAGGGTACCTTCACTCTGCAGCCTGAAGTGACCCAATTCCGATTTTTTCCCCTCTTGTATCTGATCTTTTCGTGACAGTCTGAACAACACAGATCGGATTGTTTTTGAATGCGGCCCAGGCCGCTTGCATAGCCGATACGTAAGTGATCTTTTCAAATCTGAACGTCATTGATACTCGACAAACGTCACTACTCTGCGTCCTGATGCGCTCACGCGGTAGGTAAGAAAACAACAAACATGGCGGACGATAATGAGGATTAAGTTGTTAATCTTCTCGCTCCGATCGGACAACAACTTCAGAAACGTAAGATATGCTACGTTTATAGCATATAAACATGTTTCCTCAGCGCTTCTTCTTCTTCTTCGGCACGTTCTTCTTCTTTCTTACACCTTACACGGTGTTGTTTTGCCGTGTTGGCTCTCTGTGTGACGTTATTGCGCCCTCTACTGCGCATGCGGGACACTTTCAGTTCGTTTGAAGTTCACACGGGAGAACTTATAAGTCGCATATATTTGGAAGTGTGAACGACCACAGCAGAAAAAAAAAACTGGTTTGACAAAAAAAACGGGTTTTTTAGATTTAAAGTAGAGCTAGGTTATAAAATAAAACAAGTTTTTATAACCTAACGCTACTTTAAACTTCTCTACTACTTTCTCTGTTGTGTTCCTTGGTCTTTATGATGCTGTTTTTCACTAATGTTCTCTAGTAAACCTCTGAGGTATTCATAGAACAGCAAACTTAGATTAAATTACAAACAGTTATGTCTCTGTTTGCTATTTGTGGGACTTCTGAAGGACATTGGTTGTTTTGGATTTTCCTGACGGGCATCGGTGTAAAGGGGGCAAGAGAAGACGGCACGCCACATTTTCTCCGACTTATTTGTAAAAGAAAACTTGTACCACGGTCAATTCACAACTACATTTTTGCCCGTTTTTGTGTTTGTCAATCCCGTTAAAGGTTGCACACTGCAAAAACACCAAATCTTACCAAGTATTTTCTGTCAACCTTTTAATACAAATGTATTGAAATAAGACAAAACTAACTTAGAAGTAACTTTTTAGAAAGAAATATGAGTTTCTTTAAGTCAATAACTCCTTAATATTGATGAAAATTGCCTGTCAGATAATATTACGTAGAACAAAAAATCATTTTTGTCATGTTAAGTGTAAGACATTGAATAATTTGATTCAGATTTGATACAGTTTTTTTGACTTTCTACTCAGCAGAAACACAAAATTTTGCCAAGTATTTCTGTCTAGTTCATAGTAAATATCTTAGTACACTTGAGATACACTAGAAATACAACAAACTAAACTTCAAGTAGCTTTACAGTAAGATATAGGAGATTGTTTTAAATAAATAGTTCCACTGGCAGATTATTCACTTATAAGAAGACATTTTTCTCGTCTTATAAGTGAAATAATCTACCAATGGAACTAGCACTTTGTCATCAAGATGAAGAAATTATTGACTTAAAACAAGCTCCTATACCTTGCTTAAAGTTACATATAACTTTGTTTTGTCACATTTCAAGTTAATTATATCTTATTTCAAGTTATTTGCACCAGGATCTAGACAAAATTACTTGGTAAGACTTTGTGTTTTTGCAGTGTAACATAAAATGTGAAAAATTCAAGGAGTACAAAACAGTAAAAAAGAGATTCACTTGATTTTTTGTTTATATCAAGCACTACTTTTGGTCAGGTAAAACATTGTTTTAGAGATCGGCTCCTCAGTGCCATGTTAATACACTCATTCAAACATTTCTCCTCTTTCTGTCTGCATCACCCTTTCCTCTTTCCTCTCTTTTTTCTGCTACACTAACCCGACTCATCAGAGCCCAAAGGGCATTCAGCCCATTTTGCAGCATCGCTATGACAATCCAACAAGAAGGGGTGTTTAGTTTGACTGGCGCAGTCACCTTGATAAATGACCCCGTTATTGCTCTGACCGAGCAGCGTTCCCTGGGAATTCAGCGCTGGAGCAACTGAACACACACACACACACACACACACACTCTCTCTCTACCTCACACACCGCCGACTCTCTGCCCCAGTCCAGCTGACACACACACTCAGATCACTTTACATGCTCACTGGGCGACAAGACTTTTAACAAATAGCTGCTTAATGAGTCTCTCTCTGCTGCAAGGCGAGCTAATTAAATCTCTGACTAGGAAACAGTTCAAAAGGTCACAAAGATATTGAGAGAGAGAGCAACAAACAATTGTTTCAGTCATTGATTATTCTGATGATTAATCGGATGAAAAAATGTGCACGTTCAGCAGATCTTTCATTTATTTTATACAATATTAGAAATACATTAAAAGATATAAATAATTTAATTGGTTTTTTTAAAAAACAACATTTTATTGCAGTAAAACAGCATTCTTTTAGTCTATGTGTGATTGTTTGTAGCAAATGATGCATTTAAAGCTAAAAAAAATACTTTCAATAATGTGAAAAGCTCAGTTTGACTCAACATCAATACAATGTAGGATAATAAAAAGGTAGCAAAAGGTGCTTAATGGGTTATTTCTACAGAATTTGAACTGGGTGAAGTTAAAACTAGTATGTCACTTGAGGAGTTCTGGGTACAACATATTTACAAAGAATGTTGTTTTTTTTATCATAAATGCAAAATTTATATATTTTTTGTAACCACAAATGTGATCTAAAAGCCTCTCTCCTGCGGAGGGTTACCTAGTGGTGAACTGGTGAACGCTGCAAAAACACAAAGTCGTACCAAGTATTTTTGTTCTAGTTTCTAGTACAAATATCCTCGTTCACCTGAAATAAGAAAAAAATATCTGACAAGAAACTTTTCAGGAAGACAGATGAGTTTCCTTTGAGTCAATAATTCATTAATATTGATGAAAAAATGCTAGTTCCTCTGGCAGATTAATTCACTTATAACAGCAAATAGTCTGACAGTAAACTAGCACTTTTTCATTAATATTAAGAAATTATTTACTTAAAACAAGCTCTTGTTTCTTGATGAAAACCTACTTGTATGTTAGATTTTTTCTTTTTTCAAGTGCACCAAGATATTTGCACTAGAAACTAAACCAAAAATACTTGGTAAGGTTTTGTGTTTTTACAGTGTTTGCATCCATTCATGTGGAAAGGTTTCCGAATAACAAGCTTCCAGAAATGTTACGATAAAACTTAAAAAAAACTCCTGCATAAAATCACAACACAAGCTTTAACATGCAGTTTCAGAATTACACTAAAAAACAACTTCTGATGTATTTAGACAATTACTCCATACGAAGCAGAAGTCATTAATCACACATATCACCAGGTCTGCAGACGTGAAGGAAAGTTTCTAAAACTCACAACATCACTTCTTTGTCATTTACTCCAGTAGAAAACTAGAGCTGAAGGTTCAGACCTTTGACTTGTCGCCAAGCCGCCATCCAACATCGTAAAGCTATCGGGCGTAAAGTAGAGACCTCCTTCATGCTACAGTAAACCAAAGGAGAGGCGGGATAATGTATCTCCTCCAGCACCCCTGGCAGTCATCAATAATTCATACACAAGCACTCTGGAACCTGAAATAAACACATAACCTCACCAGGTATAAATACAAACACGTCCAACATGGCTTCTGGAGAAAACACTTCACGAGAGAAACACAGCTAACGGCTGTTTTCTGCAGAAATTACAAATATAAAACATGAAAATAGAAGGTCAACATGTTGGTGACACATATTTCCATTAGAAATGTATTGATTTGAGTTTATGTGTCGTTGGGATTTACATTTAAAGTTCATTAGGAGTTCCACCTCAGCAGATTGAAACAGTGCAGAGGTTGGAAATACGCACCAATATTTAGTCATCAGAAGTGCAAAATGACTTCAGACTCAACATTTACGGTACAGAATATTGTGTGCAAACAATTAATCTATTCTGAGGTAGGTGGGCTGTAAAAAAACAGGTTGCTAAAGTAAAAATGATAAAATGTTATGTTTTAATGTGCAAAACCAGGAAGTTGAGTCACACAGGCTTGTTAGCAAGTTATTGCACTAATTCCAACACATGCACTACTGTTGAAAGTTTTAAAGTACTTTCCTGAACAGCTAAGTATTTTTTTTTTATAGCTGATTAATTGATTAATCGTCAGAATAATTAATTCCTAAAATAACTGTTAATTGCAGCCGGAGCATTTTAATATGTTTCTAATATTGTATAAAAACGTTTAAGTGGTTAAATGAAAAACCTGCAGAATAATAAATAAACCTGCAGATTAATTGTCAGAACAATCAATGGAATAATCAATTACTGCAATAATTAATTGCAGCCGTAGCATTATTTAATGTACTAGACTGTTTTATATACTAATTTTTAGAGGTACTTTTTAAAAGCCCATCTAGGGACAAGTGCTGCGAACTAGCTGTTGCTGTTGCACTATGACGCAAACATGGGACTGCTGTTTCCTTCAGTTCGTCCATGTCGATGTGTATCTGTCCCTACCAAATAAACTTGAAATAAAATAAATTTTATTATTGTGTAATAAAACATTTTAAGTGGTTAAAATAAAAATCTAAAGAATGTGTCAATTTTTTTTATCTGATTTTCCAATTAATTGATTAATCATCAGAATAATTGTTAGCTGCAGCACAAATATCCATGCAGCTGTTAAATCCCAGATTTAGAAATCAACCTAACCTCTGAGGTGTTGAGTAAACAGCAACATAACCAGGTAAACTGGTTGTTTCCCTTCAAGTGAGAGCAGCAACATGCCATCACTTTGAAGGATTCCCCTCGCCTGTCTGTCTGTATCAGATCATTTGGTGGTCAGAACCAGCAGAAGAAGAAGAAAATACGTCTCTGTGTGACAACTCACAGCCTCTCAGTCGCTCTGGGAATGTTTTTGGGGACAGAGTGGATTCCCCGGCCGTGGCAGTCCACCGTGTTCCCCAGGCAGCTGCAGGGAGCCGGACACCCTTCAGCGCCTCCCGGACCCACCAGGACCGCCCACGCCAGCATCGTCCACAGACCCGCCGCCGACCCGGCTCCATCCTTTCTTCTCCTCGCTGGCATCCTGCTGTCCTCCACGACTCTCCAGGTTGATCTGGACCCGATTCCCTCCTCCTGTCGCCACACCAACACTTCTCTGCTTGTTTGTGAAAGTGGGCTGGAGGATGTGGGTGAAGTTCAGCTGGAGCTGAACAATCGCCACTTGAACCCAGAGAGGAATCTCACAGAGATAAAGAGAGGGGAAAAGGACAAGTGTATCTTCTTCTTCTACTTGTCCCCCAGCTCCTCCAACTGGGTTCTTTTCCTCTCCTCCCCTGTGTGTGTCTCTCTCTCTCTCTGTGTTGCAGCTGTACAGTGCACTTGCCTCTCCCCTCCACTTTTCATTGAGTCATTGTGCAGCGAACAGTGAGCCACTAGAAAAGAAAAAAGAAAAAGGGTGGGGGGGGGACTCCCTCAATCCCTCTCTATCTCACACACCCCATTTTACAAATAACAGCACCAAGACTCCTCCTACACACACACACACCCAGAATGAACTCACATCTATTCAGTGTCAGCAGCCGCCTGCAGTGACAGCAGCGGTCCACTCCACTCCCCCAGCTCTCTCTCTCTCTCTCCTTTTCCTCTTTTCTCCCCTCCCCAGAGGAGGAAAAGAGCCCAGGGCTCCGACGACACGATGAGAAGTCGTGATCGCTCTGAAGTATCCGACTGGGAAACTCTGGGGAAGACGTGAAAACGGAAAAGAACCAGCGATTTGGTGGAGAGATGAGACAGCAGAGGAAGCTCCGCTCAATGAAATAAACTTATCAGCATTTAACCAGTAAAACTTTGCTTTACGTTTGGACCAGTACACTGCAAAAACACAAAGTCTTACCGGGTATTTTTCACCAATTTCTCATGCAAGTATCTTATTACAGTTGAAATAAGACGAAATGTCTGCACAGGTTTCAGTGTTTTGGCAAATCCCTGTTTGCTGATACCGATTTTGGCCGATACCGATTTTTTTGTCTGAAAAGAAAGTTGCTGAGTTGGAAACAGTAGAGTGACGATTGTTAACTACAAACGTGCAGAAGACGACAATTGTTGATTTTTAGACCTTTCCTGGGTTGGATAAGGTCGGCTTCACGTGTAAGTATCGGCTGATCATCGATCTCCCAAAGTTGAAGAAATCGATTGGCCGATAAATCAGTGCACTTCTAAAATTTCTCTCCTTCAGTGACAGTCTGCTGCAGCCCAACACTGCAGAAACACAAAATCTTACCAAGTATATTTGGCCTAGTTTCTACTGCAAATATCTTCATAAACTTGAAATAAGACAAAACTAACTTACAGTAACTTTTATCAAGATATAGAGGCTAATTTTAAGTCAATAATTCCTTAATATTGATGAAAAAATACAACTTCCCTTGGCAGATTATTTAACTTACAGTAACACATTTTCCCCATAAGTCAATTTACCTGCCAATAGAACTAGCACTTTTTCATCCAAATTAATAAATTATTGACTTAAAACACATCTCTGAATCTTGCTGAAATGTTACTTGTAAGTCAGTTTGACTTATTTCAAGTGAAATAAGACATTTGCAGTAGAAATTGGACCAAAATTACTTGGAAAGATTTTGTGTTTTGGTAGTGAAAGGAGGGTTACCGTAGCTGTCAGGCTTCAATCAGCCAATCAAATTTATTTGTGTCACATTTCAGCAGCAAGGCAGTTCAAAGTGGTTCACATCACAAAAACACGAAATTCAACAATTTAAATGTTACATTTTGGTGTCATTATAAATCAAAAATGTTGATCAATGTGTCATTGATTATGTTTCAAAAGCAACTCCAAACAGGGCGGTTTTGTCTAGATTTAAAGGAACTCAGTGTTTCGGCTGTTTTTCAGTTTTCTGAAAGTTTGTTCCAGATTTGCGGTGCATAGAAACTGAATGCTGCTTCCCCATGTTTGGTTCTGGTTCTGGTTTTTAGCAGAGCAGAACCAGAAGGCCTCAGAGGTCTGAAAGGTTGACTTGATAACCACGCCCCAAAAAATCATTAAATATTCACATCCACGCTAATGTTTGCACAATCACCTCCTCTGTTCCTGCTCACTTCTGTTGTGCATCTTTTAACCAATTTAAATCATTATTAAAATAGACTAACAGCTAATTTAACCAAAATAATGACATTTTAATCTAAAATAGGAAATAAAACAAACTAATTTTAGAACTATTATTGAACATTACATTCCAGGGTTTCACCCAGTGTATTAAGCCTGGCGGGTCACCAGGCTTTACTTGTGTCCCCACCAGGCTTAGCATTGCTGGTTTATTTAAGTTTTGGTTTAATGTTTGCATTTTTTAAGTCTTTATTGTTGGTGTTCAGATATTAATCTCCCAATAACACATAATTATCAAGTGATATTTTCAAATTTCCTGTCAACTTTAAACATTTTGTAACTCAGAAACATGGCGGGCTGCTGGATGACTGACTGCCACAACCACCAGGCTTAGAAAGTCTTCTGGGGGAAACGTTGCATTTAAATTGTTTTACTGTGATCATGTTTTTCTTCATAATTCAGAGCCGAGGAAGAGCTTTGGTTAATTAAAGCATTTCCGTTGATTCCAGCGGAGCTGAAATGCAGTCAGCTGCCACAGATTTTACTCAGAAGTCTATTACGAATCCACTGACAAAGCTTTGAAATTCAAACCTTCACAGAAACCAAGATTTTTTTTTATACTAAAGAATAAAAACTGAAGACGAATATCTCACAGCAGAGATGTGGTGGAGTGAATGCAGTAATGTTGCACCTAAAACACACAGATTTAAAGCTTGACCATTATCAACCGGGGTGGCATGGTGTTTTTTATACACATGATTATTTGTGATGGTTTCTCCTTGTTCCCGCCCTGAAGGCTTTCTACGTTGGGTTCGTTTAACCAGGCAGGCCTCAGAAGTTATGGAAAAACAAATTGGCTACAGCCAGAGCCCATCTGCTTCCTTTGTGAACAGAATGACTCATTTGGCCATAATCGGCCACAAAGCAAAGGGCAAAGACACCAACATCTCCAGGGGTGGGACACTGTTGTTTCTGGGGCAAAAATGGCTCGTCAAGGATCAACGGATCCATTGGGGAGACGGGTTCCTACAGACACATCCAAAATGATTCCTGGAAGTCTGGAAAAGATGCTTTTAAATGACCATTGTAGATAGACGATAAAAGAAAAAATTCCACAAAAAAAGACATTTTTAGATTGTCAATAAATTTTCTTTAGTTTGAAAAGTTGAAGATTTTGTTTAAAAAAAATTAACTCGGAAATTTTTCAACTGATCTCAGAAATTTTCTAGAAATAAAAATAAGGACATTTCTTTGAAAAGTCAAACCATAGAAATTCAAAAAACAAATATTTTGAAATTAATTTCAGACATTTTATAGGAAAAAATCATGGAAATTTCTCAATTTGAAAAATCTAAAATTTGCTTAAAAAAAAGAAAATAAAATTTTGGTTAATCTCGGAAATTTCTAGAGAAAATAGGAAAATCTTTCAGTTTGAAGAGTCAAAAATATGCTAGAAAAAGCTGAAATTTGGAAACTAATTTCAGAGAATTTCTTAATAAAAAAGGGATGTTTTTGAGTTTGACATGTTGAAGATTTGCTAGAAAACAAATTAGAAATCTTTACATTAATCTCAGAAATTTTCTAGAAAAAAACATGGAAAATTCTGAATTCGAAGAGTTAAAAATTTGCTAGAAAATAAATCAGAAATTTTCTTTTAAAAAAAAAAAAGACATTTTTGAGTTTTAAAGTTTTCGACATTTTGAAATTAATCTCCAGTCTTACTGAAAAAACATGGAAATGTCTGAATTTGAAAAGGTTCCATATTTAAGTCAATAGTTAAAAGAACTCGAGGGCTTCTATTATTTCTAACAAAATGACGACGTCCTCTAGTGGAGAAATGAAGACATACATCACAATCACACTACTTAATAGAAATATAATCGATTCAGAAAATCTACATAAACTCACAAAACGCTGTTTGTTAGAAGATGAAAAAATTTAATCCAAACAGATGGCTTACTAAGGAACACTCTGTACAAGGTTAGCTTATTTTACATAGAAAAAATTACAAAAACATGTAACCACAGTTAAAACCACGTAGGAGAAGTCACAGGTTAATTCAACACAATATTGGGAGTGTTGTGCTTGGACAAACCAAACAGAATATTATTAAAGTGACCTGTTAGCATCCAAACAATAAAATAAAAAAAGTGTAGTAATTGAAAAAATTAAATTAAAATGTCACTTATCTCCACATTTCTTCTAAATTTCCTCGCAGGCCAGAGGAAATGTAACAAGTTTACTCTGAGTGTTTATGTGCAACTTAAAAATAATACTTCACAGCACAATGTAACAGTTTTAAAGACTGAACATGTTTCTCTTACTAAGAAATGATTCCAGAAATTAAACCCAAAGTGAATCCCAAAACCCAGCCTCTTCACAACCAAAAATTTATCTTGAGACAACAGATAAATATCAGTTTAATTCTCAAAATAAAACCGATGTACGTCTAGAAAAAAGAACAAGGCATCCAAACCCAGATAAATGAGGTATATTATTGTCCTTCTGTCAGGTTCAGCCCTTCATCACTTTCATCAATCCATCTTTCCTGCTTCCTCAGAGCGTCCAAAAACTCAAACAAGATACAACAGCAGCACATTTCCAGTTCAGGTAAGAGAATCAATCTTAAAGGAGAAACGTGGCTCCATCACATGATAAATCACAGGTTACTGTAACGTGGCCTCCAAACAGAAATCACTTTTAGTATTTTAAGGAAAATACTGCTAGGGAGAACTAGTGGAGATCTGGGGGTTTAGAGGAGAGGCCGTGTCAGTGTCTATCTACGACGGTATATTGGGGCAAATGTAGAGTGAAAAAAGTACATTTCCACCAAAAAAAATTTCTTTTCAAACTAATAAAATTTCTCAGTTTGACAAGTTAAAAATTTCCTAGAAAAAAACTCTAATTTTGAGATATCAGAAATTTTCTTGAAAAAAATTTAAAAATTCAGAATTTGAAAAGTTCAAAGTGAAAACTAAGAAGTTTTATAGAAAAAACAAGGAAATTTCTTAGTTTGAAAAGTCAAATATTTGCTAGGAAAAAGACGCCAAAGGTTTGAGATTGATCTCAGAAATTTCTTTTGAAGAAACTTGAAAATTTCAGAGTTGAAAATTTGCACACACAAAAAACTCAGAAATATTTACATTTTCTAGACAAAAATGTTAAAATTCTGAGTTTGAAATGTCAAATTTTTGCTAGGGAACATAAAATCCTAAACTTTGAGATTAATCTCAGAAATTGTCTAGAAAGATAATAGTGGAAATTTCTCAGTTCCAAATAAAAAAATTTTTTACTTTTGGAAATTTTCTTAGTGTCAAAAGTTCTCTCTAGAAAATTTATTTGATTAATCTAAAAAAAAAATCAGAAAATATTCATCTTTTCAAGCTCAGAAATGTTCAAGTTTTTTGTTTTCTATAAAGTTTTAAGTTTTTTGGTGGAAATTTTGCTCTTTTTTTTTGTTCTACATATAATGGTCCTAATACGCCATCATGTCATAAAGTCTGAAAACACACAAAAACCACGCCTTATTTCAGAACAAAAAACAAAAGTGTTAATGATTCTGCAAAGGTAAAAATCAACAATCTGATCATCAATTTACTTTCTTTTGTGTTTGCTTTACCCAATCATCACCTGTTGTGCTTTTTGTTCATTTCTGCTCAAACTGGTGGGAAAAAATCCCTCCCTTCAACTTCCACTTAAGCCAACAACAAATCCTCCAAACTCCATCAGGCAAAAATAACTTCCTGTCATCAATGAACCCAAATAAAAATAAATAAAACACCTCAAAATAAAGGTAATGTTACATTTGATGTTCCATTAAAATACAACAGTTGATGTTCTCATTGAACAGCATTTAGGGAGAGCGGTGGTAAGAGCTCAACTAAAACGTTTAAAAATTACACTGAAAAAAGAGAACAGGAAATATAACTTAAATATATTTAAACTAATTAGTCACCAATAATCAAATTAAGCTTACCCAAGTTAATTTATTAAGTTTATTATGTATTTTCAAGTTAAACAAATGTAAATAATGTAAGCTTGATAAACTTCATTCAATTATTGGTGACTAATTAACAAATCTTTTTTAAAGTTGGAGCTCCGGTCTCAATTTTCAGTGTAGGATGTCTCAAAAAAACAAAGTGTAAAGCTAACTGACATTGGATCAATCATCTCACTTTCACAAACTGCTCCCAAAATTACACAATTCCCATTAAAAAAAAAAGACGCACTGTATATATAAAACAATTTCTACAACATTTATATATATTCTGCGTTTTTCAGAGTGTCAGTGGTTTTCCTTTATATAGCAGAACCCTGAAGCTAATCCGCTAGCTGCTGATATTCGTCATGTATTGTTACGACTCTAATCTGTAAGCATTCCTAAAATGTTGTCATTCTAAATAAAACATGCAAACCTGTATAACTATTTGTACCACTTTAAATGGCTCAATCTGACATTAGTCACAGCTGGACACAACCTAAATATTCACATGTGTAATGGCTGTTTGATACTGTCCCAGTCCAATCTTGGTTCATATTGACACTTCCTGAGCCGGAGAGAAACACATCCTGGAGGCGGAGGGAGAGTCCTGCCGAGAAAAGAGAAGCAGGAGTTTAAATTACACATCAGGTCAAACTTTCAAACAGCATATGATCCACAGTCACAAAACAATAGTTACAACCTGAACAAACAAACAATATAATGTCTGGGAATGTTTTTCCAAATATATACTGTATTTAGGGTTCATTCTGCTTTAAACTAAATCCAGTTTATTTGTTTAGAAAATCACAATCGAACTCTGATGAAGACTGAAATCGTAGGCCTCGGATCGGTTGACGTGAACTGTACTGGAGACCGCTCCAAAAGCAGGAAGTGGACTATAGAGCAGAGCATTCTGGGTAAATACAATCAAAACGAGCCACAAGAGTCTAACGCTGGAAGGAGAAATGGCTCACGGTCTTTTATCAGACAAAAGAGAAATCCTACAAACATTAAAAATCTGACGCTATTTCATTTTTGTTTACATTTTGCAAAGAAAAAAGTTGCGCTCATGTCTTCTTCAGAGGTTTTTGTGTCGTTTCCTTCAGTGCAGCACCACCACAGGTGAGGAGGGGAACAGGTTTTTCAATTAGTTTAGATCATGTGAGACAGAGCAGCTGAAAATGTAACAAATGTCGCAATTTTAGCCAAAAATCAAACCGATTCTATCGGCTTGAACATGTTGTAGGGAACAAAGGAGCAGCTAATTTTAACCCAGTTCGTCTTATCTGATAAATTTTCATACTCCAGGGTTACTTGTGGAGAAAAAGTTCATCTCTGATGCGTCTTCCTTCTGATTGTTTGGGATTTTTAGTGAGTCTTTTTTTTTTCCAAGAAAAATTGAGCGTCCAATTTTTCCCAAGAAAATCCATCAGAACTGAAGAAGAAGAGATTGAAGCCAAAAGCTCTACATCTTGTCACACTTTATGGCTATAGATTTAACTTTTACAATAAAGAGTCAATCAAATGTTTTGATCTATTGTAGATAAAAACTATACAATTTTAAAAACTCAAGCAATGAAAATCCAATCTGTATTATCTCAAAAATCCTAAACGTACTTCTTCCTTTCTGAGTGTGTTGGGGACAAACTTTAGAAACCATGAAAACATCAAAAGTTTCTGTGTTTCGTAGAATAAACAGGTTTGAGTTTGTCATACCTTAGAAACCTTGAGAGGTTTGTTTTTGTGAAAGATGAAATCTGGATTTTTAACTACAAGTCCTGCTTTCCCCATGACAGAACCGGCTGACGGACTGTTCACCTGTAAAGCATGAAAACAAAGATAACGGTATGTAGAGATGTTGTCACAGTGCCCCCTGGTGGATGACGAACTACAATGCTTCACATTATTACAGAGTGGTAAACATTTGGAAACTCAAAGCTCACCGACTGGAGGAGGATATTTTCTTTTCCTAGTTTTTTTCCAGCAGCTTCAGGTGAGATGTGTCTCTCTCTCATCTGCTCGCCTCGAGCTTTTCGCTAGTAACACAGAAACGAGTAAAAAGCAAATAACACCAGAATTTATGATTAAAAAGGAAAAATATTTGTAAAATAAGTCAACTATTTAGTAAAATTATGTTCTTTACAATATAACTGAATGTGTATTGCTTCTTTAGTACAATGCAATGTTTCCACATTTTGTCACATTACAAACACAACTATGTCACACACAATGTATTTTATTGGGGTTTAAAACCAAAGGCCAACACGAAATACAGAACAATTGCAAAGAAGGGGGGAAAAAAACATTAAATAAATATTTGAAAAGTGTGGTATTCATTTATATTAAACCTTGAACCAAAATGCAACTTTTTGCCTTCAGAAATAATCTAAATGTAGGGCTGAACAACATGGCTGAAAAATGTATTAAGCGTATTATATCAATAATTCTTTTTTTTATATATATATATATATCTGAAATACTACCAAACTGGTGGTGTGATCTTTCCAGTTTTATCCACAATTTTCACTCTTCCATCTTTAAGCAGTTATGAGGCATGGTGGAGAAACCTGAAACTGCTGCTGCGCCAGTTACTCAACAAGGTGTTGCTAAGTAACCAAAGAATGAGTGAGTTGCTAGGTAACCAAAGAGTAATTCCACACACTTTGCTTAGCTAGCAGAGAGAAGTTGAGCAGCTAAAGTCTTTCCTCTGCCTACATCTCCCAGAATGCCATGTGGTTCTGGATCAGAGTTCAGTGAACCTATCAGACATATTATCTATTGATATTTATTATGTGTTTATCACCATATACATATATACGTATATAGTTAATGATTTATTGTCCAGCCGTATCTAATTAGTGAAAAAAGATTCTCAGCATAAAGGCAGCTGTTCTCATAGGTTTTGCTAGAGAAAAATCAGAGAACAAACAGCATCATGAAGGATAAGGAACACATCAAACTTTGAGTTTGTCCAGCAATAAAAATACATCCTGACGTTTATGGTTGCGAAAAGACAAGATGCAGATTTCTTACCTTGATAAAGCCACCAAAGGAGCGGGAACGAGGATGCTTCTTACTGGCGGCTGGAGGGAGCAGATGATCCTCGCTAGATGTTCCTGAATGAGTCTGTTTGACGAGCTGGACAGAAACACAAAGATCAGAAATATCCAAACAGACAAAGTTTGGCTGCATGATGAGCAGCCAGCTTTATGTTTCCATTCTAAGCCAGGGATCTGCAACCTGCGGCTCTTTGGACCTTTCACAGTGGACATTAATAAATTTGGCAAAAAGTAATAAAATAGTAAAGATATAACAACAAATGCAGGTTTGAGCGTTTTAAAAAAAATTTGATGGGGTATTTGTAAATAGTAATAATAGTAGTAAATATTCACAAAAGAATGACACTAAAATAACCAGTAAAATTTATTTATATACGTTTTTCCTCATTGGATGGAAACTTTGTTCATTTCCCAAATCAAAAATCATCTTTACATTAGGGCATCAGTTACTGCAACTAACGATTATTGTTATAATCAATACAACCACCTATTTTGACAATTAATCAGATTTAAAAATCGGCACAACCTACATTTTTCAATAAGCACTTTTTTAAATACAATATTAGAAATACATTAAGAGATGTAAAAAAAACCAAATAATTTAATTCCTTGTTTATACTCTAGTTAATGATTAATTGATTAGTAAATGAGTTGACAATTTTTACAATAAACGATTAATCACGATTAATCGTTTCGACCCTCCTTCATATAGCAACATTTTGCACCCAGATCAAAATTTTGGCTTTAGTTTCAAGAGCTCACAGACGTTAATTATATGTAAATAAACTTTAGGGGAAATAAAATAAGGAATCGTTTTCTAGCATTTTCCAAAAATATCAATATCCAGTAGAAGAAAATTTATCCATCCACTTTATGGCAAAAATGTTGTCTTTTGTTTTATAATCTAAAAACAGAAATAAAATGTAGGGGTGGGCATTTATCACGTTTATCATGATAAAGAATTTTGATTTATCATTTTCAAAACCCTAACACTGTTCATATTGTTGGACTTAGTGTCTATTTTACTATTTTCTCCATTGTTTGTTCAGTAAGTTTTAATAATTATAAATAAAAATGAAATTATTCATTTTGTGTGCAGTTTAGTGACACAAATCACACTTCTTTATGCAAGTTGTGTCCTAAAGAAGCATTCAAGAGCAGAAATGTGTGTTTTGGGGCTACAATTACTGAAACAAACAATTACCTTAAAAAGATGTAATAAATAGTTCTTATCGTGACTTTTATCGTTATCACAATACTACCACAAACTATCACAATATCACAAATAAAATGATAGTTCTTCAAACATAAGAACAAATTTTCTTTAGTAGATATTTTTCAAAAACTATAAAGTCTTTCTTCAAAAGATTATGTAACATTTACAGGATGGAAGTAGAGGAAAATGTCTCTTTCAGTTGAAAATATTGCAGACTCCTGTTCTAAGCAGAAAGAGTCTAAAAAACAAACGTGTATGAGCTATTTCTCCATTTTCAGTTAAATCTTTTAATTTACATTATTTGGTTTATTTTTATTTGCTTATTTTCTGGTTGATTTAGAATTTTTGTTTAACTTTAGTTATTTAGAACAAGGTTTTTGGCTAGTAATTCATTGAGTTAGTTAATTAATTTCAGTTTGGGACTTGGGTGTTTCACAGTATGAATACATAGGATTTAGGAAGCTCATTATGCACATGGGTGGTCACATGGTTTAGGGTGAGGATTAGGGTCCTCTGTCTGTCAGTGAACAGGTGAGACAATCAGAGCAGGAAAAGCAGCAGAATCCTGTAACTTATTTGCCTAAATTATGGAATAAAGCAAGAACTGCATTCTTGACTTTTGGTCTTTTTGGAACTCCGTAAGCCAGAAACCCACGGTGCATCAAGTGTCTATTTGAATTGAATTCACTTTTGCTTTGATCACTTTGAAGTCTTAAGTTTTTAGATTTTTGAATTTTGTGTTTTTGGACACATAGTCACAACAAAAAGTTTTCCCAACTCAACCTGTCGGACAAGTTTCTTCTTCTTGGCAGAGTCGGGCATGTTCTGGTGAACGTGTCTGAACAGCTCCTTCAGGGCCTCCTCTGTGTACTGCAGAGCCGGTGACTGACTCTGCTCCTGCACAGCGCGGCCCGAACCAGCTGTCCGCTTCAGAGGCGGCGACGTCCGCTGGGCAGGAGAGCCGCTGACAGCCAGCAGCTCCAGGTCATCCTGAGACCAAACGGAGAAAAAAAAAAAATCACACTTCAAACAGGAAGCTCAAGCTTTACATTTAAAAACAAATCAGAAAATTCTTAGAACGGCGTCTTGACGGATCAGCAGACATGCGCTTTTGTTTAAACAGCCATATGACAAGTTACATCGTCACTAACAGCTGTATGACATCCTGACTTGGTGTTACTACGCTTTTAAACCAACACAATCCATGGTGGTTTAAAAGCGGTGGTTTAAAATATAGTATATAATACTATATTATTATTATATTTAATAATATAGTTATTAAAAATAATTAATTGACTTAATTTCTCTTTTTTACTACTTTTACCCTTAAAATACTGGCAAAGTACAATCAAAGTCTGAAGAGGACATCTTTTGTCTTGCCACCATTTTGTAAAATGTACATTTATATTTGAGCAGAATGGATAATTATTTTTGTTTGAAAATCTTCAACAGACAAAATAAAAAGAATAAGAGAAAAATTTGCCTCTTCAAAAAGCTGACATCGCTGCTGAAACTCGTTTAAAACAGTAAAACTAAGAAACGTTAAGCTCACCTTAGTCTGCAGAACCTTGGTTCCGTTAAAATGGACCCTGGCATATTCCCTCAAATAGACTGGAGCCTGAAAAAGTGACAATAATCAGAAAGTTAGTGAGGAGAGGAACAGATAAGCCACATGTTTCTAGTAAATTCTGTTTGGTTTTGTTTTCAACTTGTCAACATGCTGGATCACTAATTCACTCAGGGCTGGAACTATCAATTGTGTAGGTAATCAATTATTCTACCGATTATTTTATAGATTATTCTGACGATTCATCAGATTAAAAAAAAGAGGTAAGTTCTCCAGGTTTTTCCATTTAACCACTTAAGTTTTTTCTTATATACTTTCTAATAGACTAGACAAAATCATCAGGAAAGCTGGCTCTGTACTGGGACTAAGGCTGGAGTCCCTGGAAACTGTGGTGGAGAGGAGGACACTGAAGAAGGTTCTGTCTATTATGGACAATAAACAGCACCCTCTCCACCACATAGTGGACAGACAGTATCACAGGAATACAGGATACAGGAAATCCTTCCTGCCACATGCCATCTCACTGTACAATAAAAGCTAAATCATTGTTCTGCACTAATCAGTCCAATTTTGCACAACTGCACTGTGGCACACTTGCTGTACATATATTTACATATACATACTTTATCTGCATTTTTTGAATCCTTGCAAGGACTGCTCTTAAGTTGCTTTTTATATTGACAGCATGTTATATTTTATTTTTATTTTGTCTTGTCTACAATTGCTACTCAGTGGTGGTTGTTGTGTGTCTTGTCTCTATGCTGCTGTAACTGCGAAATAATTTCCCTGCTGGGATGAATAAAGTAATTCTATTCTATTCTATTCTATTCAGAAATGCATTAAAATATGCAAATAACTCAGTTGCTTTTTCAAAATCATAAATTTAAATATTATTCCTTATGTTACTTAGTGAACACTTGATCATTTGTAGCAATGGATTCATCTGCAACTAAAAGAAAATACTGTCTTTAATCTGATTATTTTTTGGATTAATAGATGATAGAAAAAGTGCATAATACTTGAGGAGTACTATTACACTCGTCAAATACAACTTGACGAGTTCTGGGTAAAAGATATTGCAGTACAAAGAAAGTTTTTGTCTTAAATGCTAAATTTATATGTTTTTGTACAGTTTTGACCTAATTACTGCTCTGATTGTGTTGTTCTTTCAGCAAATCCTAATTTTTAAAGTCTGCATACTCCAGATAATGATTAATCAATTATTAAACTACTTGATATTTATTCCTATAATCGATTAATCACGATTAATTTTTTCAACCTCCAGTTCACTAATAAGAAAAGATTACTCTGCAGAGTGTGTAGAAGCCAATCACCCTGAAGAGCTTCTGTGAATGCTTGATGAGGAAGGCCATGCTGCTGTTCAGTTTCTTCAAATTGTCTTTAAGGTCGCCGGCTGTCATCTGAAGGCAGGAGAAAAAGTCAAAAAACAACAAACTGCAGCACTAAAGAGAACCTGTCAATGTTTTAATGCTAAAATGTGTAGAAAATGTGATATTTAGGCCTTATGCACATGTAACCAGGTCTTTATAAAAACAAATATCCCTGTCAAATAGTTTAAAAAGTAAGTTAGTACGCACAGGATCCATTTCAGAAAAGCTTTCATTCATATAGACTTCCGCCCCCCTGAGCGTTGTTTTAAACATGCCAAACCCATAGAGGGCAGTGTAGCACAAAACTAAAATGTGTCAACGCATCAGATTGCTTCAAAACGGCCACCACTTCCTGTTAGGAATTAAACATGGCGCCAGGAAGTTCATTTATGTGGATAGATGTATATATATTGAACTATAATTAAAAGTTTAACAACATATAAAGTTACTAAAACACTAGAAAATGTCGATGGGAAATCATGTCAAAGCAAGTATGTGGATATATTGGTGTGTTATTTGGCACTAAATCTCAATTTTCCACAAATAAACACACAAACACAAATACAGAGTTTTTAGAAATAATCATTTTTAGGGACATCAAACTGAGTTTTTGTGTGGATGAAAGCCAAAACAAAGAAAAACTTATTTGTTTTCCCAGAAATCTGTCCAAATGTGGTCTTAAAGGGTTATATAGGATGGAAATGATTTGGATATATATCCCATCTTACATGTCTGGGCCAGAGGACATGCGGGGCAAACATGAGCGCCAGGTTGTAGGCAGACATCTTGTTCTTGTCCTGCTGCTTGGCGGTGTGGTAGAGCAGGTCCAGCAGCAGTTTGAGCAGCGAGCGGTTGGCCTGCGGTAACAACAGGAAGAGGAGCTGCAGGGCCTCAATCTGACGCTCCTTGTTTGGAACCGCTGTTTTATTTCCTTTTTCATCAAACAGAGTCATGTCTGGAAGAAAATTAGTTTAAAATGTAAACGTCCATTATTTCTGTATGACAGCATATCATTGGAGATAAAAAAGGATTAAAACACTCAGATATTTTCTAGAAAACCCTCCGAAATTGAGATTAATCTCAGAAATGTTTTAGAGAAAAACTTGGAATTTTCTGAGTTTGAAAAGTCAAACATTTGCCACAAAAATTTATAAATTTTCAAGAAAAAAAAACATAAAAATTTCTGACTTTGAACAGTTGAATATTTGCTTTAAAAACTCTGAAAATCTCTAGAAAAAACCTTGGAAATTTCTCACTTTGGAAAGTCAAGAATACGCTGCATTAAACCTCAGAAACTTTGCTGAAAAATTTCAGAAATTTTGAAATGAATCTCAGAAATTTTTAGAAAACAAAAATGGACATTTCAGAGTTTGAAAAGTCAAAAATGTGCTTAAAAATAAAAAAACATGAAAATAGCCATGTTTTTTTTCTATAAAATTTCAGAGATTAATCTACAAACTTCTTAGTTTTTTTAATGGAAATTTACTCTTCCATTTTCCCTTCCATATAAAATGGCCGTAATACGCCGTCGTATTTCTGTGGCTAAAACCACAGGAGTCAAATTTTTAAATATTTCTTTCACAGCTTTACGTGCATAGATTTTCCTACCAGCTATCTTCAGGTGCACATGGAAGTGTCGGTGTGTCAGCAGAGGCTCCGGCAGCTCTCCCAGAAAAGTCTTAAGTAGAGAGGCAACATCGTTGGGGTGAAAATCTCCGGCCTCCAGGTCGACATCCGCCCCGCCGTTAAGGAGCTCCTTCAAGGCGTGCTGCCGAACGCTGTTCCCCGGCACCCGGAACAAACCCTCCACATGTAGATCTGAGTCAGAAAAATATTGCACCATTTCAAATTTGAGCAGAGCAAATAAATATAATAAAATGAATATGTTGTTAATTGTCTGAGACGTTGTTGGTCAGAATCTGAATGTTTGGATCTATGTAATTAGATTACAAGAACTGAATGCAAGTCTGTCATTACAAAATACCTGCACATTTTGCAAAATTCAAAAGTTTTCCAGAACTTTCCAATTATTTAAGATGATTTGCAAAGTCTAAAAAAATTTGAGTTGGGTAGTAACTAACTACACTTACTCAGTTAAATTTACTTGAGTAACATTTTAGGGGAAAAATTTGTTTTAGGAGTATTTTTACTGCGCCGCACTTTTTACTTGAGTAATTTTATTATGAAGTATTTCTACTCTGACTTGAGTAAAAATTCTGAATTTTCTACCCACCAAATGATAAACAAACTCTGTTAAAGTTTCATACGTTTTTTATTGAAAGAAACTGACTTGGAAAATCTTTCTTTTGCCTGATTTCATTATTTTATAATTATGTTATTTATATTACACCGTGTTCCAAATTATTATGCAAATTGGATTTAAGTGTCTTTGAATCACTATAATTAATTTCAGAGAGCTGGGCTGATTAGTTTGTGTGGTGAGCTCAATTAAAGGAAAATCTACGTAAGAAGGATGTTCCACATTACTAAACAGGCCACAGGTTTCAAGCAATATGGGAAAGAGAAAGGATCTCTGCTGACGAAAATCATCAGATAGTGTAGTGCCGTATGACAAGATATGAAAACATTAGATATTTAACAAAAACTGAAGCGTTATTGTACTGTGAAGAGATTTGTGGCTGATTCAGAACAAAGATGGGTTTGTACAGATAAAGGCAAAATGAGGAAGATTTCTGTTAGACAAATTCATAGGTTTAACTGTTTGCCCTTTCAAAGCAGCAAACAGTTATTTGAAGCTGCTGGTGCCTCTTGAAGCTCAAGGTGGAGGATCCTCCAGAGGCTTGCGGTGCATGAACCTATCGGCCCCCTAACCAGACCTCACAAGCAGAAACGGTCGCAGTGGGCCCAGCCGTACATGAAGATTAATTGTCAAACAAACTTGTTCACTGATGACTGCTGTGCAACCCTGGATGGTCCAGATGGACGCAGTAGTGGATTGGTGGTGGATGTCCCAACACGACTGTGACGTCAGCAAGGAGGTGGTGGAGTCATGCTTTGGGCCAAAATCATGGGGAGAGAGAGAGAGAGCTGGTCGGCCCCTTCAGAGTCCCTGAAGGTGTGAAAATGATCTCAGAAAGTATATGGACCTTCTGACTGATCACTTTCTTTCATGGTTCAAAAAGAAGAGCCGTACCTTCTGTAGCAAAATCATCTTCATGCATGACAATGCACCATCTCATGCTGCAAGGAATACCACTGTGTCATTGGCTGATGTGAGCATAAAAGGGGAGAAACTGATGGTGTGGTCACCATCTTCCTCTGCCCTCAACCCTATTGAGAACCTTTGGAGTTTCCTCAAGCAGAAGATCTGAGGGTGGAATGCAGTTCATATCAAAACAGCAGCTCTGGGAAAGTATTCTGACATCCTGCAAAGAAATTCAAGCAGAAACTTTCCACAAACTCACAAGTTCAATGGATCAATAATTGTGCAGGTGATATCAAAGAAGAAGTCCTATGTTAACACGTAACTCGGTCTGTTAAGATGTTTTTGATTGAAATAGCTTTTGATTTTAGTACATGTGACCACTTAATGCTGCACATTCAAAGAATGACTGTTTGCAGTTCTTTATAATCCAGAAAATGTTTAGAAAATCTGCTGTGCAAAATAATTTGGAACAGTGCATTTTGAGTTTTTTATTTTTGAAAAAAATACTGCTCTCATGGGGAGCTTAGTTCAGTAAAATTGGATTTATACTGTAATAGGTCATGACTTGAAAATTATACTGACCATCATTTGCATTGACCATTTAGGAAAATCTGAGAAAATATCACTTTCATAATAATTTGGAACACGGTGTAGTTATTTTCATTTTGCTCTTTAAAATACCTAAATTTCCACTTTATATTTTGGCCTGTCTGATAATGTGTTTTTTAAATATTAGATGATTGACATTTTAATCAGTTACTCAGTAGTTGAGTAGACTTTTGACCAAATACTGTTTAATTCGTACTTGAGGCATTTTTACTTTTACTGGAGTAAACATATATTGCAATAGAGCTACTCTTACTCTCGTACAATTTTTGGGTACTCTGCTCACCTCAGATTTCTACAGCGCTCATGCTTTATATTTGAAACATTCAAAATATGGAAGGGAAACAGATTAATTGATCCTTGGGATAAAAAAAAATTTGCAGTGAAACATTTAGACCGCATGCCAATTCCCAACTTCCAAGTTCACCACCAAGATCCATAATCTCATCACTAACTGCTTAGGGGTGAAAGTACGTAAGAACACAAATTATCAAACCAATAAAACAAAAGCTCCTATGTATTTATCTGTTTTGAAGTCCTTTTTTACTCCAGAGAAAGACGAGGTTGTCCAAAGCTGGGATGAAAGAACTAGGAGTTTTATGATGTCTTACTTTTGCTGAGGAACTCAATAAGCTGATAGATCTGTGCGATGCAGCTCTCAGTCAGTGTGGTTCCAAAGACGACGGCTTTATCTGTTAAAGCATGGAGACCCATGAATTAATCACACAGTCAAAGTTCTAATTTAGTAATTATTTTATGAAAACATAACATAAACATTTCAGATTATGTCTGATAATGCTTTCATGTTAAATAAAGAATGTCATTTTGTGTTGTATTGCATTTTGAATTGCAACACATCCAGTGTGAAAAACTTTGTCTTTATTCCATTAATATTGAAAAAACAAGAAAGAAAATAAATTAACATCACAAATGAATAAGTTTGTTCATGTGATGAGTCTTAAACATAAAACATGATGTGCCACAATCCTCCAAACACTTCCTGTTGCCTTTTTCTTCACCTTTTCCGCCAGTGGTAACATCCAGTTATGATCACATGACTTATGTGATGTGAAAAAATCATTTCTATTGCAGTTTTGCAAAATCCACTAATTTCAATACGTCTGGAAAAAATGTTTCTTTTTAAAATCACCTCATCCTACTTACGTTTTTTCTAAATTAGTACGTTTCTATTAAGCAGATTTATTTCTGTAATTCGCACATTTAGAGTCAAAAGAAATGCAGCAAGTGTGATGTTTTAGATTCACTTCAGTTACATCTTTAACAAAATGTAGAACAGGTTAAAAATGCAGCTTAGCAGACTCAAAGTGAAACATAAATAAATATAAAATGTGTTGTTCTTTAAAGGGGGGCAATGAAGTGATGTGAAGTTTAATGTTAGCAAAAAATGATTTTTTTGTTGAATTTCTCAACAAAAAAGTTAAACGCTAACATTAAAATTTCCGGTTTTACTCAGATAAAGATTTTAAACCAACCATTTAAATTATATCCAAGTTTGTGCACAACTTCTATAGCTTAAAAAAATCTAATACATTCAGTTTTTTAGAACTCATTCCATATCCATTATTTTTTTCACTTTAATCAATCAACTATTTAGTTGATTGATCAACTATTTAGTTGATTGATTAAAGACAGTCATCATGACCATGTGACGTGAGTGATTTTTACCTTTTCGCTTAAGGAAGTTGAAAGAGCGGAAAAAGCCTCCATTTCCACTTGTCGGGGTTTTGGGGCAATCCTCACCAAGCAGCTGGGCGAACTCGGTCCCAGGAAGGTCGATAAGCCTTGTTATGTTACTGAGCACAAGTTCCAGGAATGCTTCGGGGTTCTCGTGGCGGAGTTTCTCAACAAAAAAATCTGGGTTGAAGATGACCGGCGGTCTGACAGAACAAGAGGAGCCAGGCGACTCATCACAGTGGGTCACCATGCTTCCGAGAAGGAAACACACAACAATCAGACAGGAAGATAACTGAAGGTGAAAATGAGATGTGTGTGTGATTGCGACATCTTAATCAAAAAATGTATTTTACATTTTCAATTTCACAAAAAGAAAGTGGAAACATACTAGAAACAAAACAGGGATAAGATTCTAGCTAACCCAGTGGTGTCCAAACATTTCCCAAAATAGACCAGAATCCTAAAGTTGAAAGTACACAACTTTAGGATTCCTGTTTTCCAGCTTAAAACACATAATATTGCTGTTATTTCTGTTTGCTCAGCAATAAATTGAACATATTTTTTAAGGAAACAAAGTGGCTATCTTTTGTCTATGCTAACTTTTTGGGTTACTTTTTCAGGGGTTTTTTTATTGCCAGCAACAAAAACAAGACATTTCTTCAAAAACATTTGAATAAATGTTGTTTTTTTGTAAATAAAATTTACTGTGTATTTATATCTCTACTTAAAATGGAGTTAAAATTAAAATAAAAAATACTTTATGCTTAAGACATTCCATCAAATAATTAAATTTGTCATTGAAATTCTTGTGCTAAAAAATAACAAAAGTCCCCAAAGGAGGGGCAAATTTCTAACATTCTGGACCTGCAGGCAAGAGACACATAAATTATCCAAAGGTCCACAAACGGCCCCCAGGCCACACTTTGGACACCCTGACCTAACCTATGGTCTGTTGCTTATTGCATGCACAAACGAAGATGAATATCTTGTACATTTTTTCAAATTATCCGACTCAATTGCGCTTTAAAAAAAAAAATCTGCACTGTATTATTTTTTTACAGTAAATTTGCTTTGAATGTACAGTCTCCGATTGTTCTATTTATGTTTTTATATATAACCTTAGTTTGAATATGCATGCTGCCATTTACACATAAATTTCCCCACTGCTGGAAAGTAAAACTATTATTGGTTTACTTAACCATTTTGTAATTCCAGATCAGAAACTGTATTTCAGAAGAATTTGTTCAGTTTGGAATGATTTCATCTTGTTTTAGTCATTTTATTTATCTTACATAGAAAACTGTAGCGCTATCAAAAAGTATTTCGGACCCCTTAAATAAAATACTGCCCTTTACACACAGAAGTGCCAAATGCTAACATCAGGATCGTTACCTAAAACGGATAAGACCTGCATTTTCTCATTTAGATATTTTGATAGTAGTAAACATTAAGATAAAACAAAAACTGTACCCGGGTTCGCGTAAAACTGTATCTCGCGTTTTAATGATAAGAGTCAGGCAAAGTCAACGTTAGCAAGCTAACCGCAACGTCATGCAGTTAGCTTCTCTTGAAACCTGTTATTGCTAATCATAAGACATACTGCGCAAAAAAAAAAAACTGCCATAAGAAACAGCTAACGTTCAACGTAAAACCTCGGAAATGTTGTCTCTTCTCCAGTGTTGGAACTGACAAACACCTAATGACGGTAATATTGTTGATTTACCTTCTATTTTGCGTGCTTTCATCAACATCTTTCTCCGCAGCCATGTTCAGTTTGAATCCTGCGCTGTTGTCCCTAAAGCTCCGCCCACCTCAACAGCCATTGGTCAGTTCTTCAACGTAGGCGGCACGTGGCGACTCTGATTTGCATGTACCTTCCTGTGATTGGTCTGTTTGAATTTACTGTTTGTCAGTACAAAAGCATAAAGCTGGTTAATATACACAAAATTTCGGGCATTATTACTATTATTAATCCTCCTTATTTTCAAATATCGTCAAAGTAAACTATACAAATCACATTTTGTCATTGACTCCCTTTATTTTGCAGGATATGCTTTCAGTACTGTCAAATTGTGAAATGTTTTCAGTTCAGATAACATTTTACAAACGTATTCGCGAAAATGCAAATCAATATTTTGCCAAATAAGTATGACGACTTGTTAATGCTAAATACTACTTACTGACAAAGCAAGCCGATAAAGTTGATATGCAAGTCATGGCTATACAACAAAAACTTCAGTGGAGCTTAAAAAGAAGAATTTGGTGCACAAATTTTAATTTATTGAGGGTTATTTTACACAGTTCACACAGGTTCTAAATTATATACACTGAATCAAACAGTGGAAAAAATATTCAAATAAGAACTGCGT
The DNA here is from genome assembly GCF_001444195.1 of Xiphophorus couchianus. Lineage (NCBI taxonomy): Eukaryota > Metazoa > Chordata > Actinopteri > Cyprinodontiformes > Poeciliidae > Xiphophorus > Xiphophorus couchianus. The sequence continues at coordinate 7,794,121 of NC_040232.1, read as the reverse complement.
TTTTATTTGGGACTCTTGGGAGTTTGCAAACTCCCAAGACTGTAAGGATGGTTGTAATATTTCATTTTAACACTGAACATTTTCTCTTTCTTTCAGACAGTATCATCAGTATTATTTTACTGAATAGAATTCAGTAAAATAAAATTTACTGAATTAAATTTTTCAGTAAATTGGAAAATAAAATTGGATCCAATTACTGGGTACTGTTTAGTGGTATATGTTCTACTAAAAAACAGTGATGAATTTTTGAAGATCATAATTTTATTGTTATCACAGCAAATAATGCTGTGATGCCTACATACACCCTCACTAATATTCAATTAAATGTCCCTTCACACATTGGAGAGAAACCACACAATTCGTATATTTATGAATGGAGCTCCTTTGAATCTATAGTTACTATCCACCAGAGGTGGGGACTCGAGTCACATGACTTGGACTCGAGTCAGACTCGAGTCGTTAAAATCACGACTTGAGACTTGACTTGAAAAAAGGCTCAAAGACTCGGACTTGACTTTGACTTTCATGCCATTGACTTGGGACTTGACTCGACTTGAAGCTGTTTACTTGAAAAGACTTGATATTTTTTACTCAGTCTTAAAATTTAAAACACATTATTTATAAAGTGGCGTCATTAATTAATTTCACTCATTCCGCATCAATATGCGCAGACCGTCACTATGGTTTTCCTCTCTCCTTATGTATGTATGTGTACGTAGCTGCAGCACAACCAATCAAATTAACAGGATTTGGACGTTTAAAAAAACGCGGCAAAGCTGCAGAGCTCAGGGAACGAAATACGAAATAACCGCTGGAATATGCTAATTTCTTTTGGCTACGTAGGTTATGAACTTTCGACTAAAAAACGAACTGCAACTTGTAAAACATGCAAGAAGAGAATATCGGATGGAGATGCCACGACGTCCAACTTTGTCCGGCATTTGAAGCTTCACAAAGATCGGTAGGTGGCGCTTTTCTTTTGCTGTAAGATAGCTGACTTTAGCTAACTTCGTGTTAGCATGTGTACTCCGGGTTAAATTGGTGATTATTTACCATAAATCCGGTCCTTCAAATGCCTCCACAAATAATGTGCACCGTGTTAGCTCAGGAAGCCGGTGGATAGTGAGCGGGGCTCCGGAACAGAAAGCAGATTCTGGACCTGAACACAGGGAACAGAGTCTCTCTGTCCCATCATGATGATGAGCCGGGTCTAGTATCATCTAAGGATGGTTGGTGTATTTGAAGACATCTACGTTGGGAAATTATATTGACAATATATTGTTTTGACAGGTCAGAGAAAAGAGGAAAAAACTGCTGTTATGGTTCTTTGTATTGTGCTGTGGAAATGTCAGCATTTTCCTCTTTTTTTATTGAATATCAAGTTTAACAGAACTGGGCAATAAAGTGGTCCAATTTAAAAATGTTTTTTATACTTTGTGTTCAGCTACACATGTTCTATCATTTGAGATAAATACATATTTTAAAACGAACAAATGGTCTATTATTGGAATTTTATGTATATTTGCAAATTATAAAAAATAAAAATAAAAAAAAACGACTCGAAATGACTTGATATTAAAGGTTCCTGACTTGAGACTTGACTCGACTTTTGCCTGTCTTTACTTGAGACTTGACTCGGACTTGAGGACAAAGACTTGAGACTTGCAACACAGTGACTTGGTCACACCTCTGCTATCCACCTTTGTTTATTTTTCGCCAAAAAAAAGCTCTTAAGTTCAGTCTATTTCTGCTAAATGTATTTTGGTTTATAATATTTTTGCCTGTATGTAAATGAGAGAAAATCCACTTTTAAAATTCATTAAAATTCGCCTCTGAATATCACTGCATCATCTCTAAAAGTAGAGTAAACAGCTTGTCTTTCTCCTGGAGGCGTGATGTCTCTGTGGTGAGGAAATTGGGCTCCATATGCTGGTCTAATCCGGCCCAGGTGGTACTGTCCGCTTCTATTAGACGAGGTTCCTGCAGGCCAAATCTGACTTGGACAGCAAAGCCGAGCCACGGTGTAATCTTAAGCTTTCCTCCAGATCACAGCAACACCGCGCAGGGAAAACTCTGGCTCTCATTCTGAGACCTGTACCCTGAGTTAGAGACACTTTTTGTGTGTGGAGAGAACAACAGCATAAATTGACGTCTCTAAAACCTTTTGTTTGTCAAATGAGAAACAAAGTGCAGAAGTCACAACAGAAATGCACAGAATGAACTGGTAAGAATTAAATTCACAATTTTCCTTTATTGTTTCAAAGTTCAATTAAAGTGAAAAATAAATTGTATTTTGAACAGAGTGAATCAACTTTTATTAGGAATTCTGAGAAATGCCACAGTCAATACTGGCAATATAAAAATAAATAATATCCAATAAATAAATTAATAAATATTATAAATATTTTATTGTTAAGGTTTCCTATGCATTTGTTCAAGTCTAACTTTTATGCAGACTAAAATTCATACAAATGTAAAAACATACAAATTATGAATTTTTTTTTATAGTGGATGGATGGATGGTATGTGTGAGTGCACTGTAAAAACACAATCTTTCTAAGTATTTTTGGTATTTATCTAGGTTCTCATGCAATATATGACTACACTTGAAAAAAGACAAAACTAACTTACAAGTAACTTTTCAGCAGATTATTTCACTTACAACTAGTACTTTTCCATCAATATTAAATAATTATTAGGTGTTTTCCAGGCACATAGTGCCATTTTATAGCACAATCATGTATGTTAACTTGAATAAAATGACAAATATATCAAAAATGACTTGAAATAAAATGTACTTTGTAATTTAACACTTTGAAATTGGGTCTCTGTCTCTTTAAAATCTCCTTCAGGAAGAGACAACATGGCTCCTCTGCTAACCCTTTAGCAACATTTTTACCAGCATTGCACTGAGAAGTAGCTCCTATAATGAGCTCAGCAAATGAGCAGCTCCACCAGGTGTTTGCTAATTGCTGCTGGCTAGTCTGAAGGAGCTGAGTGGGGGAATCACTCAGCTTGGAAACTGCAGCTCCGACGAGGAGATGTGTCTCGAAGGCGGGGCTAAGTCCACCCAGGCGTTTTGCAGCTGAATGGTTGCCATGGAGATTAAAGGATTTCTCAAACATGTGTGAAAGAATCAAGACAACTTTCCAGGTCTTTTTTTGATGAGGGAATAATATTATTATATTATTATAATAACATAAAAAATTTAGATTTTAGATAATGCTGCCCCTTTAAGGAATTATTGACTTAAAACAAGTTCATAGAAGAAGTTACTTATTAGTTGGTTTTGGATTATTTCAAGTGTACTGAGATATTTGCAATATAAACTAGATTTTTTAAAAAAACTTTTTAAGATTTGTGTTTAGTGAGATGCCTTCACTGCCCTGCTGGCTAAATTAAAAGCTAACAACGTCTAACTGCAGCTCTTTATTTTAATTCACAGCTCCCCTCTCCGATCAGACAGTTGAGTTTCTTCCACCACACCTCTGACAAGCTCTTAATCTTATCGGGGGTTTTCTTCCTCAGAGTCATCCTCTGCTGCTGGACCACATTACTGTCTATCTGCTGGAAGCTAGCTAGGATAGCGCAGTCAAACGTGTCCTTCAGGTTCTTCTGGGTCAGCGCTGAGCACTCTGTGAAGCCCACCGCCCCGAGCTCCAGTGCCAGCCTGCAGCCTTCCTCGGTGCTCACTGGCCGCTGCTGGTTCTGCGCCAGCTGGATCAGAACTTGCACGTCTTCTCTCAGGTCCAGCTGGGTGCCGACCAGAACCAGGGGAACGCCGGGGCAGAGCTGCTGGATCTCAGGGGCCCATTTGTTGGAGAGGTTTCGGAAGGAGCAGGGACGCACCACGCTGTAGCAGAGGAGGAAGACGTCGGCGTTTCTGTAGCAGAGCGGCCGGAGGCACTCCAATTCATCCTGCAGGGAGAAAAAACAGAGGAGACTGACGTCTCACATCAAACTTTTACTAAAGACGTCTTTAAAAAAGCTGTAATTCCCCTATAAAACCTTAAATCTGTGTTTGTTAGGGAATATCTTCAGCTGAAGATTTGAACTTCTGCATTTTAGAAGTTTTTTTAAGCAAGATTTATTGGCTAAAACCATCCATCCATTTTCTAACACACTTGTCCCTTAGAGGGGTCGGGAGGTGCTGGTGCCTATCTCCAGCTAACGTTCCGGGCGAGAGGCGGGGTTCACCCTGGACAGGTTGCCAGCCTGTCGCAGGGCAACACAGAGCAGTTCCCACGCATGCACAGGGAGAACATGCAAACTCCATGCAGAAAGACCCCGGGCCGGGAATTGAACCCAGGACCTTCTTGCTGCAAGGCAACAGTGCTACCAACTGCGCCACTGTGCAGCCCTTGGCTAGAACCACTTTAATTATTTTTTTTAAATGCATATTTTTTATGCATTTAAAAATGCATAAAAATGCACAAGATTTCATTTGAACCTGTTGGTCTAAAACAAATATTTTCTCCATTTTCACATGTGGTGTAATCTATATAAGCTGTAAATGTTGACAGGATAAAACAAATGTAGCACATTATAACCATTTAACCACCTAAACATAAAGACTCTGTAAGAAAATATTCCATATTTAAGGTTTTTCAGCAGAAATTGGATGTTCAGTCATTTATTAAACACCAGTTACACAACTTAGAAATTCAAATAGTGACTTATATTTGAAGTGCTTCCAGATTGTGTCAAATTACAACCACATTTCAGTTATGCAACATGACAAACCGACACAATAATAATGTGAAGTAAACTGGATTGTTCTTGTTTTTTTTTTTGTTTTTTTTTACATATAAAACTCTGACACCCCTAAATAAAATCTAATGCAGTCAATTAAATTCAGAAGTCCCTTTATTTTTTCTCCTTTAGTAATTCAGCAATTATTACTAAATTATGTGAAGTTATGAATACTTCAGTGTTTCAAAATAAATATTACTTACCCAGTTTTAACTTTTGCCACATTTTGTCATGTTCCAACTAAAAATGTCAAAGTTTTTGAGTGGATTATTATCTAACATAATGTAATAATATAATATTATGTGATATAAACATATGTACCAATATTAAGTGTGCCATGTATGTTTGTTTGGATGCCTTTAGTCTTATAGTAAAGAAAAGAAAACCTGCAAGAAGCTGAAAAAGATTTGAAACTGTGAGTTTCACCTTCCTGCCGGAGGTCATTAAACATACAACAAGAGCTAAAGTGGCATTTCAGAGGCAGTTCAGATGTTTGAATGGCCCAGTCAAAGTAGAAACCTTAATCAAATTTAGGGTAAACTTGAAAATTAATATTCTCAGAAAGAAAAACAATACATAACAAATCCTTTCTCCGCTGATAGGCGACTAGAGTTAAATTAAAACAACTTGCTTTATCAGCGTTTTCATGCTAAATGTAAAACATGATCAACCTTAAAAAATATAAAATGAATTTAATGTTTAGTTCTGCTCAGGGATAATAAGACCATTAATAAAATGAGTGTAGGAAAGGTGCATTATTCAATAAATCATCTAATTAATGTTTGATCAAAATGAGAGATAATGAGGTTGCTGCATTAATTTCCTGCTGTATTTTACATCTAATTCAGTGATGTCCAAAGTGTGGCCAGGGGGCCATTTGTGGCCCTAGAAAAGATTATGTTCGGCCCCTGACCAGAAGTCAACAATGGTAAGAATTTGTTAACCAAATTGGCAAAAAAATTGTCTGAAATCTTACCAAGTATTTATAGGGGTTTTTGTACTCATTTTGCTCTAAATAACTGCAATATTGGTTAGTAGCCTAAATCTGGCATTTAGCCTGCAGCAATAAGCAAATACTCAATTAATTGCATAATATATTAAAATGAGTGCGATAATTTTTATTTTTATTAAATCATTTTTGAAGGGCAATTTTCTTTAAAAACTTCATAATCAGTTTTGTTTATGGTTTTGGTTGTGTGTGGTTTTTATTCCTTTATATTTGTTATTTTTGTTTGTTGTGTTTTACTTAGTAAATTTAATATATTACAATTTATCGCAATAATTTCTGGGACCATTTATTGTCCAGTAAAGCTTGTAATTGAGACAAATTTTCATTATTGTAAAAAAATGGATTCAAATGTAAAATAAAACAATATGTGTATAGTTATTGGCTATATTGGCACCACCATGTTACATCAAGAGGATTTTCTGAATCCTGTCAATGTCTGTTTGAGGTTGTATTGTAAAGTCTTCATGTTTTTCCCTCAAATCTCTTTTTATATAGAAAAAACATTAAATAAATGGTACAATTAACATTATCACAACAAGAATAGTTATTATCTTTCTAATTAAAAACATCTTAGCAGATTCTTAAATTAATGTATTTGTGGGATGTTTTACAGGGAAATAAACAGGGTAAAACTGAAAGACTGGATTTTTCTTTTTATCCTGTAGGGGGCGATGCGGAGCTACCACACAGGTTCTGACCAGGACAGCAAGATGAAAACAACGAAGAGAGAAAACGATCTGCCAACAGAGGAACCAAACACAGAGATCAGGAACGACTTACATTAACTGATCCATCAACTGGGCCCCATTTCTATCATGGCGACGCAGGGAAGAAATGATCAGAGTTTAAACTTACAGCTGCCAAACACTGGAGAGAGAACTCATACATGCCCTGTGTTCATTTTATAAACAAGCAAAAACAAACCCACCTGTCCAGCGGTGTCACACAGCTGCAGTCTGACTGGTTTCCCATCAACCACAACCATCACTGCAATAAAAATCCAAAAACACCAAACAATGTTTTCCAGTTTCACACTTTAACATTTAAATTGATTCTTCGTCAGAAAACATCGCTAAAAATGATCAACCTCTGCAGGTCAGACAACCCACACTTTGCGTAATCCCCACACCGCGCCACGCTGACAGTGGAGCTCACCGGTGAAGTTGTCAAACGCCGTGGGAACATACTCCGTGGGATACCCGTTGGTGGTGTAGCTCACGATGAGGCTGGTCTTGCCCACGGCTCCGTCTCCGACCAGGACGCAGTTCACTTTGCGCTCTGGAGTGGAACCGGACCAGCGGCGCTTTGCGCTCTGAGGGAAGTCCCGGTTCTTGAAGCGCCGCGGCGGAACCGTGGGTCGGTCTCCACCGTCAAACGGCTCTGAAACGCGGCAGGGCTTCTGGTTCCCCACGTCGCGGGGTAACATGCCTCTCTCTCGATTTGGTCTCAAATACTACCCGGTGTAGACGCGCCGCTCCATCTCTGTTGACGCTCGAGTTGGCAGCAGCAGGTCGGTAAGCGGGTTTACTGTGAAGTGTGTCAGTGGTGCAAAGCAGACTGAAGTTTCTCTGCGCAGCGGGAGCAGCTGATTGGCATTCTCTACATCTGTCATGGTCGTGCGTCTTAAGAGGCTTACTGAGCACAACACCATCTGAAACTCCAGGACTTCCCAGTGAAACCAACCCCGCTTACTGGAATCCTTTGATCCAAACACACTGCCTATCTTTAAAAAATATATATTATTTAAACATTCAAACTCACTTTGCTCACATTTATTTATTGTTTTATTATATGAAAGTTTGTAAACGTAGAAAAATGTTTCCCTAGATTATGAGTTATAAAAAATAATATAAAAACAGATACTTTTCACAGTTTTGAAAACATTTATTTTCAATCTGCCTTTTAAAACTTTACAGTTAAGAAAGTTTTGTCGCCCTCTGATGGTCAACACACGAACTGCAACAACAAACTTAAACAGTCATGGATAGTTCCAGTCCTGTAAAGCTAAAGTTTATTTATTCACAACAACCTTCACAATAATTACAACACCATAGACGGATAAATTAGAAAATAAGAAATTAAATTAAGTTTGACTAAGAAAAATCTGATATTAAAATTGGCAGTAAAATACCAAGATAATTGTCATTTTATCAGATTTCCTAAAGTGAGCTGTGGATCATATGCAGCTCCTAATTGTATGTGAGTAAATAGTGGATTATTCTGAAGTGGGAATAAAATTATACTTTCTTAGGTTTTTTTTTACTAATTTTTTTAGATTATCTGAAAAATATGGCATGGATTTGCCTTTTGGGCAGTGTAATATGACTATCGTCTCATGTCTTTAGCAGTCCTTAACAGCATTAGCATGTTGTAGAGTCTATAACATAAGATCCCAACAATTAAGGCTGAAACGATTAATCAGATTATGAATTGATTAATCAAAAAGTCCTCAACTAGTTTAGTAATCGATTAATCAATAACAAAAGTAAACAGACTCAAAAAAAGCAATTTTCTGAAAAAACAAGATTCACAAGTTAAGGAAGTTAAACCAAAAATGTACAAAAAAATATTCATTTAGCGTTTGAGATTATAAAAAACTTATTTTTCTGTAAATACGTTCTACCCAGAGCTTCCCATGTGGCAAAGATTTGGCTTCACCTGGTTCAAATTTTGTAAAAATCTCCTACTAAGCACCTTTTACTAGACAGTTACTGATTTAAAATATCAACAAATCAGCCCTAAGCTGCATTGAAAGGCCTGAGCGTTACACATGTTGCTGTTGGAAGAATATTTGTATTTTAGCTGCAGATGCATCCTTTTCTACAAGTGATCAGGCATACACTAAAGAAAAGCTGTTACTGCATTTTAGGTTATAAATGATTTATTTTAAAAAAGGGAATGTACTTATTTGTTTGTTTGCATATTTTTTATGTGTTTATACTAACATATATAAGAGGAAAAATATCTGCATAATTTGACAAATGTGACACATGGTGTAAGTGACAAATCAGAAATAAAAGAAAATAAGAAAATACATGAGTAAGTGCAAGTTACAAAGTTTAATTGTATACCTTATCTTTGATTTTTTATAGCCATTTTGTTGTTTGGGTCCGAGATTGAAACAAGATGCATTACAAAGAGGTCCAAATTGGTTCCCTATATATTTTTTTACTTTTAGAAATGTGGAACTTTGCAAAAAACAATAAACAACAACAAAAAAAAAACAAGACCAGGTTGATAATAAATGTGGCAGAGGAGTTTTAATCTTGAAATCTGTGATACACAACAAAACAAAAAGAGGAAGAAATCTGGTCTGACGTTACAGGAGATCAGAGCAGCGATATGTCATGAGCATTTCAAAAAATAAAAAATATAAATGAACAGAAGACTCTGGATAAATTTAGAAATATCAGGTTAAATGCAGAGGTGGGGAAAGTATCCACAAATTATATTAAAGTAAAAGTAGTGATACCTCAGCATATTTTTACTTAAGTAAAAGAAAAAGCAACCATACAAGAAATTACTCAAGTAAAAGTAAAAAAGTATTTGGTAAAAACTCTACTCAAGTATTGAGTAACTGATTAAATTATCAATAATTTAATCTTTAAAAAATTACATCAACAGATGGACCAAAATATAAAATTATGCAGAAATTAAGGAAGAAAATGACAATAATTCCTATAAGTTTCTTTCAATAAAAAAATAACAAAAACTGCAGGTGTGTGTCTGGTGATTTTTTGGTTAAAACATGTTTGTTTTTCATGTTTGTTTTTTTATTTTGCTCAAATAAGGGTAGCGATACTTCATAATAGAATTACTCGAGTAACAGTTAAAAGTACAGCGCAGTAAAAATACTCCTGAAAGTAAATTTTTTCCAAAAGGTTATTCAAGTAAATGTAATTGAGTAAATGTAACTAGTTACTACCCAACTCATGTCCAATGGGTGTGAATACTTTTGCATGCCAAAAGCTCCCTTTCAGCATAATGGCCTACAACACAGAGGAACAAATTGTGTGAAGCATAAAATAATCTTTAACCAGCTGCTGACATCTCTGCTTAACAGGATTAAGAAGAAGTCAGTGGAAAACAGTACATTTCTGCCAGACCTGTGAAAGGATTGAGACATCATTTGGCTCCAGGAGCTGGCACAGAAATAAACCCAAACACTGGTTTATACAAAGCTGCTACTGTTGGCCTCCACCTGCCCCCAGCGTCTGATAAACTAGACACCTAATCAGGACCTTTAGGGAGTCTGGGAGTGAGCAAATACATTAACTCAATTTAGAGTTTGGGATTAAATACACACAACGGCATCCCTCTGCTTTTCCTCTCCGTTTCTGCAGGGATCAGCTTCATTCCCCTTCACCCTCTCTTTATCACCGTCTTTACCCTCTCCCACTCTTTCTGTCACTCCCCCCCACCCACCCTCCACCCTCTCGGGAGGGGCTCTCAGGCTCTATAGTTATGGGCTGGGGCCATCTGTCACCGGGCACATTCATACAACCACCAGAAGGCCACAACATGTGCCGGTTTAAATGGAGAACCCAACTTTCCCAGGACACACAGGCCTGACCCCAGCAGCCCTTCCTCCTCCTCCATCCTGCAACCATCAACACCATCCAGCATCCCTAAAAACCCCACCCAGCTGCCACACCCTCCTCCACCAGCACCTCCAAGAAATACTGTCTGCATGTGAATCGGTGAATTAGAGCCCCAACCCCCCAAATCTACACCCAAATAAGTGTGTTTAAGACAGGGTGGGTTTGAGGGGAATCAGCTGATTGGTGAAACCGATGGAGGATGGATGGAAAAGGAGCGTGAGGTTTTGTCGCTGGGAGGACAATGGGGATCGCCGGGAGGGGGAGTATCACACGCTTTTGCTTTGTGGCTCGGTCAACAGGCGTGTGCCACGGGTGTCGTCTCGCCTCCCCTCGCCTGCTGTCCAACTCCTGGAATGGGCCAGAAGCCATGAGAACCGGTGCCCCAGGCCCTTTAATGAGGGGCGTGCTGTTTCTTATCAAAGATGGACAAGCTATCATTACAATCATCATTAGAAGCTGCACAATGGAGCACGCCTTCCTCAGCTATGGATGGGAAAATCCTCCTACGGAGCCGGGACGCCGGGCCTTGTAGTGGGGAGGAGAAGGTTTTTGTTTTGTTTTTTTAAAGCCTGGAACTGTGTCAGTTTATTAAACGCTTGTTCAGGACAAATAAACCCAGAAATAATTTGTACTAAACTCTGCAAACAAACTAAGAAACCTTTTCCCACTGGTGATGGCGTTCCATCTAGGCCTGTCGCCATAAGCCATTAATCAATTAATTTCTCAATAATTTCCATTTGCACGACTCATCGTTTGTCTCTATCAAAAACTGGATGATAAAAGTATTCAAAATGGTGTATTGGTCTCAACTAGCTAAATTCTGTTTACAGAGACATTATAGTTCATTTTATTTGTTGTTTCTGTTGTTTTCTTCTTCTATTTTGGTTATTCAAAATGTTTTCCAGAGCTTTCTCAGAGACCATAAAACTTTCAGTTGAGCGTTTCCCTTTTAAATGTCGGCTACAAAGTGAAATAGAATTTAAAAGTAAAAAATTAAAAGTACTTTGTAACTGTACTCAAGTTGATTTTTCAGATATCTGTACTTTACTTTAGTATTTATCTTTTTGACAATTTTTTACTTGTACTTCCTGCATTTTAAGAGCAATACCTTTACTTTCTACTTCCTACTCCTACTCCTTATATTTCATCGTCATTATATGACGAATGTGCCAATGTTTTATCCAACATATTCCTGATTGAGATTCGGTTTTAAGAAAAACTAGAAGGTATTACTATATCTAAACCAACACAGAGCATGTTGCGAACAAAAATAAAAAATAATGTGATTAGAACTTTTTAAGTATTTTTAAGTTATCTAAACTGATTTTATGTTCTTGAAAATTAAGATTACTTTTTACGCTTTTGTGCTTTAGTACATTTCAAAACTTGTATTTTTTTTTACTTTTACTCGAGTAAAACAGTCCAACCTGTATACAATTAGGACTACTGAAAAAAATAATAATTCAGACTTTAATCTCAGAGTTCTGAGATTAAAGTCTGAATTATTTTTTGTCAGTGGCCCTGATCTTCTTCCGTAAACGTATACTTTTGCTTTTACTGGAGTACTTTTTATAAGTATCTGTACTTCCAAGTAGAGAATGTGAGACGTTTTGACGCATCTGAGTGAAACGAGGCTCGGATGAGGATCTTGATTCGGTTTGTTGCTGGTCTGTTTCATCTCTGGGTTAAAATGTCATGCACTGTAACTCTGCCTTCAGTTTGTCATCATTATTGTGGGCTCAGAAAACATGTTGCCGCGCCGCGGCCTTTCTCGAGAGCCTCCTCCAAATTCTTTTTAATTCTGTCCGCCGACCTGCGGCCAGGCCACAAAAAGCATTGTCATGCCGCTGAAGATGGGGAGGATGTAAGGGTGAAGTGTGCGTGTGTTTACGGGAGGATGGGGTGGGGCATGACACTGCAGCCGCGGCAGCTGGCAGCCCAGCTTGCAGGGGCCATCTCATCACAATGGACAGCCTTCCCCCTGGGGCCAGTGATTTAGGACAGGCCTCTCCGGACAAGAGAAGGACACTGGCTTTGCAGCCTCGGCTCCCCTCCTTCTCCACCGGTTCCCATGCTCCCGCCCCAGCGCCTCCACTTACACTCTCCTCATCCAACTGTGACAAAGCTCTCTCCTGGGATGGGGAGGCGGGCCTGTAGATGGGAGCATTCCTAAGGTGTAGCAGGTTAACTCATGCCAGACACAGGAGGGGGAACACAACAGGTGCATGCGGATCCGCTGTCGTCCAGCAGCAGCTGAGAGATAGGGACACGGGGGTATTATAGCACCATTATGCGCCGCTGCTGCACCGGTGGGCTGTTGGACCTGCTTTTTTAAAAACAAAACAAGGCTTTTTATGTGTAACCTAGTCTTGCTCCAACAAGCCTGTTTTTCGTCCTGCTACCTCGGCCAACACCTGCTGCCGCAGCAACATCCAAAGCAAGAACTAGAGATGCCAATTACTGACTAATGAGTTAAGCTAAAGTCAGAGTCGGGTAGTAACTACTTACATTTACTCAATTACAGTAACTTTTTTGAAAAATATCTACTTTTAGGAGTATTTTTACTATGCTGTACTTTTTACTTTTACTTTATGAAGTATTTCTACTTTTACTTGAGTACAATTTCTGGATTTTCTACCCACTGAATGAAAAATAAATGTGTTTTAACCAAAAATTCACCAGACACACCAGCAGTTCATGTTAAAGCTTCATAAGTTTTATTTAGAAAGAAACTGATTTGCCTGATTTTGTTATTTTTTGCTACTTATATCAATTATTGTCATTTTAGTCCTTAAAATACCAACATTTTCACTTAGCTTCCTATTTTGGTCTGTCTGATTAGGTGATTTTTAAATATTATAATGTACTTGAGTAATTTTTTTACCAAATACTTTTTTACTCTTACTTGAATAATTTGGACAGCTACGTTTTACTTTTATTTGAGTAAAAATATGTTGAAGTAGTCTTACTCTTACTTGAGCACAATTTTTGTGTACCCTACCCACCTCTGACTAAAGTTGATTGATCATTTCGATCATCTAACAATTATTTTTCTTAAAAACCTGAGTTTACTCTAAGTACCAAGAGGGTTTTTTCATGGGTAAATTTCTCATGCTGAATTAAAAAACAAACATTATATGTTACCATTATTTTGTGTCAGCTGCATTTGATACTGACTAGATAAACAGAAAATTGTGTTTTGTTTTATAAACCTCTTAGTTTGCTAAAGAGAAAAATAAATGATAAAAAAAATAAAATATGTGAAATACTTAATTCCCCAGGGGCGCATTCATACACAAGGAATGTTTTAAAATTTCGCCATGATGTGCTTTAACTTACGACCGCTATCAAAACCAACCGTGCTTAATGGCGCCATATTTTTTCCCCATTATGTTACAATTTTTCTCTGTCTTCGTCGCCCTTAACGCAACTCCGTCATACAACACGGCTGAATGAGCGCTACGGCGAAACGTTAAGAAGCTTGTCGAGTGTTCATATTTCAATCTAGAACCGGATAGTGCAGTTTGCAACTGTTACCTGTTTTAGCACTGCCGCCATGTTTGTTTCTGACTTCGCTTCAGGATGACCAGCGGCGCCCTCTGCTGGATGGCGGCCAAACCACAACATCGAAAGAAGGTCTAAGCCAGAGGTGTCGAACTCTTTTTTATTTTGGGCCGTATCGAAAATCTTAATGTTCTTAAAGGGCCGGTTGTTCCAGAATATATTGATAAAATTAAATTGTTAAAATATTTATAAATGTTTCAGCATTCAATAAATGTTTCTTAAAGTGAAATTATATTGAACAACTATTCACACTGATCAGTCCAACCAGGACTTTGTTTTTGTGTTTTTATAGATTTTGTGGTGAATATAGAAATATGAATATAGAAATATTTGTCAGGAATTTTTACGATATTTGCGCTAATATATGATGCTAAATCTGACTTTTTATTAATTGCTGTATCAGTCACAGATATAACATGACATCAAGTAAGGTTAAACTAAATGTTTTTGGCCAATTTTGAGAAGAAATGTTAGTAAAATCAGAAAAAATGTGGGGATTTTTTGATTTTGTGTGAATTTTGCGTATTTGTGGAAAAATTTGAGGGACTTATTGATGGAATTTGGAGTCTGGAGGGCCACATAAAAAGCTACGGCTGGCCAGATTTGGCCCCCGGGCCTTGAGTTTGGCACATGTGGTCTAAGCAGTAGTTAATTGGTAATCGATTTGAAATTTTGTTTTAATAATAAACCATTAATCGACAATTAATAGTATGTTGATTAATCTGGACATCTGGTCTGACTCACTCTAAATCCAACCCAATGGAAAAAAAACCTGAGCTCACTGGTCTGGAAAAATCCCACCACTTCAAACTGGAGTCCTGAAGTGCCCTTTTTGCACCTCGGCCCCCTGCCTCCTCCTCCTCTGGCCCTCTGAATTATGTTATATCTCAAATGAGCAGTCATACAGCAGATTGTTTGGTGTGGCCGCATTGACATAACTGGTGACAAAGCCTCTAACAGAGCGAGTGTCCTGAGGGGATAGGCAGTATTTGGTTACTGGATCGTTGATCGCTCCCCATTGTGATCCACTCTGGGTCCCATAGAAAGTTAAAAGGAGGTTTGGGGAGGGGGAGATGTGTGTGCATATGTGGGCCCACAACGCAGGTGTCTGCATCTGTTCATTTCTGGGCAGATGCTCAAGGCTGGAGAGATACAGAGGGAGAAATAGGAACAGGGGACGAGAGGAGAAGAGGGACTTCTTCCATTTACTGTTGTCTTTTAATGATTAAGCAACAATGAAAAAAATAAATAAAGTGTTTAAGGTACATAGGGATCTAAATAAATTAGAATCCAATCAAAGAGCTTATTTATTTGAGTATATAATTTCAAAAGGTCACAGGGTGATGTTTTTCACATGTTGATTTCTATTTCTTCAATCTAATAATAACATATTTTTTTGTTATCCTTTATTTATTTAATTATTTATTCTTTGTTCTGATATATACTTTTATTTACTTATTTATTTATCCATTTATTTACTGTCTTTCTCTCCCTCTCCTTTCCACCTCTACATAATATCTGTTAATCTAGCAATATTAGAGAATAGGAAAATAATCATTCAATTTAGAAAATAATTGCCAACTTTAAAAGAAAAAAGTATATTTTGTTGGCTTTTGTTGTGACACCTATTAATTATGTTCTGTATTTTGTCTTTGTTTAAATGTATCCATTTTAATGTACTTGTTTGTTGGTTGGTTATTTTATTTATTCATTCGGTTATTTATTTTGTAGATCAACACCCCTTTTTACTTTTTTAGTCTGTAATGTTTGTTGTATATACTAATTAGTGAATAAGTGTTTTTAAAATAATTTTTAGAAATCTATTATTTTAGTAATCGATTATTCTATCAATTATCCTTAAGATTAAATTAGCACATTCTACAGATTTTTCATTTAACCACTTAAGCCTTTTTATGCTGTAATAGAAACACATTAAAAGATGCAAGTAAACAAATAATTCAGTTCCTTCTGTGAATGAGAAAATAAACATTTTATTGACTGAAATGTAATAACATAGCGTTCCTGTAGTAAATTTGTAGCAGGTGAAGCTATTTCTATGCCATTTGAGATGTTTTGGGTGAAACATATTTTCAGACAAATGTTTCTACATTTTGTACAGTTTTGGCTAGATGCTGCTCTGACTGCGTTGTTCTTTCTGCAGCTGGTCGTTTTTGAGCACATTTTGCATGTTATTTGGAAAGGAAAGTCTCAGAGTCCGGAGGACGAGTTGAGAAGCTTAGGATTTAGTCAGTAATGATTTGGAGAGTCACAGCCTCTTCAAAAAGTTGAAAAACACAGAATCTCCACAGGAATAAACTCTTGAAATAAATCACATTGTGTTAAATGAATCTATACACGAGTTTCATATGAGCCAACCGTAAGATGCACCAGGGATAAGAAGTCAGCAACAAGCAAAGTTCTTTAATGGTGTGACATTGTGACCTTAATGATGCCAGCATTAACACAGAAAACTCAGCTGAGATTTCTAAGCTGAATGTAAGATACTTAGTGTTGGTCTATTATATAAATTTCCAAAAACAGAAAATAAAACAGCAAAAAAACAAAACAGCAAGCCTTGTGGCTGTAATGTGACAAAAAGCAAAAAAAGTCTTAAAAATTGACCAACTAAGTTTGTATTGGATTTCTGGCAAGTCAAAATAATGTAATAATATAGAAATATAGTAATATAGAAACAGAAATACCCTTTACCGTATCACGGAGGTGACATGCAGCTGTGAAAGATTCAAGTTAAGGTCAGTGGGAGCATGCATATTTATATAAATGTAAACAAAAATAAAACACAAGACTGCACAGAAAAAATAGTGCTGTGCAGTTATTAAAAATAGAATACTTAGAAATATGCAGCTGAGCGCGGTAATTAGAGAAAGAAAAATGTACATGTGCATGTATAAATACGTACATAAAAAAACACCAACAGACTATTTACAAGAAGTGAAAACTGTGCAAACAATTCAGATGTGCAAATAACAGTAGGGATGTTATCTGAAATGAGAAAAACCGCAAATAACAGCAGGAATGTAAACATTTATTGACTCCTTTGGGAGCACTGATGGTTATAAAGTCCTTTGTGTACCAAGGATATATAGTCTGTCACAGAAGGAGCTCTTTAGTTTGTAACAGCTTCATGCATGAGGGGGGACAAAACTGTCCAACAGTGGTTACTCAGAGTCCTTATGTCTTCCACTAGGACTAGCTAAAATAAGCTTCCTGTAAAAATAAAAGGCTTACACTGCGACCAGAGTAGCTAATTTTGCTCCACATCATGATTTTAGCATGAGCTGAAATGACAAATAACTCCTTGATCCATGAAAAATACTTTCTATCATGAGGGTAGGAAATTGATCACTTGGTATGCTAATAATTAAACGAATAATGTTAATTATTTGACAATGTGAGTAGTATTGATACTCGTGTGATATGAATGTATTGGTGTTACTTATAGCTTCTGATGCTGGTGTTTGACTGCCGTTTTATGCCTGTACCCTTTAAAATGTCAGTTTTTTCTGCTAGCATGATCATCGTGATTTAGCGTTAGAGCTAACTTAGCCGTTAGCCTTAAGCCGTTAGCCAGATCGCTTTCCAGATAATACATCGGTCGGGTTACAACATAATTTATGACAAAAGGGATTAATACTTAATAAATGCAAATGATTATATGTTTAGCATTGTTATTTTAATCATACTGAGTTGTGTTTATTTGACGCGTAGCCGTTAGCATTGAACCATTAGCATCGAGCCGTTAGCCAGATTACTTCCTGTTAGGTTAAAACAGTATTTATGACAAAGGGGATATCTAAGTATAGTTTTCTTTCACTTGTGTTTATTCACTTATTTATTTGCCTAATTAACAATCTGAAAGCACACTAGTAAGTTTATGACACTTTACTGGTTCCTTCTAATAAAAGCATGAATATGAAAACATAACTCCTTGGATAATTATGGTATCCTGTTTTTATTTTTTGTACATAAACTCATGCATAGAAGGAAACATTTTTAATGCCTCTTTGTTTTCTGTGTTGTCAGTTTTCTTTGAAACTCGTAGTTCACTATATGAATGGAAATGATTTAGCTTTATTATTTTAATCAGACTATATGAGTTGTGTTTATTTGACCCTCTGTCTTTTTTACCATACCAGTTGGCGTATCGTTGGGCTAACAGGAATATTTGCTGTGGGTAAACTTGTTGTGCACATTATCAGTTGTTGAATTATCGATTTTTCTTCCTAGGGACCCACGTGCTCTGGGGCCGCGCGCTCCGGTGCGTCACCCCCTCGCGCGGCAGATGTGTTTTCATAAACACTGGCACGCGACTCACAGCTCACTGTTTGCCACTCCCTGCGGACCCCAGTGTGCCTCTGCGCACGCGTGTCCGTGTACACACAACCCACCCCCATACACACACACATCACTGCAAAGGGCGTCTCTGGCCCACCAACGTAATTACAGGGGCACTCTTAACAGAAATCTAATGCACGTCATGTCTCCAGTAGCAGCAACGTATGCAAATGAGGCGGCGGGCCGCACTGGGCGGCTGTGAGGAGTCGTGGGAAGGCGCGTGGAGCCCCAGCGGAACCCCGAAGAGCCCAGGGGGAAACGCGGGTCTGGCCCGTGGCCCCTGCTCCCGCAGCAGCTGGCCGCAGTAATCTGATCTGGACACAAAAGAAGCAGTTGATTTCGTTTTCAGCTGATAAAACACGCCAAGCAACACGCAGTTCTGTTCTGGTCCTTTGGAACCGTTATGTTGTGCAAGTGATGAGTTTTACATTTTGTTTTTACGGACGCAAAATGGCGCGTCTCCATCCCAATTCTCACCCCAGAAGCGTTTGTACTCCCTCCACCGGAGGCCAGAGTTGAGTAGTTACATTTACTCAGAGGTGGGCAGAGTATTGTAAGAGTAGTACTGCTTCCACATATTTCTACTAAAGTGAAAGTAAAAAGTAGCCGTCCAAGAAATTACTCAAGTAAGAGCAAATAAATATTCGTTGAAGTCTACTTACTGAGTAATTGATCAAATTATCAATCATTTAATATTTAAACATTACATCATCAGATGGACCAAAATGTAAAGTTAGGTGGAAATGTTGATATTTTAAGGACAAAAATGACAATAATTTATATAAATAACAAAAGACAACAAAATCAGGCAAAAGAAATGTTTCCAAATCAGTTTCTTTCAATAAAAAAAACTCATGAAACTTTAACAAAAATTGGTAATTATTACTCAAGAGTAGAAATACTTCATAATAAAATTACTCAAGCAAAAGTTAAAAAAAATACAGCGTAGTAAAAATACTCCTATAAAAGTTACTTTTTTCAAAACTCAAGTTACTCCTTAACTCTTTTTTTACTCAATTACATTCACTTGGGTTACGTTTTTGAAAAAGAATTTACTTTTAGGGTAATTTATTATTTTTTTTACCATATTGTACTTTTTACCTTTACTTCAGTAATTATATTATCAAGTATTACTTTTACTTGAGTAAAATTTCTGGATTTTTTACCCATTGAATAAAAATAATCAAAAACTCACTACAGACACACACCTGTTTTTTTTTTGTACCCAATATTCTTTTACTCTTGAGTAATTTCTTGGCTGTTTTTTACTTTTACTTGAGCACAATTCTTGGTGGGCTCTTTACCCACCTCTGCCGATGGCATCATGGTGGGAGAGCTTTATTCTGTGGGAGGACGCAAGAAAAAAAGCATCAATATTGGGTAAAAAAAAAAAAGTCAATTGATGACCACAGTTTGGCACTCTCACCCTCCCCTTCCCCAATCAACGCCTCTTATGATCAATATCGTGTGATGCGCGCTGTGTTTACGTTCCCACGAGTGACCATGTGGTGTCTTCTCCTAAGGGACCAGGAAAAAAAAATCTTCCTGCTTGCCCCTCACCATATGGCCCCGGAGGGCCCATACCGTTACAGGTCCTTAAACATGCTTCCAGTTTAGTGTAGACGGTGGACAGGGCCGCATAGAGACGTGCGCTTCGGCCCGAAAGGAGGGAGGGAGACACGAAAATAAACGTCGCGCATATGGGATGGGTAGAGGAGGGAGTTAGTGGTTTAGTGGCAGATGGCCTGTAAGGGTCTGTCCGCGTCTGAAGGCGTGTCGTGGTCCTTCAGTGAAGACTCCCCCTCTGCAGCCTCTCCCCCTCCAGGCATTCTCAATCAATGGAAATTAAAGCGCAGAGAGAATGGATGAATAGCCAGACCCCGAGTCACCCTTTTTTATTTTATTTTTTTGTTACTCGCAGCTACTGGCAGGAGTTAAACTACCGGAGGACCCTACTGTAGCATCCTGGTTAATTAAACAGTCAGAGCTCAAGAGGAGAAAAAACATTTTGCAAAACCGAGGCTTCCGGTTTGATAACGACTACAAAGCGAGCCCCGTTTGGTTTTTATTTTAAATCCTGGATTACGGTACGGAGCCCCCTAGTGGACAGGGGGACATTTTTCCTTTTGCGTTCGCAAATATTGCGTTCCCTAGCATTACGTTTTGTGTTCCCTCGCAATAAATTAGCAAATACACTCATTGGTCTATTTTTTATGGCGCCCCCTGGAGGACATGGAGGATTTTTGTTCTTTTGCGTTTCCTCGCAATATTTACTGGTTGGTTCATGCGGCATAACTGAATACTGAAAGTCTTTCTGCTATAATATGAGGCTTTCGTAAGGTTTCTCCATGTATGTTAATATCACGTTAGTGACATATCTGAAGTTTTATATCTTTTTCCTTAAATTACAAACCGCAAAGGCAAAACAGGTTAAAAATGGGCTTTCCATCTCTTTCCATCCCTTCTAACAGAAACTTTCTGTAAGACAGAAAGAGAGAAAAAAATACATCCAAGCTATTTCGACTATTTTTGAGTAATTTTCACGGGATAATTAAGTCATCTGATTGTGTCTTGTGTTAGCTGTCTGACGGTCCCATCAACGATCAATGCAGGAATTGATCGATTTTCAATCCGTTTTTTTGAACCAGAGTTAAAAATGTATAAACATGTTTTCACCGAGGCTCTTTAAAGATGTATATATGTGCAATTTTATATTGACATTTGTGTAGAAAATAGACCCAGGTGCATTTGCTAATTTATTGCAAAGTAATTACCAGACCAAACATATCTGGTAAGATTTTGTGTCTTTGCAGTGAGCAAGAAGAGCCGTCATCAGAGAACTGCCAAGTTGCTCAACATGACAATTTGCTCATTCTATAATTATTTATATTATTATGGTGGAGTGACATGATCAAAGCCATTATTCAAGGAAAGTCAGAAGATGTTCCACTTTCAGTTTCATGCAGGGGACATTTAACACACTGAAGAAAATTAAAAACATGAAACTTTTTGGTTTAGTCTGGAACTTATCTGTTCAAACACAAAATTAAAATCCACCACTTCAACAGTTAAACAATAAGAAAGGACATAAATTGTTACTGCACAATTACAGCAATGCCAAACAAATACCAAAACTAAATTAAAAACGCAAATAATTAAAAATAAATGATAATAGACTTCGAATATAGATTTAGCCATTCCATTAATTCATTCTCTGTTATAGATTTTTAAAGTTTATTTTTAAAATTTGAAGTTTTTCTCTTTTTCAGGAGCCGGTCCTGAGGAAGAGTATAGTCCGACCTCCTGGCCTGACATGTGAGGCATTTGAGCTGCTGACCTTTGACACCCAGTATGCTAACTGAGACCGACAGAGTCTAACACAGCGATCGCTGGTGTTCAGGAATTTTTCTGAAATTTTCACGGTCTGACGTTGGGGTGAACCCGCTTCCCTAGATGGAGGGTAAGAATGATCTGCCTCTCTGAGGTCACTGCTGATGTCCTTCCATCTTGGCTTTGTGTTAACACTCACCAGAACGCTCCAGAACAGCAAATTACCAACGGGTGATGATCAGCCAATCAATAAAGTGCATTTAATTATCAACACCTGGCTGCAACTTTCCCTCTTTGTTTGGAAGCAGCAGGAGAGTTTTTTGTTTTATTTATTTATTTATTTGTCATAATGTCTGTTCTTATTGTCTGTATGGCTACACAGTAGAATTTTGATTTATTAATTTGTTTATTTCATTCATTTACACACACATAGAGACAGTATTGTGTAAAATCCACTTTTTTTAGTTTTACATCACGTTAAAATGTTATTTCCTCATAAAAACATATCTGAAGTGTTGCTTTTGATTGATTGATGATCATTTATTTCAGACAGACATCTCACCAACAAAACATAATAATAATAGACTTTCATGTTTCTAAGTGTAAATACAATACCTCACTTTGATTATTTCATGCATGTTTGAGAAACCGTTAATCTCCATGGCAACCATTGAACTGTGAAAAACGCCTGGGTAGACCTAGCCCCGCCTTTGAGATGCAGCTCCTCCTCAGAGCTGCAGTTTCCAGGTTTCTTAGCTTCTGTGATTTTCCCACTACGCTCCTTCAGACTAGCCAGGAGCAATTAGCAAACACCTGGTAGAACTGCTCATCTGCTGAGCCTCTCAGTGAAACGGTAAAAAAAGAAAGTTGTTAAAGGGTTAATAGAGGAGCCATGTTGTGATGACTTACTGAAGACGGAGTTTCAGAAAAAGCAGGTGTTTTTAAAATGATAGAGGCCCAAATTCAAGGCATTGAATTACAAAGTTCATTTCCTTTTAAGTCATATTTGACATACATATCAAAAAAGGCATTACACAGCATGCTCCCTCTGCTCCTCACACTCACACCTCCGTGTGTGTGTGTGTGTGTGTGTGTATATACAGTACAGACCAAAGGTTTGGACACACCTTTTCATTCAAAGAGTTTTCTTTATTTTCATGACTATGAAAATTGTAGATTCACACTGAAGGCATCAAAACTATGAATCAACACATGTGGAATTATATACTTAACAAAAATGTGTGAAACAACTGAAAATATGTCTTATGTTCTAGGTTCTTCAAAGTAGCAACCTTTTTCTGTGATTACTGCTTCGCACACTCTTGGCATTCTCTTGATGAGCTTCAAGTGGTAGTCACCAGAAATGGTTTTCCAACAGTCTTGAAGGAGTTCCCAGAGATGCTTAGCACTTGTTGGCCCTTTTGCCTTCACTCTGCGGTCCAGCTCACCCCAAACCATTTTGATTGGGTTCAGGTCCGGTGACTGTGGAGGCCAGGTCATCTGGCGCAGCACCCCATCACTCTCCTTCTTGACTAAAAAGCCCTTACACAGCCTGGAGGTGTGTTTGGGGTCATTGTCCTGATGAAAAAAAAAATGGTCCAACTAAACGCAAACCGGATGAAATAGCATGCCTCTGCAAGATGCTGTGGTAGCCATGCTGGTTCAGTATGCCTTCAATTTTGAGTAAATCCCCAACAGTGTCACCAGCAAAGAACCCCCACACCATCACACCTCCTCCTCCAAGCTTCACGGTGGGAACCAGGCATGTAGAGTCCATCCGTTCACCTTTTCTGCGTCGCACAAAGACACGGTGGTTGGAACCAAAGACCTCAAATTTGGACTCATCAGACCAAAGCACAGATTTCCACTGGTCTAATGTCCATTCCTTGTGTTCTTTAGCCCAAACAAGTCTCTTCTGCTTGTTGCCTGTCCTTAGCAGTGGTTTCCTAGCAGCTATTCTACCATGAAGGCCTGATTCACACAGTCTCCTCTTAACAGTTGTTCTAGAGATGTGTCTGCTGCTAGAACTCTGTGTGGCATTGACCTGGTCTCTCATCTGAGCTGCTGTTAACCTGCGATTTCTGAGGCTGGTGACTCAGATGAACTTATCCTCCTCAGCAGAGGTGACTCTTGGTCTTCCTTTCCTGGGGCGGTCCTCATGTGAGCCAGTTTCTTTGTAGCGCTTGATGGTTTTTGCGACTGCACTTGGGGACACTTTCAAAGTTTTCCCAATTTTTCGGACTGACTGACCTTCATTTCTTAAAGTACTGATAGCCACTCGTTTTTCTTTACTTAGCTGCTTTTTTCTTGCCATAATACAAATTCTAACAGTCTATTCAGTAGGACTATCAGCTGTGTGTATCCACCTGACTTCTGCACAACACAACTGATGGTCCCAACCCCATTTATAAGGCAAGAAATCCCACTTATTAACCTGACAGGGCACACCTATGAAGTGAAAACCATTTCAGGTGACGACCTCTTGAAGCTCATCAAGAAAATGCAGAGTGTGTGCAAAGCAGTAATCACAGCAAAAGGTTGCTACTTTGAAGAAACTAGAATATAAGGGGTATTTTCAGTTGTTTTACACTTTTTTGTTTAGTGCATATTTCCGTTCACTATGAATAACTATGTTATTCATAGCTTTGATGCCTTCAGTGTGAATCTACAATGTCAATAGTCATGAAAATAAAGGAAACTCATTGAATTAGAGGGTGTGTCCAAACGTTTGGTCTGTACTATATATACGTATATATATACTGTATATATATATATATATATATATATTTATATATTTATATATATATATACAACTGAAGGTAACATAATTAATTGATTGTGCTATAAAATGAGAATAAAGTCATAATATGACTTAATTCTTGGCACACTACAACTTTATTCTCAAATTATTTTGGCTTTATTCTCATAATTTTTTTTATTACTGCCTTAATATGTTTGTGCTGCAAACACTTTAAAGACATTAATAAATGTTTCCAAAGGCCACCAAAGGTTAAGTATCCCTACCCAAACATTTACAAAATCAAAAAGTCAACTGTGCTTCAAACATTGTAGCTGCACAAATGTAGCAAAATTAATTTACATCAATTTTGTTTGGTGGGAATGCCAGGTTGATCTCTGGTGACATCTGTACTTACGGTTTAGTCTCTAGTGCAAATATCTTAGTACACTTGAAATAAGACAAAACTGCCCTACAAGTAACATTTCAGCAAGATATAGGAGCTTGTTTTAAGCCAATAATTCCTTAATTTTGATGAAAAGGTTCTAGGTACATTGGCAGATTATTAACTTATAAGAATACATTTTCCCCATATTATAAGTTGAATTATAACTAGTTTTTGTTTTATGAAAAACTAGAGCTTTTTCATCAGTATTACTGAATTATATACTTCAAACAAGCGCATATATTTTAGTGCAAATACATTAGTACACTTGAAATAAGAGAAGAGAAGAGAAGACAAGTAACTTTTAAGTACGGCAGGACTTTAAGTGAAACATTCCTTCAAACTGATGAAAAAATATTTGCTCCACTGCCAGATTCATTCACTTCAAACAAGACATTTTCCTGTGTTTTCCATTTCTTGCTGGAAGGTTAATTATAAGTTATTTTTGTCGTATTTCTACTAAGATATTTGCACTAGAATAGACTGAAAATACTTGGTAAGATTTTGTGTTTTTGCAGTTTTGAATTTGCAGCAGACTGGCTGCTACATATTCAACCTAAGCAACCTGACGACAGAAATTATTGTACAGCAGAAAAACCACCTAATGAACGACCTAATTAATCCCCAGCCCCCCACCTTCCTGCGTGTTAACACGGAGCCACGCGCGAATGTGCGCGAGCCCACGTCACTTTCACGACACAAACACGACTTGGCTTAACAAAAGCTTGGTCTTAATCTTCTGTCCACGCAGTTTCCCGTCAGTATTTAAAGATGATAGACGAACAAAGCTGCAGAAAGGAGGTTGCTCTGTTTGGTGTGACATGAAAGCGTGTGAGCGCGCGCTGGTGCGGGGGGTGGCGGCGCGCGCAGCCGCGATGCTGTTTCTGAGGGAGAGCAGAGCAGGTGTTTCCTGAATTACCATACAGCTGAGGACAGAGGGAGCAGCGATCTGCCCCACACAATGACCAAACTTCTCCCTCATGCAGGGCGGGGCAGTAACTAGTTACATTTACTCAGTTGCATTCACTTGAGTAACTTATTATTTTTTTTAAAAATTACTTTTAGGAGTATTTTTACTGCGCTGTACTTTTTATTTGCACTCAAAGTAAAAAGTAAGCACTCCAAAAATTAGTCAAGGAAGAGTAAAAAAGTATTTGGTAAAAATACTTTTACTTTTGGTAAAAAGTTAAATACTTACTCAAGTACTGAGAAACTGATCAAATTATCAATCATTTAATATATAAAAATTACACAATCAGACGGACCATAAAGTAAAATTGAGTGGAAAATGTGGTATTTTAAGGACTAAAATGACAATAATTCATATAAATAAATACATTTTTAAAAAACAGGCAAAATAAAAAAATTTCCAAATCACTTTCTTTCAATAAAAAACCTATGAAACTTTAACAAAACCCACAGGTGTGTGCCTGTGTCTGGTGGATTTTTGGTTAAAACATTCATTGAGTAAATGCAGAGTTAGCTAGTAACTACTTACATTACTTACATAACTTTTGAAAAACGGGTTAGGGGTACTTTAGCTGTACTTTTTATTTTTACGATGAAGTATTTATACTCTTAAGTAAAATTTCAGGATTTTCTCCCCACTGAATAAAAAATAAACATGTTTTAGCCAAAGATTCACACCTGCAGTTTTGTTAAAGTTTATTAGTGAATAAACTGATTGGAATTTTTTTATTTTACCAGATTTTGTTACTTTTGTTACTTATATGAATTATTGTCATTTTGGTCCTTAAAATACCAAAAACAATTCACATAACTTTATATTTTGTTCCGTCTGATGATGTAGTTTTGAAATATTAAATGATTGATGGTTTGAGTACTTGAGTAGATTTTTTACCAAATACTTTTTTATTCTTACTAGAGTAATTTCTGGGTAACTTGTTACTTTTACTTGAGTACAAATATATCGAAGTAGTAGTACTCTTACTTGAGTAATATTTTGGTACTCTGCCCACCTCTGCCCCTCATGTTGGCCGCGCGAGCGACTCAAGTGCGCGCGCACGTCGCTTTTGGTGAGAAACTTTGAGCAAAACAGAAGTGGAGGAAAAACGTCCCTCAGGTCGTTTAGCTCTCTGCCGAGGAATGCTTTCTTTAGTCATTTTCAAAGCGTGAAATTCTTCCCACTAGCAAAATTTAGAGCTTGTTTATCCCGAAGAAGAAGAAGCTGAGATGGAGAAAGAGGGAGGAGGGATAAAAACAATTAGCCTGCCCTAACTGAGTCAGGGTTTGATCAAGAAACGGTTTTCCTTCCTTTTTTTGTGATGGGAAACTTTAGAAATCAGCGCTCTTCACACAAAGGCGCTTGTGCAGCGAGGCAACAGCTGGGCGGATCAATGCGACCACGTGCCATCCACCACGTGTGCAGCCACTTCCCCACCCCCCTCCCCCATCCCCCCGTCGTCTTTTCATGGTGGGCGGGGGGTACAGACCGAGGGATAACAGGGGGCAATTTTATTCCAAATATCCCGGAAAGTTGAACTGAACCTGATTTTAAATCCCCATTCAACCTCTGAACTATGTAGCAGGAATTCATACTGCAGAGTGAAGATGTAAACAGTGGGAGTCATTAAGCAGACAGGCGGTGTTTTTATAATATTTACTGATTCTGTAACGGAATTTTAATCTGTTTATATTGAACAGCGTCTTCTAGTTAAGTTAAAATATAAATATACACTGAAAGTAGAGATTTAATGAGTGATTTTTAGGTAGAAACTGCAGATTGACGCCTATTTTTACGCAGATGTCTATTTATTTAACGAGTAAATCTGTTTATTTCTTTTTTTTACCTTTGGAGGATTTTACTCTAGTAAACATCTTGAAGCTGGTTTGGACTTCTTTTCAGTCCAGACTGCTCAGTGGGAGGTAAGGGTCGGGCAAGAAGAGCAGGAGGAGGAGGGGCCCATTTGCATGTTATTACCATAGCATGTGTCAGGCCGTATAAAACAGGCTGCAGGCGGCCTCGGCCGGAGACAGACGCGCAGTTCACCGTGACAAAACACACTGGGAGGGAGGCTGAGGGAAGCATGGACCAGTAACTATCATCACCATTACGCACTGGATTTACGCTTTATATCGGACCAGAGGAGGAGTTTTGGTTTCCTTTTCTTTTTTTAATCTGCGCTATAAACTCCCACAAGTTCAGTTTGTTTTTCCTGCAAGTTCGGTTTTGGGATTTATCCTCTATGGTTCCTCGGGAGATGAATCCCAGCAGCGGGGCGAGCAGCGACAGCGGTTGACTGAGACAACACAAACGAGCTCAATGCATCTTCCTCAAGGGGACTGAACAGGGAGCCAACAAGTCCCCATACGTTTTACTTTATTTATTCCTTATTTATTATGTATTTATTAAACATGGGACGCGTTATTCTGCTGACTCTCACCGTCATGTTCATGTTGCTGTGCCAGGTTGGTCTTCAAATCTTTACCTCCAACATTAACACATGATTTATCCCCTCCACCCACTAGTGAGTGACAATAACGAGTTTATTTCCTTCCCAGGGGTTCTGTTCGGGAGTTTTTGAGCTGAAGCTGCAGGAGTTCCTAAACAAGAAGGGGGCTCAGGGGAACAAGAACTGCTGCAAAGGAGGCCTGACCTCCTCCTTCCAGCAGCAGTGCGAATGTAAGACTTTCTTCAGGATCTGCCTCAAGCACTACCAGC
Organism: Xiphophorus couchianus; assembly: GCF_001444195.1. Taxonomy (NCBI): domain Eukaryota; kingdom Metazoa; phylum Chordata; class Actinopteri; order Cyprinodontiformes; family Poeciliidae; genus Xiphophorus; species Xiphophorus couchianus. The sequence continues at coordinate 7,765,645 of NC_040232.1, read as the reverse complement.
CCAACGCCACGCCGGAGCCGCCGTGCACGTACGGCGGCGCCGTGACGCCCGTCCTGGGCTCCAACTCCTTCCAGGTCCCCGACGTCATCCCGGAGAGCGCGTTCACCAACCCGGTCAGGATAAACTTCGGCTTCACGTGGCCGGTAAATTCCGATTCACTCTCGAAAACAATGCGATTCGCGCCATTTTAATTGAATCTCTGTGCGTAAAAGTGAGCGCGACGGCTGAGCGCGCATGAAGTTGAGGGCAGGGGTGTTTAGTTTCAGCAGCTTTCAGAGCAGAGAGTGTCGCCTTGGGGTTTTTTAGCTGCTTGGTGTTTTCACCACGCTTCCGCTGGCCACCTGTCTCACCAAGCCATTTGTGTTCCCAGGGGACCTTCTCCCTGATCATCGAAGCGTTACACACCGACTCCAAAGACGACCTCTCCACAGGTAGGAACCAAATCCTCCCTCTCCAGCTCAGGCACTCACCTGCTTTTTGTTACATCCTTTTTATTATGTTATTTTTTAGAGAATCCAGAGCGCGTCATCAGCACAATGACCACCCAGAGGCATCTGACGGTGGGAGATGACTGGTCCCAGGACCTGCACACCGCAGGCCGGACCGAGCTAAAGTACTCGTACCGCTTTGTGTGCGACGAGCACTACTACGGGGACGGCTGCTCGGTGTTCTGCCGGCCCAGAGACGACGCGTTTGGGCACTTTACCTGCGGAGAACGGGGGGAGATCGTGTGTGACGCCGGCTGGAAGGGCCAATACTGCACGGAGCGTGAGTTTAAGAAACTTTTATTACTGGAATACGGGGTAGAGGAAGCATCAAATATGACTTAAAAAGAGTATAATACAGATGTGGACGTTATCATAACGCTTTTGACACGATACCTAAAAACGACCATCACCTTCTTAATTTGCCAAGATGGTTTTCTTTATTGCCAAAAATTGAGTTAAAAAAAACAAATTAAATTTAAAAATGACGATATTTGATTTAGAACTAAATTATAGTATTACAAAATATTAAAAAATGTCTGGTTTGTAGTCAGAGGGTCTAAGTGCCGTTAGAAGGGATCTTGTGGGTAAACACCACGCGTCCCCCGCCCCCCTGCTTCTCCCCACACACACACACACACACACACACACACACACACACACACACACACACACACACACACACACACACACACACGACTACTTCATTTATTCTAAGGAAAGTTTTTTGGAATAATCTCACGCGTGCCATAAATTTACATGCTGCTTTCCGATTGGCTGCTGCCGGAGTGGGCCGGACGCTGATTGGCTGAGGCGGGGGAGGTATTGTTTGAAGTGGGCAGCTGCCGGCAGAGAGGAAACAATGGGACAGCTGTCGAGCACTGGCAACACACTCGCCAGCTGTCCACTCTTATCTGCCCCAATCTGAGACTCTGAGACATTAAGGAGAGTGTGTGTGTGTGTGTGTGTGTGTGTGTGTGTGTGTGTGTGTGTGTGTGTGTGTGTGTGTGTGCAGGGAGAATGAATAAAAGAGTTTTGACCTGCAGCAAAGGAGGAGAAGAAAAAAGGGAGGGTGGTGGGGTGGCTGTGGGGGTCTGTGTGAGAGTGTGTGCACTTTGGGGTACACACACTCTCACACAGACTCTTTGTCTCTGCAGTATGTTGAACAGAAAGTTTTAGGGATGAGATTAAGGACACTAAGTTTGAAGAAACAGTTTACACTGCAAAAAACACTAAATCTTACCAAGTATTTTTGGTCTAATTACTAACACAATATTGTAGTACACTTGAAATATGACTAAACTAATTTACAAATAAGTTTTCGCCAATATAAATGTTCTTGTTTTAAATAAATAATTACTTAATATTGATAAAAAATTAGTAAAAATACTTTTTAAAATCAACATTAATGGATTATTTACTTAAACCAAGCTCCCTTATTTCACTGTAAAGTTACTTGTAAGTTTGTATTGACTTATTTAAAGTCTGTTAAGATATTTGTACAAAAATCTAGACCAAAAACTTGGTAAGATTTTGTGTTTTTGCAGTGTAGGGGCAACTCATCGCTTTGTTTTAGATACAAGTTTAGCTTTTAAATCCCCCAAAATGAAAATCAGTGATAAACCTGCGTTTCCATTCACACATTCCTCTAAGTGCGACTTTCATTTTCTCTTGCTGCGCAGCGATTTGTCTGCCGGGATGCGACGAGGAGCACGGCTTCTGCGAGAAACCTGGCGAGTGCAAGTAAGTCGCCTTTTATTACTGAAACAGCAGTGGAGTAACACGAGTGGACTGATCGGTGCGCTCCCTCTTAATTGGACGACAACAGGTGCAGAGTGGGATTCAAGGGACGCTACTGCGACGAGTGCATTCGCTACCCGGGCTGCCTCCACGGGACCTGCCAGCAGCCCTGGCAGTGCAACTGTCAGGAGGGCTGGGGCGGGCTTTTCTGTAACCAAGGTGAGGACCGGGTCTCCTGAGAGCGCCACGGTGATGAGAGAGGAGGGACGGCAGACAGAGGACGGGGGGGGAAAATGGGACTGCTTGTTGGGTTTTAGAGGTTCTGGCACTTTGGGATTGATTTGGACTCTTAGACCAGGAGAAGTTTGAACTTTATTCAGAGTTTGCAACAAATGATTTGGTTCCTCCCTAAAAATCTGATCAGATATTAGTTTAATCATTTATTGTGATTAGGGATGCACCAATCCACCACTTTGATGTCCGATACTGATACCGATATCTGAAGTTTTGTATCGATCTTACACAGAAAAACAATGTTCAACTGACTTTAAACGTTGAATTTTTTTTAAACACAATTATTTGATAACTCTGCACCAGTGCAGCACATTTAATTGCACCAATAGCATCACAAGATTATAAGAACAAGGAGTACACTGCAAAAACACAAAGACTTACCAAGTAATTTGGTGTAGTTTCTAGTGCAAATATCTTAGTACACTTAAAATGACACAAAACTAACTTATAAGTAACTTTTCAGCAAGATATAAGCCTGTTTAGAGTCAATAATTACTTTATATTGATGAAAAAGTACTTGTTTTATTGACAGAATATTTTCCTCATGACATGGGAAAAATATCTTATTATAAGTGAAATAATCTGGCAATGAATCTAGAACTTTTTCATCAATATGAAGGAATTATTGACTCTAAATAAGCTCTTATGTTTTCTTAAAAGGTTAGCTGTAAGTTACTTCCATCTTAGTTCAAGCGTGCTAACATATTTGCACTAAAAACTAAACCAGAATGTAGTAAGCTTTAGTTTCTTTGGAGTGCAGTGTAAAATAAATAATAAAGAAACTGAAACTGACAGCAATAGGTCGACTACCTCAGTCAAACATGTAAAATAAACCGCAACAAACCTGTAAAAATGTTCAGAAAGTGCAATTCGGAATGCTAAATATAATGTAAGATAAATTTAAAAAACAATGTGTTGCCAAGCTAGTATAGAATTATACTAAGTAGATCTGCACATTGCCAATGACACCTGATCTAGATTTTTAAAAAATATTGGAACCGATACAGATATTAATGTCACATTGTTGCATCTCAAATAGGTTATCATGATAAATATTAATTATGCTGAAAATTCCCCAGACCTGACTGTAATGCTTAGATTGTTAGTTTTACTATTTTCTCTTCTGTTTTTAATTGGGAATATCAATAAATATAAATAAATAACACATATGTGCAGTTTAGTGACTAAAAATTACACTTTTTATATGACTGGTGTCCTAAAGAAACACATACAAACGGGAATGTGTTTCAAGAGCATCATTTGTGTTTGTGGGGTTATAATTGCTGAGACATGTAGAAACAGCCTTACGGTTACCTAAAAAACAGAGTAATAAATAGTTATTTTTGTCACTTTTATCACAATAGCACCACAAAACACCAGAATAAAACCCATAACTTATAGGTGAAACAAGAAAAACAACCAAAGTGTGAAGATAAGCGGCAGAGACGGGGAGCCAGAGATTTGGTGAAATGTAGTGGAAGACAAAAGGCATTCTGACACTTTGGTTGTGCCATATGTTGCACTGAGCCTAATCCACATGTTCTGCTGCGTCCTTCCAGACCTGAACTACTGCACTCATCACAAGCCGTGCATGAATGGAGCCACATGCAGCAACACCGGCCAGGGCAGCTACACCTGTTCCTGCAGGCCCGGCTTCACTGGGGCCAGCTGTGAGATCAAGGTCAACGAATGTGCTGGAAACCCCTGCCGCAACGGGGGAAGCTGCACTGTAAGTGTGGAAAAAATGAACGTCTAAATCTAGCCTGGCACCTGCTCCACTTATTCAGACGAAACCAAAGAAGCCTCTAAAAAAATATCTGATGTATAGCTGCAGATGCAGCAGCGAGAAAAATCTTGACGTCAACCCGGTGTGATTATTATTCTCCCCACTCAGGATTCAGAAAACACATATAAGTGCAGTTGCCCTCATGGTTTCTATGGCAACAACTGCGAGTTAAGTGCCATGACGTGTGCGGATGGGCCTTGCTCCAACGGAGGCCGCTGCGCCGACAACCCTGATGGAGGCTATTTCTGCCAGTGCCCCACTGGATACGCAGGATTCAACTGTGAGAAAAAGATTGACCACTGCACCTCCAGTCCCTGCTCCAACGGTAAGAGACGCTGCGACCCGAGGAGTTTATGTTCTGCTGCAAAGCTGTGCTTTACAAATGTCTGCAAGACTTTATCGGGGTTCCACTAATGTAAAAAAAGAAAAAGCACACAATTTTACTATTGTGGTGTTTTCATTGAATAAAAAATGTAATTAAAGTCACATAAATCGTATTAATTATTAAAAAACATGCCATGTCATCATCATCCAACCACTTCCTGTCGTCTTCTTCATCTTTTCTGGCAGTAGTAACATCCGGTTGTTGATCACATGATGTGTGATGCATAAGAAGTGTTTCCATTGCAGTTTTATGAAAAGCAACCTAATTCTGAAACATTTTTTTGTGTTTCCATTAAGCAAATTTGTTTTCCTAAATCCAATATGTGAAATTATGTGGTCACTAGCTGCGTTTTCGTTCATCTTAAAATTTCACCAATTGAAATTGCGAAAATAAATTTGCTTAATGGGAACATGGCAATTTTGAAAAGCTGAAATTTTTTAATACGATGTAGTTTTTCTTGACCTTTGTATTCTGCAAAACTGCAACAGAAACACTTTTTGCATCACACGAGTCACATGATCAACAGCCGGCTGTTACTACTGGCGGAAACTATGAAGAAGACGACAGGAAGTAGTTGTAAGATGATGGAGGACAATGTGCATCTGAGCTCTCTCAGCATCACACAATTTATAAAAAGTTGTGTTGAATCCATAGCCAACTGTGATTTCCCCAAAGCAAACGCTAGGGGTGTCCAAAGTGTGGCTCGGGGCCATCTGTGGCCCTTGGAGAGATTTTGTGCGGCCCCCCCAACTGGAATTCAAGAATCATAATAATTTGACCAGTGATACTCACTTATTACCCTGATATGTACATATAGAAAATATGTACATTATATTATATATATGTAAATAAATCTAATGTAAAATCTAAAATAAGAAATATTAAAAATAATTTTATAATTAAACTTTCTTACAATAGAAAATAACACAAAGTAAACTACATAGTGACTTTTACTGAAAAGCAGATTTTGCTGCTTTTATTTCATTTCTTATACTTGGCTGAATGTAGCAAGTGTTTTGATGGTGAGTGACTCAAATCTTTTTCTTATAACAGAATACATTTGTTCAAACAATTTCAAAACAATTTGAAAACTAACTACAATTTCTTTTAATACAGAAAATGTGCAAAATTATTTCAAATTTGGGATTGTTTCTACAAAAAACCCCAATAAAATCAGGCAACTATAATTGTTTGATTTTATTTTAACCTGAAATTATTTTACTATTTCTTGTTTTTGACTTGTCGATTTTGGCCCAAATGACAAAAAGTTTGGACACCCCTGGAATACGGGGTTTGTTGCTCCAACGCATGAATAAAACATCTCTTCTGATTGGCTGGCAGATGATGTGCAACATGGCTGAATTATGATTACATCTCATGTAACTATTTACTGCCATGAGTTTTAATGACTTATCACATGAACAACCTTATCAACGTGCGATTTAATGGAAACACCGCAATTGGGAAATTGTGTTTTTTTGACATTAGCTGAATATCGACAAACATTTGTAATGGAAATGCAGCTACTGCAGGTCCTTAAGGCCGTCGTCTCTTTGAAGAACAGACAGTAGCATGAGAGCTTGTTTCTGTTTCAGGCGCCCGCTGTGTGGATCTAGTCAACTCTTACCTGTGCCAATGCCCAGAGGGTTTTGCTGGTATGAACTGCGACCAGACAGGTGATGTTTGCTCTGCCTATCCTTGTCAAAATGGCGGGACGTGCCAGGAGGGCCCCACCGGCTACACCTGCACCTGCCCACCCGGATACACCGGCCGCAACTGCAGCTCCCCCATCAGTCGCTGTGAGCACAACCCCTGCCACAACGGTGCCACCTGCCACGAGAGAAACAACCGCTACGTCTGCGCGTGTGTGTCCGGCTACGGAGGCAGGAACTGCCAGTTCCTGCTTCCGGAGCACGCCGCGATCCGAGGGTCCGAAGTCCCCTGGATGGCCATCGGCTCTGGCGTGGCTATGGTGCTACTGCTGCTGGCCGGCTGCGCCGTGCTGGTTGGGTTTTTCCGATCGAAAGCTCAGCATAGCGTACAGGCGGAGACGGGGGGCGAAGGAGAGACAATAAATAACCTCACCAACAACTGTCACCGCGGTGACAGGGACCTTGCTATCAGCGTGATGCCGATGCCAGGCGTCAAAAACATCAATAAAAAGATGGACTTCGGCAGCGGCGACCCAGATGAAGATTCTTCGCCAGGAAGGAGCAGCTGCAAAAGCCGACATCCACCTTCAGACTACAACCTGGTGCGGGAGGTGAACTACGAGCAGGCGGCCAAGGAGGCCATGCTGGAGGCGGCCTGCGAGGACAAGTATCAATCCTTGGACTCGCTGGAGTTTGAAGAGAAACACAGCAAACGTTTAAAATGGTAAAAATTTAAAGCAGGAAGCCGGCAGGCCAAATGACCCCCAGCAGCCAAAATAGTAACGCTAATGTTGTGTTTTTGTTTCCTCTCAAAGCGATGCATCAGAAAAGAGAGCCCCAGAACTGTCTGCATGTGCGGACACCAAGTACAAATCTGTGTTTGTGATGTCAGAGGAGAAAGACGAATGTATAATTGCAACTGAGGTGAGTTTATCGATGTCTCACAGGAAAAATGCCAATCGAAATAGTACATTTTCATCAATATTAAGAAGTTACTGACTGAAACAAGCTCATATATATTGCTGAAAAGTTACATCCTGGCCAGGATACCTAGGTGGGCCCCATATGGGATAACTGAGAAGGTTTTGTTCCGGTGGCCCTACATGAATTTACCCAGATAGATTTTATATCTGAGCAAATTTAAAATCTAGATTTTGTTTTTGGGTCAATTGATGTAGGGCCAAAACCTTCTCATTTATCCCATATGGGGCCCACCTAAGTATCCTGGCTGGGAAGTAACCTTTCAGCAATATACAGCTCTGGGAAAAACTTAGAGACCACTTAAAACGACCAGTTTCTCTGATTTTTACTTTTTATATGTATATAAAAATGTATACATGTTTGAGTAAAATGAAGCTTGTCCTTTTATTCTATGAACTACTGACAACATGTCTCTGAAGTTACGAGCAAATATTTATTATTTATTAACAGAACATGAGAAATGGTCAAAAAAATGAAAAAGATGCAGTGCTTTCAGGCCTGAAACAATGCAAAGAAAACAAGTTGATATTCATTTATAAACAACAACACTAATGTTTTAACACAGGAAGAGTTCGGAAATCAATATTTGGTGGACTAACCAGGTTTTTAATGGGGTTCAGTGCAGTGGGCTCTTAGTTTTGTCCAGAGCTGTATTTCAGATTGTTTTAAGTCAATAATTTGTTAATATTGATTTAAAAAAGTACTAGTTCAATTGGCAGATATTTCACTTACAATGTGAAAAATATCTTGTTAAATAATCTGTCAAGTAGTTTTTATCAATATTAACAAATTATTGACTTAAAACAAGCTCCTGTATCTTGCTAAAAAGTTACTTATAAGATAGTTTTGTCTTATTTCAAGTGCGTTAAGATATTTGCTGTAGAAACTAAACCAAAATTACTTGTTAAGATTTTGTGTTTTTGCAGTGTTCACATTTCACTGATCTAAGTAACATCTAATTTCTGTTTCTTTTCCCACTTTTCCAGGTGTAAGACGCTACCAATGGGCTGCCGGTTGCTCATTTGCTCTATGGGAGAGTTTTTATGCTCCTTCAGATGCTGCTCTAACCCTAGGGGGCGACGTCCCGCCTTGAGACTGCTGCTGATACAGAGACGTTTAACTGATATTCAGAGTGAGCTGGTTCTCTACTGGTAACTAAGTGTAGGCAGCGGCGGCCTGTGGGATAAGAACTGGCACGGTAAAAAATTTAAAAAAGTAAAAGTGATGTAAATGAGCTTTACAGTTGAACGTAAACTCTCAGTAAGCTTTCCATTCCGCCTTTCATTGGAGATTATATGTAAGCATTGGCAATAAAGCAGGGGTGTCCAAACTTTTTGCTACGTCGGCCAAAATTGTAGACTCAAAAGTAGCAATAAAAACAAAAAACTCAACCTAAAATCAATCAAATAAAATAACCTGATATTTATTATAGATCCAAAACCTGGAAGGGATTTTTACAACGGTGCATCAGGGCCTTTGTAGATAAAAAAAGGAGTAAATTTCTGCCAATAACTCAAAAAAAATTTTTAGAAAATTTTCAACATTTGAAATTCAGAAATTTTTGTAGAAAATTTCTAATATTAATCTAGACATTTTTTTTCTAGTAGCTAAATTCAGAAATTACTCTCAAAATGTCTGAGATTTTTGGCAGAAATTTACTACTTTTTTCCCTCTAATTTGGTCCTAATACAATGTAGCAGATTTTGCATATTTGTATTGAAAGAAAGTCATTGAATACATTTGAATACATTTATTTTCAGTAATAAGAACAGGATTTGGGTCACTTTGTTTCAAAACGTTTGCTATTTTTAGCCAAGTTTAAGAAATAATAAAAGCTGATCTTTTGTTAAAACTTTGTGTTACTTTACATTTTCCTGTGTAAGAAGACTAAGTGGTGACTATTTTCACCGTGGCTACAAATTAAAAGTCTCCATCTGCATCTACGGGTCAAATTTGTATCACTTTTGAATTGCAGTTGGGGGCCGCACAAAATCAGTCGAACGGCCACAAACGGCCCCCGGGGCCGCGCTTTGGACACCCCTGCAGTAGAGCATGCTACAAGTTTTATTTTATGCAACATTTGCAGCCGGGCCCTTTCTGCACCCCACAGGCTGCTACTGATCGCAGGAACTGCATCAAACGGTGGATGTTTGGCCATACTGGCCTGCTCTTCACAAGGCGCTTTATGGGCTGTGCTCCCATCGCTGCCATAGTGAAGACTGTATGTATACTTGATGTCTGTATTAACTGAAGTGCGTTTTCTCCCCCTAAGCCCTCCAAACCATTTATGATATAGTATTCTTTCAAAAAACAACTAAAGTTTTTTTTTTTATAAATAAGAAAAGAAGAAATTTCCTTTTGACACAGATTGTCCTTTTTGTAAAATAAACCTAAGAAAGTGTTATGATTTAAAATTATGATTTAATTTATGTTAATTTAAAAACTTTGCATTATTTTTATTTTCTAATGTATATTTGTGATGTTTGTTATAATTATTTAAGTTTTTTTTTAAAGAATATTTGCAAAGGCACTTCATGTTTTTGTTTTTTTTTTTTTTTTGTTGCTCCTTTTGTTTTAAGAAAATGTTATTTAAAATGAATAATGTAACAGTTTACTGGTTGTGAATGAAGGAATTAGCCAAGACTATTTTTCCAATAAATATTGCTAAACATGACATCTCACTGCGTCCAACTCTGGTGTGAACATCCATGTGTGAACATCTGCTGCCGCCCCATGGCGCCATGGCGGGCTTTTTTCTGGAAAGTGTCGCCGTGGAGACGAACGAGGGGGTCTATTCATGAAAAACAATGTCCTCACACCAGATTTACCACTCTTGGTGCGGCTTCCACCAACACCAGGTAAATCATGCCTTTGAGATTCAGATCAATGGAGAGTAGTTTTACACACTCCCTGTTTTTTCCAAACTATATCTTGAACTGGATGCTTTAATTTATTCACCTGGAAAGCTCAACGGAGAGATCAGAAGGTCCCAAACAACTTAACAAAAAAGCTAAACATTTCCATTTTAATTTTACTCACTGCAAGTATTTTTGTTTAGTTTCTACTGTACTTGAAAAGAGTCAAAAATGAACTTTTCAGCTACATGAGCTCATTTTTATTCAATAATTCCTTAATATTGATGAAAAAATACTGGTTTCATTGGCAGATTATTTTATTGATAAGATATTTTCCCCATGTTTTTAGTGAAATAATCTGGCAGTAGTTGGAACTGGTAGATTTTCATCAACATTAAGTAATTATCGTCTGAAAACAAACTCGTATATCTTGCTGAGAAGTTCCTCACGAGTTAATTTTGTTTTATGTAAAGTGCATCAAGATATTTGCACAAGAAGCTGGACAAAAAATACTACCGTAGATTTTGTGGTTTTTAGCAGTGTTTTAGTTCCCTACAAAGTTCACTGCAAAACCACAAAATCTTACCAAGTATTTTTTGGTCTAGTTTTAAGTGCAAATATCTTAGTTCACCTTAAAAAGACAAAAACGAACGCAAAAGTATTGTGAAGGAACAAAAAAAAAGTCCACTAGAGGGCTCAGTATATATCTATTCACATGCTTTACACATTTTTAAAATTAAATTAAATATATTGTTACTTTAATTAGTTTTTATAATCTTTCATGAGTTTTATTTTTTGGGCCCCCGATCCTCCAGCCCGTCGGTGCCCAGTGCTCAGTGAACGCAGCAGCGGCCCTGGAAGGGAATGACTGTAAATCATCGGCCCGGCATCAGGGGCCTCTGGTTCGGCTTACAGCGCCACGCCATTAGTGGAACAGACTTCAGCAGACAATGATGGAATTGACAATGAAGCACACAAAAGACCACCCTAGGGAGAGTCTGCGTGTCCCTCGGCATGCTGGGAGAAAGAGAGCAGCAGGAACAGATGTTGTTGAGCAACAGATGCTTTCTGGCCGTAGTGCTGCCACAGACAGCACCGAGCCTCAGGACGGCACCTGGGACGGACCGTCATGGAAACACGGACCGTCAGATGAATCAGCGCTACAGCTGCTTATACACTGCAAAAACACAAAACCCTACCATGTAGATTTGGTTTAATTTCTGCTACAAATATCTCAGTACACTTGAAATAAGACAAAACTGCTGAAATGTTGTAAGTTGGTTTTGTGTTATTTAAAGTGTACTAAGATATTTGCCATGACAATTTACCCAGAAAGAAAATCTAGATTTTAAATTTGCTCAGATATAAAATCTATCTGGGTAAATTCATGTAGGGCCACCGGAACAAAACCTTCTCATGTATCCCATATGGGGCCCACCTAGGTGTCCTGGCTGGGATGTAACTTTTTAGCAGTATATAAGATCTTGTTTTAAGTCAATAATTTCTTAATATTGATGAGAAAACACTAGTTCCACTTTCAGATTAATTAACATACCATGGGGGAAATGTCTTGTTATAGTTATAAGAGAGTCTGCCAATAAATCTGGTAAGTTTTCATCAATATTAAGGAATTGTTTACTTCACATAATCTTCTATATTGTGGTGAAACGTTACTTGTAAGTTAGTTTTGTCTTCTTTCAAGCAAACTAATATATTTGGACTAGAAACTAAACCAAAAAACCTTGGCAAGATTTTGTGTTTTTGCAGGAAGAAAAATGAATATTTAATGTTCTAGTAATACAATCCTGCTATTAAGAAGAGAAAACGTCTCTCTTGGTATCTGATATGTATTTATTGAAGAGACTTGGGTTCATTCTGTGATCAATGAACGAAAGCATAAAAAAGCTGTTATATGTTGTAAAAACACAATCTTACAAGTATTTGTTCTAGTTTTTGGTGCAAATATGTTAGTACGCTTGAAATAAGGAAAAACTATAACTTTTTAGCAAATATATGAGCTTTTTTAGGTCAATAATTCATTATTGTTGATGAAAAAGTTCTAGTTCCACTGGCAGATTATTTCACTTATAACAAGACATTTTTCCTGTGTTATAAGTTAAATAATCTTCCAGTAGAACTAGAACTTTATCATTAACTTTAAGGAATTATTTACTTAAAACAAGCTCCTGTGTTTTCCTGAAAAGCTACTTGTAAGTTATTACACATGAAATAAGACAAAACTAAGATATTTGCACTGAAACCTAGACCAAAAATACTTTGAAAGATTTTGTGTTTTTACAGTGAAATTGGGTTCATTCTGAGAACAATTAAAGAAAAAGCCAAATAACAGCTTCACTGCAAAAACACAAAAGTCTTACTAAGTATTTGTGGTCTAGTTAAACCTCTTAGCACACTTGAAATAAGACAAAACAACCTTACAAGCAATTTTTCAGCAAGAAATATTTGAACTTGTTTTAAGTCAATAATTGCTTAATATTGTTGAAGAACTACTGATTTCACCGTCACATTATTTCACTTATAACTGGTGAGATATTTTCCTTCTGTATTTTAAAAGTATTTTTGAATAAAATTGTTTTTTATTCAGTTTCTTACAGACTTTTAACTCAAAATAAATTAGATCCTGATATTCAAACCTTCAGTTTCACTGATGAAAAATAATTAAAATGTTAATAAAAGAACAAACAAACAACCAGAGTGAACTCTTTATTTGGAGAAAAATCTTTGAAATCACTCAATTTTTCAAAGTCAATGAATTCATCAAGAACAACATCTAAGTTCTAGGAAAAAGTTAAAATCATGCCATTAGTCTTTTTATACATAAAGATGTAGCTGTAAGATGACCCTTTTTTTCTTTTTCTTTTGTTTATAAAATGACTTTTTCTGACATATTTCACCTCTGTTAAAGAAATATTCATGTAGAAAAACAGTTGTCGTTCCTCTCAACAACGCAAAAATACAGAAATAAAAGGCGTAATAATAATACACTACGTTACAATGCGCTGACATGGCTTCAAAGCACACATATTACACTACTGTACAAGGGTTTCCCCCCCACAGACACAATGCAACAAAAGCACATCCACTGCTGAGGATAGATCAAACCTGTGAAACAGCTTAACACTGCTTATTTACTGAACCCTGACCACAGTGTGGCGTTGGCAACTGGCAAATGAGGTAAATGTTTCTAAAAAAAAGCACCAAAGGTTTGGCTTAAATGTGCTTAAAATGTAAATATTTATATTTTTATATATATATATAGCTTATACAGAACGGCAAATTGAAAGAATTTCAGTCTAGCTTCTCCGAACGGTTTTCCTTTTTATTTATTTGATTTTTTTTCCTTTCAAATACACAAGACTGGAGAAACAAAGCACTGAATCTGCAGTTTTGGTTGAGAAGCCGCTGAATTCATACCGCCAGTTCTGCTCTGAGTAAAGTAAGCAGCATTCTTCCATGTCTGAGTGGGACATTAAATATCAATGTTTAGAGTGAAATCCAAGCAGAAAAAAAGGAAAAAGAAAATTACAGATTTGTCTTACATGGATTCACTTTTACATAAAAATCTTAATTAAAGGGAATATTTTATTTTTAAACATATTATATAATTGCTTGGAAAGTTCTCAAGCACAAAGTTTGTCACTTGTTGAGAATATCTACATAAATGTCAGTAAGAATAGTTCCTACACTGTAAAAACACAAAATCTTACCAGGTATTTTTGGTCTATTTATTTAGTGCAAATATCTTATTACACTTGAAATCAGACAAAACTAACTCACAAAGAACTTTTCAGCAAGATAGAGGAGCTTGTTTTAAACAAAAAAAAATCTAGTAATTTTGATTTGTATTTTTCCACTGGCAGATTATTTCACTTATAACATTTTTCCCATCTTTTATCAATATCAAGTAATTATTTACTTAAAACAGGCTAATGTATCTTACTCAAAAGTTATTTGTAAGTTAATTTTGTCTTATTTCAAGTGTACTAACTTGCAAATACGTTTTCAGCAAAATAGGTGAGCTTGTTTTAAAGTAAATAACTCATTAATATTGATTTTAAAAATCAGTACTAGTTCCACTGGCAGATTATTTCACTTATAACAAGGCATTTTCCTCGTCTTTTATTAATATTAATTTGCTATTTACTTACAACAAGCTTTTCAGTGAGATATAGCAGCTTATTTTAAGTCAATAACGCATTAAGATTGAAGAAAAAGTACTACCGTAATCTCCAGACTACCAGGCGCACTTCAAAGCCTATAATTAGATCAGAAAAGGACAGTGCTCCTTTATCTGGAGTAAAACAGCGCCATCTAGTGAATTAGTATGGATGAATTTTGGTTGTTTTCTGTGACCTCGAAGCGATTTTGTGTGGTACACGGCGCTCACGGCGCTATGTCGAAATGTTTTGGTTGCATTACATTACGGCTTCCGTAGTCAGGAGCGTCGCGGAGTAATATGTACGGTGCTTTCACTGACTAACTGTCAAGGTTTGGAGTTGAGAATATGGGAAATCTGTATCCGTCCGCTGAAGCGGGTGGTATGGCGGTGCGTGTATTGATCTGGTGGTGCGGGAGGTGTGATGAAAACTACAGTGAGAGGTAAGAGCCGGGGGGAGGAAGTCAATCGACTACCGTAAGAACCGGGGTTGACTACGTAAGTGCGTCATCGCGACATAATTACTCTAATACGGGAGCACACCAGGACAGCTATCGCACTGTTTTGTTTTTGCTTAATGCGCCGTATAGACCAGTGCGCTTTATTATGAAAAAAGATCGGAAATAGACCATTTATTCCAGTGCGCCATATAGTGCGAAATATACGGTAGTTCTACTGCATATTAAAAAATCATTTAACTTAAAGCTCCTATTTCCTTCTGAAAAGATACTTGTGAGTTAGTTTTGTCTTATTTCAAGCGTAATAAGATTTTTGCATCAAAAGTAGAGCAAAAATTCTTGGTAAGATTTTATGTTTTTGTTGTGTACAAAGCTTAACCTGCGCATCATAAAATGTTTTTATTAAGAAACATCAAGGGAAAGTGAGCGAAAAACTGGGAAACCAAGGGTCTTTTAAAGATCACCTTCAATGTGTTCAAAACTAATAATAACAATAAAAAATAACAACCTTAGGCCAAATACTTCAAGGGGACACCGATATCTAGAGCTAGGCGATGTGCAAACTTAATTGTGCATAGAGATCAAATTGTAATAAATATTAATGTGGTACTAGCATTATGACATGTTTTGTCAAAACATGTATGGGTGATTGTACATTTTTATTTAAAATTTAAATTTACTAAAACATTAAAAAGTTTTTGTTTTTTTTTACATATATAGTGCTGTTGGAAAAGCTTTTATTATTTTTTTAAAACAACAATCATTTCCCATGAATTGTTAGCCAGAGTCTCCGAAGACAAACACAGCCAAACACTCGACAAAAAAACCAAAAAAACCTGATAAGAACCGCAGATTTTTCAATTATTTCTCCATGTTGAGAATCCTCTAAAAGTTATCTTTCTTTTTTTTTTTTAAAATTGCTCTACACCAAAGAATCACATGAGCAACAAGCAAACTGGGTTTTATAATAAGCAAGAATCTTTACATAGAAGAAAGTTCGAAGCGTTCAGAAAGAATAAGGAGAAGAAAGGAAAGGCAAATGGCTCTATTTTAGCTTTAGTTTTCACCATTTCTTCGTTTGATGTAGCTTAAAGATGCGAAGCATAATGCCTGTCTTTGGACCACTGAGGTAATTGTCGGTGTGTGTGTGTGTGTGTAAAACATGCTGAATTGTTTCCCTAAACAACATAAAAGAGAAACTAGTGTTCCTCTGAGCTTTTCAGATGCTCCGTCTTAATTTGAGGTATATGATGCCGGGGCTGACTGCTGGCGCCTGTGGAAAATCTTACAAAGCATTCAAACAGATCAAGGTGAATTTCATTCACTCTGCTGTGCTGCGTCTAACCCCCCCTCCCCCCACCCCTATAATCCCACCCACCACTTCAATGATTTCCTGTAGTCTCACTGCTTCATCTGCATCAACACATCCCTAAAAAAGCACCATGTGTCGCCCTGGTTTGTTCCTGAATAATCCCAGGTTCCATTCACCTTCTACTCAGTTCCTTCAGGAGTCACTTTTTATTATTTACATATTTATATACATGTTTTATGCGTGGAGTAATAGTGTTACAGGTGGGGTTGGCGGTCATTTCACCACTTTGCCGTTTCGCTTTACAGTTTTGGTCGCTTCCTACCTGAATGTTTTCGGTACAAACACAGCTTTCCTCCATAAAAGAATGAATTGATTAATAAATACAACCAGTAAATGATCATTTAAATTTTCTATTGTCTGTTCTGTTTTTTTTTCCCCGTAAGGGAATGTGCTTATTTGATGCCAATGCTGAGCTGGCCCAAGGCACAAGTGAACTAAGCCACTACATAGGGCCTCCAGGCCAGAAGGGGGCCCCAGGAAAAGTAAAATAAATGAGTACAGGGAAGTAACAACGTTCTGCGTTGGCTTGTAAACACCAACTTTCCTTACTAACCGCGTTTCCATTTACCTTAAAAGTGCAAAAATTGGAATTATGAAAGTAAAGTTGCTTAATGGAAACATGATAATTTAAAAAAACAAACAAACATGTTTTTCGCTAGGATGAAGTGGTTTTTCAGCTGCACTAAAATTAGTGTTTTTCCACGAAACTGCAATGAAAACACTTTTTTTAGCATTACACAGGTCACATGATGAACAACCGGATGTTACTACTGGTGGAAACAACAAAGAAGACGACAGGAAGTGGTTGGATGATGACGTAGCATTTATTAATCGCGTGCTAAATTAAAATGAGCTCAATAATTTCCATTTGGCTGATTAATCGTTTTTTTTCTTTTCTCTCTTTCTACCAAAAACTGGAGGACAAAATTCTTCAGTCTGGTGCTTTGGTCTCAACTAGCCTTTTTGAAGGAATATTTTGTTCACAGATTGTTCACAATTAATATTATTTGCTGTTTCTGTTGTTTTGTTTATTTATTTTGGATATTTAAAATGTCTTCCAGTTCACTAAATTTAAATTTTCATTGGAATTTTAAGTTTATTGATCTTTGAGAATATCGTCTTGCATTATTATTTCATTACCACTATATTACTTGAAAATGGGCTCAAAACAATATTATCGTTTATCACAATAACTTCTGGACAATTTATCATCCAGCAAAATTTATTGTGACAGACCTACTAACATGTTTTTGTAATGATTTATCACGCAAACAAATTTTTTTCAGAATTATTTTAATTCCGTTCCCATTCCAAATGTGTGCCAAACTTTGTCGATAGTCCATTTAAGTCAAAAACACCCAACTTCGCAGTAGCTGTTTCTATTTAATAAGAAACACAATTAAAATCAAATGTGAAAAGGTTGAAATCCCTAAAAAACCAACGCGCCATAATCCTCCCGTGACTTCCTGTCTTCATCTGCTTCGTAGTTTCCACCAGTAGTAATATCCTGGTGGAATATGATCACATTGTTGATCATGTGACATTGTTGATCATGTGATCATGCGTGATGCAGAAAAAGTGAAATAAATCAATTTTGATCTGACTGAAAAAAACCCCACTTTATCAAAGTGCCAAAATCTTTTATTGAAATGTTTTTTTTTCGAAGTTGCCGTGTTTCCATTAAGCAGATTTATTTTCAAAATATCAAATTGTGCAGTTTTGTCAATTTAGACGCAGCTAGTGACGCTTTCAAGTTCATATAAATCTGCTGCCACATTTTAAAGATAAAGCTCTTTAATCATGTGAACAGATCTTCAAATTCAGTGTCAACTCACAAGTTAACACTTCATTAGCGCACATATGATTAAGTTTGAACAATTTATCTGAGATGTTAGTGATGCCGAGGTGATGAATCAAATTTTCTGCTTCAATAAATATTACCCATAATCATAAATTCATCAAACACAAGAGAAATAAAATTATCTGAAACTATTAATTAAAGGGATATGAAATCATTTGTTTATGGGTATGAAATTGAAGCAGGAAGTTTAAAGTTTAAACATGTTTAAAATGAAATTAATTGCTTTCATTTAAAAATTAATTATATTACTATTAATGCTGCCCCTACATGTAATATATGGCTGTTTTATTGTTATAGCTAATGTAAGGAAGGTGCAACAAGCTTACATTGTGTTGTTTATCATCTGTGTTAGCTTCCCTGGTCGCTAGCCTGCTGTTTATTTTACCAACAGACATCTAGCCGCTTGTTGCATATATTAGCTTCTAAAACAGTGTTATCCAAACAGAAAAACTAATTTGTGTTTGGAGTTTCATTACCTTTTCTAGAATATCATTAGAAAGACTTCTTATATTAGAAAATAACATTCTTTGAGAGGTTTTTGCAATGGTGAGCTTTTAAAAACAGTTATTCAGTCAACTCCGCCACCAATAATAACAAAATAACAACCCTAACACTTTATATTTCACTTGAAACATCCAACTGGTCACCGACAAGAAATGGCTTTAAAAAAGAGAACTGATCCTGAATGAAACTTAACGAAGGTGAATGGAACTCATAATCTCTCTGCACTTTATGAAACAGGGTTTCTGCACTATTCTACAAAAATGTTTTTAATTCGATACTTTTTGAAGCGCTGTCCATACGTGTGTTGGATTTACCACTTTGCTCTTAGCAATACATCACAACACAGGAAAAAATAAAAAATAATAATAATAATAATCAGGCTACAACTATTATTATAGCTTTCTGGGAACTGAACATCTTTTTCTCCCAAACCCTCAAACCCTAACTGAAGGTGGAGTTAAGCTAATGCAATAAGACATGTAAGCCTGAAAGCCAGGGGTGTCCAACGTGAGGCCCGGGGGCCATTTGTGGCCCTTGGACTGATCTTGTGCGGCCCCCAACTGCAGTTCAAATATGATTGAAATTTGACCCGTAGATGCAGACGGAGACTTTTAATTTGTAACCAAGGTGAAAAATTGTTACCAACAACATTTTCCTACACAGGAAAATGTAAAGTACAACACAAAGTATTTGTGTTTTTAAAACTCAGTTTTAACAAAAGGTAAAACCAACAGACTTTTACTGAAAAGCCAACTTTGCTGCAAACAAATCAGGTTTTATTCCTTCTTAAACTTGGTTTAAACAGCAAACAGTTTGAAGCAAAGTAACCCAGATTCTGTTCTTATTACTGAAAATGTGTTCAATCGAGCCCAAAAGAATCTGAAAATTGGATTTCTTTCTTTAAATATAGTAAACATGTAAAATCTACTAAGGAGTATTAGGGCCTTTGTAGAAAAAAAAAAAACTTAAAACATTTGAGGGTAATCTCAGAAATTTTCTGGAAAAAACAAGAAAATTTGCAAAAAAAACCCCAAAATTTTTAGATTAATATCAGGAGCTTTCTACAAAATTTCTTAAATTCAAATGTGAAAACTTTTCTTTTGAAAATTTTAAAGTTTTCTAGAAAATGTCTCAGATTAATGGCAACATTTCTGAGTTTTTGGTGAAAATGTAATAATTTTTTTTCTGTCTACAAATGCCCTGATATTGCCAAGTTTTGGATCTACTATAGTATAGGGCTACGTTTTTTGATTGGTTTTAGATTTGGTGTTTTTGGCCTTTTGAATCTATATTTTTGACCTATGTGGCAATACGTTTGGACACCCCTGCTTTAAGCGCTGTTACCACCAAATAATGAAAAAGAAAAAAAAACAATTAAAAGTGTTAAGCGTTGGTTTGAGGAATGAGCTAACTAATCGCCTTCTCCTCTCCCCTGAATTTCCCTTTCTCCCATTTCCTCCCATATTTAGGTGGAGGAAGCTCCATGGCTGGACATGCTCGGCATGCTGCCAACCATAGCAGCTGCACCAGCCATACCTGAGGTTCCTCCCATACCTGGAGGACTGTGCTTGGTAGGTGAGGTCATGTCGGCTCCACGCCCCTGACCCGGGCCGAGGGTCTGCGGGGCGTGGTGGGCGTGCTGCAAGGCGTGGCGGTCCAGCAAGGTGCGGTGGGTGAATGCCCGGTGGCAAACATTGCACTGGAAGGTGCGCTCGGCACGGTGGGTGCGCATGTGCACATTGAGGGAGCTTTTCTGTGTGAAGCGTTTGCCGCACATGGTGCACTGGAAGGCCCGGACGCCAGTATGCACCACCATGTGTTTGAGGAGGTAGTCCCGCAGGGAGAAGGAGCGCCAGCAGATGGAGCACTGATGAGGTTTTTGACCTAAAAGACAAAAAAGTAAATGTTTACTCAGTTCAAAAGGAATGTATGTGTAAATTATCAGAGTTGGGTAGTAATTAGTTACTACGTCTGTCACAATAACAAATTTTGCTGGACGATAAATTATCGCAATAAATGATAATATTGTTCTTTTAAGACCATTTTCATGTGATATAACAAAAGTGGAACAAACTTTCGGAAAATTGTAAAACAGCCGAAGAACAGAGTTCTTGTAAATCTAGACTAAAAACCCAGCTGTTCAGTTTCTTTTGTACCATAATAAATGAAACACTCATCAACATTTTTGATGTGTAAATGACGAAACATTTAATGTTTCAATTGTTGATTTTTGTGTTTTTATGATAAAACGCTTTGAAATGCCTTGTTGATGAAATGTGCTATACAAATAAAATTTGATTTTGATTTAATGGCACAATAATGCAAGAGCATATTTATTTGAATGGATGTTCATAAGACTGACGTAACACCTGCCATGAACATGAAGAAAACTTCATGAATGTTTATGACTGCTGTCATGACGTGTAATTTCGTAAATAATTAAGACTTTTATTGCAAAGTTTCTCTAAAAGCTGCATTAAAAGTCCATTAAAAGTGTCAACTTTGTATTATTCTGTAGACTTTTAATGCAAAGTTACATTAAAATTGTAATCATTTACCAAATGATATATCATGACAACAGTCATAAACATTGATGACGACTCCTTCATGTAAATAACAGGTGTTATGTTACGATTATGGCAGTCTTATGCACACCTCTTCAAATAAAGTATTATGACAGATTCTGAAAGATCAATAAACGTCTAACGAACATTTAACACTGGAAGTGGAAGACATTTTAAATATCCTAAATAAATAAATAAAACGACAGAAACGACAATTACGTAAACTGAATTATGAAGTCTGTGAACAAAACTGTCCTTCAAAAAAGAGGCTAGTTGAGACCAGACTGAAAACTTTTGTCATCCAGTTTTGATAGAAATAGAGAGAGAAAAGAGAAAAACAATAAATTGCACAAATGCAAATTGTGTTTATCCACTCACCCGAGTGGATAAACATGTGCTTGCTGTAGTTCTTCCTGGATCGCAAAGATTTGCCACAGTGCGTGCAGTCGAACGAGGTCTCAGATCCCTGGGAGGAAGGAGAGGGCCCTGCCGAACAGGAGGACGCTGAAGAAGTGGGGACAGGGGTCATCGGCGCAGGGGGCGGAGCCTGTTGGGATGGCTCACTTCCCGCCATGTTGTCCATCCCTCCCATGGGTCCTCCCACGTAGAATGGAGGAGGCTGTGAGTGGCTCACTGGGTACTGGAAAAGAAGCTATGGAGGAGCAACAGAATATGGACAGATCATCGTAAGACAGGGTTTATGGCTGAAAAACCTGTCACGATATAAGCATTTCATATTGTTAATTATTATTTTATTGTTTTAAATATATGAAATACTAATAATGACGTGACTTCTCCTCTTCTATCCACTGTTTTCACTCCTTGCCCATTGTTTTTACACATTTTTAAGCAATTCTGAGGCACGATGGCGAAACCTTAAACTGCTGCTGTGCCAGTTACTCCACTGTTCTGTTGTTGCTAGGTAACCAAAGAGTGAGTGAGTTAGTTGATTCCACCAACAAAGCTCAGCTGGCCATGAGAGATTGAGTGCCTAAAGCCTTTCCTTTGCCTACATCTCCCAGAATGCCTTGTGGTTCTGGATCAGATTTCAGTGAATATAGATATATTGAATATTGACTAGTCTATCAGTTGTATTTTCTATTGATATTGATCATATGTCTATCTCAGTATATATTTGATTTATTATCTAACACATGAGGAATAGCTCACCACAAACTATTAGCTTTGGTCTCTAGAGACAAACGTCTATAGTACAGCAGGGGTGCCCAAAGTGCGGCACTGGGACTATTTACAGCCGTCTGAAGGACTCTGAGCGGCCACCCTGAGCTCAACTCTAGAATTTAATGCAGATTAACACTTTTTAACGTTATAGGGAAACTTTTTTTTTTTTACAGATAAATCAGGATCAGAGTATGCTTTATTGATACCCAAGGTTAGATTGTTTATTTGTTGACAAGCTACTCGCATCCAAAGTGTTATATCTTCAACCAGATTTTTACAATTTTCAAACTTTAGTAAGATATTCTTCAGTCATATTTGTCTTTTCAGTATTGACAGTATGTGACCCGAGGCACTGACCTGGTTGTTGATGGACTGCGAGGATGGAGGCGGAGTCAGCGGCTTGCTGACCCTTCCTCTGGGGTTAAATGTCATGGCTTGAGGAGGTTCACTCTGAGGCCAGAAACTCTCTGAGAAAACCCCGTGGTCGTCATAGAAATCCTAAAATCCACACAAAAAGGCCACATAAATTATCTAAAAAACAAACAGATGAATAAATAAAAATCAAACATTTAATTGTTTTCATAGTTTAGCTTCAGCTCCTGGATTAAAACAGATCTGCTGTATTTACGGATTTTTTTTTAAGGGCATCAAAGTAAAAGGGGCCAAATGCAAATTAACTCGAATTCTGATGATTAATTGAATGATTCAATATATAAAACTTTAAAAATAAAAAATTTGGGGCGTGTCGTGGTGGCGTAGTGGTTAGCGCGACCCGTATTTGGAGGCCTTCAGTCCTCGACACGGCCGTCGCGGATTCGACTCCCGGACCCGACGACATTTGCCGCATGTCTTTCCTCCTCTCCTTCCACGTTTCCTGTCAGCCTACTATCACATAAGGGACACTAGAGCCCCCAAAAGACCCCCTGGAGGGGTTAAAAAAATATATATTTTTTGCCTTGATGCTTCATTTGTTTCTACGTTGCGCTGCCTCAAGAGTTCAACAGTTTCAAGGGGAAGATTATTACGGTTGCACAAAATTACTCAGTTTACCATAACTCATCAAGAGAAATTGAAGATAATGAACTTTAAAAAAGAACAACCTAAAATGTTAAGTTAGGTCTCCATCAAAAACGAAATAAGAAGATATTCTCTACGGTAAACTAAGTTTGCTTAGATAATAAAAAATTAAACAATAAAAAAATTATCAGAACACCAAGTAGAGAACATATTTACAGATTTGATATTTAGGGTCGTAAAAAAATGTGATGATGAAGATAATTCAACTTTAGTGATGCTTCTTGTCATATTCTAATCTAATTGTAATAAATATTCTAACTGTACACAAAGTGACATTTTTATTTTTATTTACCAATAGTTACATTTTGAATTGTGATTAGGAAAAGAAATGATGCTTCATGATATTTTCTGATAAATTTATTATTGTCATTTCTGGACTTAAAATAACAACATTTCCATTAAACTCAATATTTTGGTCCGTCTAATTATGCAATTTTTAAATATTAAATGATTGATAATTTGATCAGTTACTCAGTACTTGAGTAAACTTTTACTAAATACTTTTTTACTCATATTTGAGTAAATTCTTGGATGGCTACTTTTTACTTTCACTTGAGTGAAAATATGTTGAAGTAGTGATACTCTGACTTGAGTACAATTATTGGGTTCTCTACCCACCTCTACATATTACACAATAATTAGAAATAAAATACCCAAACAGGTTTATTGTTAACTGTTACCTCTCTTCTGTGAAAAACGACACGAATGAAGGAGAAAATCAGCCCGTCAAGACTCGGCTCCCACACAATATGGATGCAAATTGTGTTGATGAACCCTGCTTTTTCTCTTTCTAATTATCATTTCTAATTATGCAGGTTAAACTAATTATCATCCCATTTACAATCTGCGCAGTTATTCATATCTATCGCCTTTGGCATCAACTGATTACAAAAAAGAAAGCAAAAAAAAAAGAAGATTTTATTAAGATGTTAATATTTTGTATATTTCACTTCCCATGTGTTGCAAGATTACAGCCGTTTTCACAGACTGAACCAGGTAAAGATGGCAGAAGGTCCGTCTGGCTGGTATAAACAATCCATGGACAAAGTCAGGTATAAAACGACTAAAACTGCAAATGTACCACATATGCAAGGGAACAAATGATTCACTGCACAAAAAAACAAAAAATATAGCCACGCATTTTTGGTCTAGCTTCTAGAGGAAATGTCTTAGTACATTTAAATAAGACAAAATTAACTTTTCAGCAAGAATTATGAACTTATTCTAAGTAAATATTTTCTTAATTTTGATGAAAATGTACTGCCAGATTATAATTATAGCAAAACATTTTTCCCATGTTATAAGTGACATAATCTGCAAGTGGAATCAGTACTTTTTCATCAATAATAAGGAATTGTTGACTTAAAACAAGTACCCATTTCTTGCTCTAATGTAACTTGTAATTTAGTTTTGTCTTATTTATCTTATTTACACTAGAACCAAGACCAAAAAGCCTTGGTAAGACGTGATGTTTTTGCAGTCTAAGCATCAACGTTTGCACTGTTGGCAACGAAAAAAAAAACCTTCAATGCTTTCCATTCAACGACACAAACACATGCCGATCAAAACTGGATGATTTTCACCCCAACTGAAACAGACTAAACTAAAACATCAGATTTTTTTTCCTGACTAGTTAATGACCTTTCCTGCTTTTTCCAGTTTTCACTCCCCTACATTGTTTTTTATTTTTAAGTAGTTATGAGGCACAGTGGCGGAACCTTGAACTGCTACCGCACCAGTTACTCAACAGGCTGTTGCTAGGTAAGAGTGAGTGAGTTGCTAGGTAACCAAAGAGTGAGTGAGTTGCTAGGTAACCAAAGAACGAGCAAGTTAGTTGATTCCACCAGCTTTTCTTCAGTGAATATATTCTAAATATTCTATCAGATGTATTATCTACTGATATCGATCACGTGTCTATCATGATATATATATTGTTATTGATTTTTTGTCTGGCTCTAGGAATGAACTCCAGTCTGCATGTTTTTGGTCCAACTCACCTGAATCAAATCACTGAATTAGCTCCTCAATATGCAAACAAATGCTCTTGAGTCCTGCTAATGACCTAATTATTTGATTCTATGGCTACAATTAACTATTATTTTAATAATCGATTATTCTATTGATTATCCTGACAATTAATCGGATAAAAAAAGTGCCACATTCCACAGATTTTTCATTTAACTGCTTCAGGCTTTTTCATACAATATAAGAAATACATTTAAAAATACAAAAATAAATAATTAGATAATTTTTTAAAATAAGAAAACAAATGTGTTTGTTGCTTAAAAAAACAGTAACATAACATTCTGTTGGTGAACTTGAACCAGGTGAAGCTGAAACTATTCCACTTCAGAAATTTTGGGTAATTTTGGGTTACAAATAAATGTTGTTTTTTTTTTATTATTCTAACTTATAAATTATAAGTTAAAAAAAAGAATTATAAGTTATAATTCTTTTTTTTAAAACTTATAATTTTTATTTCCCTTTGTTACAGAATACAGAACAAAAAAAACGTGTATAAAATGAAGAAAATCAGGGCGTGGCGTGGTGGCGTAGCGGTTAGCGCGACCCGTATTTGGAGGCCTTGAGTCCTCGACGCGGCTGTCGCGGGTTCGACTCCCGGACCCGACGACATTTGCCGCATGTCTTCCCCCGTTTCCTGTCAGCCTACTATCATATAAGGGACACTAGAGCCCACAAAAGACCCCTGGAGGGGTAAAAAAAAAAGAAGAAAATCAGAACACAGTGACAACTTCTTTTATTACAGTCTTATGGTGTTTAGCTCTTGTAAAGGTTTGTAATCTAATCTATATCAGATTAGATGTTAGATCTAATCTAAGATCTAGTCTTCAGTCAGAAGCTACTTCCGATTTGTTGTAATACAGACCTGAGCTTTCCTGCCAACAGTCATCACCATCTACAATAACACTTTGAAAAATCTGAATTAATTAGTTACAACAACATTTAATTTTCCTTTGGGATCAATAAAGTATTTTTGAATCTGAATTTGAATTTAAACAACATCCATTTTTTTCCCACAGTTGTTCTGCTTTTGATTGTTGTTTTCTGAGAATGGACATAAATCCCTCCATCAAGGGTGTTTTTATCTTAAATACATTTTATAGATATTTGGTACAGTTTTGGTTTATTTACTGCCCTGAATATGTTGTTTTTTCAGCAATTGCCTTTATTTGAGTCTGTATACTCCAGTATCCAATTAATCGATTACTAAATTAGAAGACAATTAATTTGATTAATTGTTTCAGCTTCACTTGATTCAGGTTTCTTGAGGCAGAGACACGTCTAAAAGTGTCAGGATATCGACCCCCGAGGA
Source organism: Xiphophorus couchianus (assembly GCF_001444195.1). Classification (NCBI taxonomy): domain Eukaryota; kingdom Metazoa; phylum Chordata; class Actinopteri; order Cyprinodontiformes; family Poeciliidae; genus Xiphophorus; species Xiphophorus couchianus. The sequence goes on along the minus strand of NC_040232.1, from coordinate 7,738,938 downwards.
CTGGGAGTCATAAAATGAGGTGAAAAAGTTTTTTTTTTGTTTTAACTGCTAGTTATTAACAACGCTATTCCTCAATTTGAGATGCAAAAAGCTGCCTAAAATGTGAACTCTAAAAATCCTTTCCTGTTTTTTTCCTTCTATATACTAGTAAGCCACAACTTCCTTTACTTGATAAGATATGGTACTGGCTCATTTGCATAAAAAAATAATTTAATGAGCCCAAACATATCTTAACCTATGATCTTCAAGTAGCATAGAGATGAGTCAGAATGAACTTTGCTTTCCAACACGTCCTGTCTTGTGAAGAGAAAATAAAAACTGCTGAAAAATAAAAAAAAGTAATCTGTGAAGAAGTGCCCGTTTGTGCACTTTACTTCATTTGTAATTAAGACTTGGTGCAATGCTTCACAGAAAACCGAAGGCAAAGCTGGAACCTTTTGACAGAGTGGCAGATGTTCTTTGTGTAGGCTGCGGTGTTCGGCACCATGCACATTAATAAGAAGATTCTTGGAAAAAAATAAATAAAAAAGCCCTTTTTATGTATACATTTTCTGCAAAAATCCATGCTCCATATTTTAAATGCAGACACAATAGCCTCCTTCATGTAGCAAATGCTGAATTATTAATAAAAATCTCAAATTTTAGCCTTCAACTGCTGCATTTCCTCATTAAAAATCAGCATACCTGTCCGAAGCTGGCCATGGAGTCCTGGGCGCCCTCCTGCTCTTGGTCCCGCCTCCCGTCCTCCAGGGAATAGACGGTCCCATCCGAGTCCTGCACGCCTTCATCTTTAACCACGACTCCCTCTCCTCCCAGCACCTGAAAACAGGAAGGTCCACGTCAATCCATGCAACAACTGACGACAGAGCTAAAAGAAGGCAGCAGGAAAAAAAAAAGTCAGTAAGGACAGTGGCACTGTCCAGGCTGCAAGCAGCTCCTAATGAGCGCCAGGCACTTACAGCTAATATGCAGAAGTCCATAGATTACCAAAGCTGCTGCTACTGGAGTTGAGACAATAGATACAATTGTGCAAAGTGGAGAAACATCTCTGCGATATACGCCAATGCAGTGCGAGAAGAGGGAAAAGCATATAAAGAAAGCAAAGGAAAACGTTGCAGCTCTGCATGCCTGAAAGCTGTAACCATAGCAACCCTTTCCCTTATCCCCCTACCTGGAGTCTTAGCGGCTGCCTCTGCTTGCGGCTGTGGCTCGCCCCCCTGTCTCTGTCTCCGTCTCTTCCCCGCTCCCTCCCGTCCAGGTCCTCCTCCTCGCTGTAGCGGTCCATCCCCACCAGGTCGTCGGAGAGGTCGGCGGCGTTGCCACGGAGGCTGTCCCTGCCGACACTGTCCACGCTGCCCACCCCGGAGCTGCAGCCCGCCGACAGGCTTCCCGTGCTACTGGTGCCGGCTCCGTTGGCGGTCTGCACCAGCAGGTCTCGCAGCTTGTACCGGACGTCCTGAGTGCAGCTGGAGGTCTGCTTCATGAGGACCGGGCCGGCACCAGGGGGCATCCCGTCTCCACCGCCGCACATCGAACTGGGCCCCATCTCCCCCAGCGCCATCAGGCTAACAGTGCTACTTTGATCCATGGGGCCCGGCCCACTGTCACTGACGCTGGAGCCCCCCAAACCTCCGGCCATGTTGCTAGCCCCACATTCTGTCATGAAATTAGAGAAGTTTGCATAACCTCCAACCCCGCCTGCGCTACCAACAGAGCAGCTCCCACTGCTGCTGCTCTCCCTCCCTTTGCTCAGGCCACGCTCTTCCTGTTTTGGGAGAACTCCAGCAAGCATCCCTCCTCCGGCTCCTGTCCCTGCAGCTGCTGCTGCGGCTGCCGCTGCAGCTGCACTCGCCGCCTCCGCCGCCGCCTTCCTCTGAGAGATGATCTGGGTGCACTCATCAATGACCGTCTTGATCTGCAGGATGCTGGCAGCTGTCAGGATGCAGAGGGCCTGAGACTGCAGCACCACCAGGGAGCCACTGTACATAAAATCCACGAGCTGCTTCACGGTTTCCGCAGGTACCAACGGCGGCACGGAAATCTCAGAGTGACCCAGCAGGAGCTTGTCCTGGAAAAACGGGCTGCCGGCCGCCAGGACGCAGGCGTGGGCTCGCAAGGAGGCATCGTGTATCCGGACGGTCACGTCGCAGAAGAGCCCCTCCCGCCGCTGCGTCCGCAGGGCCTCCAGCACCGACTGGCTGGAGTTGTGCAGGTGGATGTAGTGCACGGTTTCCGTGCCGGACACCATGGCCGGGGACGGAGAGTCGCTGGGGACCGGGTGGGGGTGGGAGTGGGGCTGGGGGAGGGGGGTCAGGTGCCTCGGGTTTTGCGTCAGCTTGAGGTGTGAGGAGGACGGAGAGGGAAACGGATGCGGTGCGCGTGGCCACAGAGCGGCCGCTTCGGCTCAAAACGTCATGAGTTCGATGGAGGATCTGGGCGGTGAAGCGCAGGAGGAGCTGCGTTTGTTAACGTGAAGTCAGGTGGTCGTTCCAAACAGCTTCACTTTCATCTGGAAAATCTGTTAGAGCACAGTTAAAATTTACATTAATGCATAATGAGCATGACAGTTTACATTTCATAAAAAGAAAAAAATATTTTTGCATCTTTGAACACAGTTGGGTAGTAACTAGTTACATTTATTCAATTACATTTACTTTTAGGAGAATTTTTACTTCTGCCTCGGTAATTTTATTATGAAGTATCTCTGCTCTTACTCGAGTAAAATGTATGGATTCTCTATTCACTGATTAAAAAACAAACATGTTTTAACCAAAAATTAACCAGACACAGACACACACCTGCAGTTTTTGTTAAGAGTTTTGTACATTTTTTGTTGAAAGAAACTGATTTGGAAATTTTTTCTTTTGCCTGACTTTATTATTTTTCACTACTTACACGAATTATTGTTATGTTCATCCTTAAAATACAAAAATTTCAACTTAACTTTATGTTTTGGTCTGTCTGATTATGCAGTTTTTAAATATTAAATGATTAATTATTTATCATTTACCAAATACTTTTTTACTCTTACTTTAGTAATTTCTTAGACGACTACTTTCTACTTTTACTTAAATAAAAGTAAATTTATTTAATTTAAATAAATTTACATATTTTAATTTAAATAAAAATATGTTGTAGTGCTACTTTTACTCAAGTACAATTTTTGGGTACTCTACCCACAAAAGGCCTCATAAATCCACTAGTGAGGTATCAAATTGTGACTCATTGTGCTTCAGACTTTAATGACACATAAAAACATTAATTTTAAAGATATCAAACAGTTAAAATAAAAAACAAAACAAAAATCCAAATACTCGCATATGTCTCAATTCTGTCTAGTTACTGCGGATACGCCTGAAGGCTGAAAAGGTGAGCACCTGAGCGGCTACAGGTTAATCATCAAATTAGTCGCGCGCATCCTCGCGAACACCTGTGTCGGACAAATGACAGCACGTGCGCTGCGCGAGTCCGGCGGCTCTTCGGGTCAGCATACTCGGCCGTTCCGCACAGCGGGCGGCCGGTGCCGAAACGCAAAGACTGGGGGAAAAGAAAAGAAAGGGGGGAAAAAAAACACAAGAAACGACCGTTAGCTGTGAAAAGAAAAGCTCGAGGACCGAGGTAGCAGTTTGTGACAAATGGCAAACCGTCGTCGATGCAACCTGTGAAGGTTTTGTCTGCTGGAAATGTTAATAATTGCCAACCGTCAGCGCCAGAAGTGAGCAAACAGGTTATCCGTAACGGGCTAACACTGGCTAGCGCTAGCTGTTGACATTAGCCGTGTAGTTCTGGCATGGAAAATCTACACGCAAACCGCGATTTTGTAATTTTTTAATAACACAAATCGAAGCATTAGACGTATAACTACAAATGGCACCTTGCCTAGTATCACCAAACTGCCTGTTGAAGGTTCCTCCCACGCTTTAACCAATGCTAACCAAGCTAGACTACTAGCCCAAAGACACAACTAGTAAAGTTAGCCTGCCGACGGCTAACGCAGCTGCGTTCTCCTTGTTTGAAGCGCGTCAACAACAAACTGCAGCTGAATATATTCCAGGTGTCATTGCGTGTCGTTAAATCCCGGCTACTCACCGGGGAAATGGACGGTGACAGTTCGGTTCGGCGCGTGTTAGTTTGGTGTCAGATGGATGCAGCAGGAAGCCCTCACGTATCGCACCCAGTCTGGTTGGAGCTCAAACAAACACCAATGCACTCACACACACATCCAGCTTCACACAGGCAGACGCATAGAGACACAGAAAATGAGGGGTGGTTTTTTTTTCAACAACGTCAACTAAACCACAGCTGTAGGTGTTTCTATGCACTCAAAGAAACTACAAGCAGACTTTCTGCACAAAGTGGGACGAATACCTTTTCTTTTTTTTTACAAACCCACACACACTTTAAGATAAGAATGCCTGGAAATGCAAAGAAACGCACCTATACACACACACACCTTCAAGTAAGCATACCTGAAAGACAAGAAAAACGTATAGGGTTTTGTATACTTGTGCTTATTTTTAATTTACTTTGGATTAGGGTTTAAATGCAACACAAGGATTCCTAGAAACCACAAATTAGAAATTTCTGACATTTTGAGCGTGGCTTCTCTTAAAATTCAACAGGAACACAAACAATAGGATGTTTTTAGTAGGGATGCACGATATATCGGCACCAACATCGGTATCGGACGATGGTAATTTTTTTAAACTGTGTCAATATGAACAACTGATATGTATTTTTATATTATTGCCATTTGTTTCTGTTTTTTTTCTTCTAAAGGTGTCAAAATAGTAGTAAAATATATCGATAAATATTGGTTGTCGATATCAGCCTGACGTTTTGTACTGGTGCATCTCTACTTTTTAGTTGTAACAGGGACTTTGAGTAGAAGAGTATAGATTTACACAAAACTAAAAATACAAAAACAAGTATAACATTCTATACACTAAGGACACATTTACAGCATACAACATTTTAATAACTACTGCACAATTATTAAAAATAGTATACTCTAAAAGAAATGTGAAACTGAGTAGAACAAATAAAAAAAGATAAACAAAATGTGCATGTAGTGAATAAAAAAACAACAGACTAAAAGAAGTGAGGATAAAACAGCAAAAAGGAATGTGCAAGTAATAGCAGGAATGTTATTTGAAAAGTGAAAAACTACAAATAGCGGCAGGGATGTTAAAACTGAGATTTATGATAACCTTGGAGAAAAAACACAGGTTCACAGAACCAGTATAAAACAAACATGTTAATCGTAAGTTGGTCTTTTTATTTCAAAGAGAAGGAAGAATTATTGCAGTTGCTGCTAAGTTTCTAACTTATTTTAATTTTAAAGCACACTGCTTTATGAAGTAGTAATTTTGAAGCATTTATTCTTTAGGATTTTATATATTTTTGATGCAGGGCTCTTTGGAGAATATCCAGCTGATATTAACTGTTAAATCATCTTATTTTTAAGCTGATTTAGAAATAACAGGTATATTACAGAATGTAAGACATGGTTTAAGTCAATCATTAGTGTTTTGGCTCATGTGACACAATATTTTATTCATTTACTGTAATGTTTTTTTTCTTTTCTACTGCTTGTTTAGAAGAATTAAAATTATAAAGTACCTTTGTGTGCATTAAATTATAAAAAATATTGGTTAGTGTTATAGAAATAGAAAACTCATCACTTTAAAATTTTGGATTTAGGAGCCAAAATTAAGAAGCAGGTGATGAAACTAGAAAACAGTGCAGTGCACGTTGAATGTGACTCGTTAATTGATTGGGAGACTTTTGAAATGGCTCGTTTTTCAGACACCAAAAACATTAACTTTTGCCAAAAAACATCTGGGTGTTTTTCTTTTAAGCATTTGGGTTGTTTTTAGAAGCAGTAGAAACACAACTGTAATTACAAAAACTTGCAAAATGTGAATTTTTCACATTTCCCCCCTTTAATCCCAACCTAGGACTTTGTAAAATGAAAATGTAACAAAATCTCTTTCAAAACACACTTAATGGCGGTAATAAAACACATTGTCCGAGGCCACAAGTTGAGGGTGGGATGTAACAATGACATGTGGTTTGTGTAACCAGACAGACGCTGGATTTAAAAGCTAAACAAAACTCAGAAACCATTTCCAGTGAGAAAAGTAAAAAGCTGAGAGAAAAAAAATTCAAATTTGAAGCTTTTACCCAAAAAGTTTCAAGGCTTCAAAAACTCACAAACAAGTGAGTCTGTGCAGAGATTTTGCTTGTAGTGCTGCCATCAATACCACAGCATCTCCCCTGTCGTCCCACACAGCTGTTGGCTTTTAAAAGTGAAGCTGGACGCTTTCATTTCTGAGAACAGCTGTGGGTGAAATCGCCGTCTTCACTTAGAGAAAGCAAATAGCTGAAGGCGGCTAAAAGGCAGTTTTTTTGTCGGCTTATGACAGAAATTATTCATGAAAAAAAATCTCTGCTGTTCTACTTTTTAGAAAGCAACACAGGTACAATAAGCTGGTTAATTAGTCGAGCTATTTATTTGGGAAAAACCTGTTGTTGGATAAATTGTATTTTTAGTAATTATCAAATATTCGTTGTATCATGTAGCTTTGTAGTAACATTTAGATAATGTTTAATTATATGCTTTTTCTCTTTTTCCTCTATTCTAAGTAATGTCTCTGTGTGTTGAATAATTATGATTCCTTCCTGTGACCTCTTTGAGAAAGAGAGCAGTGAAGCCTTCGTGGAGATAGCGGAGACAACTCTGTCTGCTCTCCTGTGGTACTCGACGCCGTGTCTGGTACTCGACTGGAGCAGAAAGATTTAGAGTGTAGATAACATGTGTCTAATAGTAAATGTCATTAGCGCTGCAACAATGTGATAAATTGTTTTCCCCTCCCTTTGAGAGTTAAAGCGCTCAGTGTAAGAGGGTCCCCTAAAAAAGCAATAAAATAGAGGGAGCGGGAGATGTGTTTTCAGAGCGGTTGGAGATTTGTAACTGAAAGCATCTCTCTGTCTGCTCTCCTCGCGAGTACAAAAAGAATTTAACTCTCTTGTCTTTCCTGTGTTTTGTTTAATAGGTATTTAGACCCAACACCTGTTTTCAGCTCTCCAGTTGCAGCCGCTATGGACCGCTCCTTTGGCTTTGTACAGCTCAAAATTTTTCCAAAAAGTCACATTTGACTTACTCAAACGAACGGGGAAAAGGTTCAGGAGGCTCGTTTCAAGGAGTTGACTGGTAGAGCAAAGCAGCAGGAGGGAGGTGAAGTTTTTTGTTACATTCGTAAAAGAAACAAACTACGGTCACTCCAGCTCTTTCTCTGGTGACTTAAAGTGCTGAAACTCAAACACCGCAGTATGGTGAGAATAAAAAACAAACAATAGTAGTAAATTAGATTTTATTTTAGTGTTGTGGTCAAGACTAACATTCAATTCACAAGAATAATATTTGGATTTGGCACAGAAGTGAAATTGTAATTTGAATGAGGGATTTTGAAAAGATCTCATTTAATCTCTTTTAGAGATAAAACTATTAATCGTGATGAACCGATTGTTCAGATAAACGTCAAGTAATCTAGTAACCGATTAATCGTTAACTGGAGTATATAGACTTAAAAAGAGACCACACTCAGAGCTGTAATTAAGCCAAACCCGGACAGTGGTTAAACTAGGGATGTCCAAAGTGTGGCCCGGGGGCCATTTGTTGCCTTCTGGATGATTTTGTTTGGCCCTTCGGTCCACAGTTCAATAATGAAGCGAATTTGCGATTAATTCGAGATTTTTACAAACAAATAAAATCTTTCTAAAACAAGAGAAAGTAAAATAAATATGAGGACAATAAACCCAAAATAGGTTTACAAATTTTTTATCTGGCATTTAAAACAGTATCTGTTCAAGACCGTGCTTATATTTTGGATAGACAATTATTTACAGATTCCACTACTTTTCTTTAATAAAATATCCTCTATTGAAGAGATAAAAACAATAAATGTCTTAAAAGGAAATCTTTTCACTTTTCATTTTAAAAATGTGGTCGTCAAGTACTTTCAACCTGACATTTTTGGCCCTGTTGGCTAACCGTTTGGACACCACTAGATGACGTTTTAAATCTGATTAATCGACAGAATAATCCATTATTAAAATAACTGTTAGCTGCAATTACAGTAAATTGGTTTCAAATATTTGCCATTTATCTGTACTCTTCCCAATTCCTGATATTTGACATTGCTTCATAATTTTATCAAGAAATTAGTGCTTCAAGATGTAGCAATCCATGTCACGTTTACTACCTAGTCTTAAATTTGCACCTCTAATTGTTTAAGAAAAAGACGAGATTTACTCCACAAGAGAACATAATTTAATGAGGTGTAGGTGGATGTGTTGGTCACAAGTCTTTAAATGCAGTAAAAATAAACAAAGGGATTCAGTACTGTTGTTTCGGTTGATGTAAGGCATGCAATCTCCACAGAGCTTTGAACACTGAAAGCTACAGGTCATCACAGTAGGACACACAGACACTCAGCCACAACTACACACAGAAGCGCTCTTAAATCCTTTCTTGTTAGGACCCAATAAACATTTATTCTTTGCACACACGATGAATAGAATTTAGATTCATCACAACAGCAAAAGTAAAGAACAAATACCAATAACATATTCTAAAACGTGGGTTTTTCTACCTTGTCCACCCTTCAGGAAAAAGTGATGTGGTTCAGCAGGAATAATTAAAACATGTTAGCGACAATGACAGTTACACAAACAGGTTAGTAGCCTAAACATATCATGTGAGCATGTTGCACGTAGAAATACAATGATTAGAACAGCCGTGACTCTTGCATTTGACCCCAACACTGCAAAAAACACAAAATCCTACTAAGTGTTTTTACTCTACTTTCAAGTGCAGATATCTTATAACACACAACTAACTTTTCAACAATATCATAAGTTTGTTTTAAGCCAATAATTCCTTAATATTGATGAAAAACTACTACAATGCAAAAACACAAAATCTTACCAAGTGATTTTGGTCCAGTTTCTAGTGTAGATGTCTTAATACACTTGAAATAACACAAGTTGACTTGAAAGTAACTTTTCAACAAGATATAGGGACTTATTTTAAGTAAATAATTCCTTAATATTGGTTAAAAAATGTCCTTGTTCCATTGCCAGATAAATTAACTTATAAAATGGAAAACTGTCATGTTATAGGTGAAATAATCTGCCAATGGAACAAGTATTTTCTTCACCAATATTAAGGAGTTATGTACTTAAAACAAGCCTCTATATCTTGCTAAAAAGTTACATGCAAGTTAGTTTTGTCTTATTTCAAGTTCACTAGGATATTTGCACTAAAAACTAGACCAACAATACTAGACTAGAAACAAGATTTTGTGTTTTAGTAGTGTTGTTCCACTGGGAGTTTATTTCACTTATTATATGAAAAATGTTTTGTTATAAATGAAATAATCTGCCAGAACTTTATCACCCATGTTAAGGAATTATTGACTTAAAACAAGCTGCTATATCTTGCTTAAAAGTTTAGACTTTAAAATACTGCTATCAGTTTATAAATCACTGAATGGAGTAGCACCACAAAACAATAAAGATTTGCTGTTGTCATAGCAACCTTCCAGACCTCTGAGGTGTTGCGGTTCTGGTTCTGGTCTGCTCTGTGTCATCAGAACCAGAACCAAACATGGAGACGCAGCATTCAGCTTCTATCCATCACAAATCTGGAACACAAATCAGATTTCACTTCCAGAAATCTGCAAAACAGCTGAAACAGAGTTCCTTTAAATCTAGACTAAAGCCTGTTTAGAGTTGCTTTTGATTAATAATCAATGAAACATTAAAAGCAATAAGAAAATGTAAAAAAAAAAAGAAAAAGTCTATGACTTTGCATTTTTGTGTTTCATGATATAAAGCACTTTAAAACGCCTTAAAAATAAAATTAGATTGACGTTAGTTTTGTCTCATTTCCATTGTTTGCTAGAAAGTAGAGCAAAAATACTTGGTGGGATTTTGTGTCTGTGCAGTGAATTTAGCCAGTCCTTGTAAAGCTGTTGTTTGAACCTGTTGAAAACAAGTTTCATCATTCATTTTTTAACTTGTAAATTACATGAAACGCTTCTGCTGTATCTCTCATATAAAAAGTGCACACATTTGCTAGTTTATGGCGCAAAATCCTTGGGTCTAAAGTGGCTGTAGAAACAGTTAAATATTTGCCTGCATATAAAAATAAAATCAGCGACACAAATATTGCACACCTAAGGAGCTTAGAGTTATTCTATGAAGGGAAATATACAAACAGGGAAATAATAAAGCCTCTGGAGTTATAAATATCTGCATCTTCGGTTTTAAAACTATGCATGGAGCACGTCTCTGGCTGCAGGTGGGGCAGAGGTGGAGTCACGGCTGGCGATGGGGGGAAATGGATTCAGGCTGTGCAAGTGAGAAGAGATCAGCAGGAAGTCGTGGTGGACAAACGGGACAGAGCGGCTCAGTGTTGCTGGGCGTCTAGCTCCCTCTGGCGGCAGCCCACGGCAGTGATGAGAGCAGCTCCCTTGCCACTGCCGTCCTCCGACAGCAGGAAGTTAACATCACATTTAGGGGCAAGTTCTTTTACTGTCTGGTGGAAGATCCGAGAGAAGCTGCAAGGAAGAAAACAATTTGAAACTTTAAAAAAAACCTGCACAGTAAACATGGATAAGGGTTTTGAGATTTTCCTTATAGTTTAGTTTTATATGTTAAAAAGTATGACAATTGGCAGTAAAATTCCAATAAAATAACAATAATAGGAATAAAAACCAAGACATTCTTGGTTACAGTTGCAGCAGTTACCCAAAAACTAAAATGAATTAATCATTATTTTAACTGGTGTTGAAGGCCAGGGGAAATATTTGTGCTTAAACTGACCTACTGACCAAGTCATTTACTATATCCACTGGCAGATTATTTCACTTATGACAAGATACGTTTCCCATTTGATAAGCAGAGGTGGGCAGAGTATCCAAAAATTGTACTGGAGCAAGAATAGCACAAGTAAGAGTTATTTCTCTTACTGGAGAAATAACTCAAGAGTAAAACAGTATTTGGTAAAAAGTCTACTTAAGTATTGAGTAACTGATTAAATTATAAATAATTTTATGTTTAAAAATTCTGTCATCAGACAAACCACAATATAAAGTTAAGTTGAAATTTTGGTATTTTAAGGACCAAAATGACAACAATTCATATAAGTAGAAAAAAATTAATTCAGGTAAAAAATAATTTCCAAATCGGTTTCTAGTCTAACAAAAACTGCAGGTGTGTTTCTGTGTTTGTGAATTTTTGGTTAAAACATGTTTGTTTTTCACAGCAGCAATATATCATAATAAAATTACTCAAGTAAAAGTAAAAAGCACAGGGTAGTAAAAGTATTCCTAAAAAACGTTTTTCAAAAACATTACTCAAGTGAATATAACTGAGTAAATATAACCAGTTACTACCCAACTCTGGATATAAGTGACATAATCTGCCAATGGAAAGGGTCCTTTTCATTAATATTAAGGAATTATTGATTTAAAATACTTGGTAAGGTTTTGTGTTTTTGCAGTGTACTGTTTGGCGTTGTGCTGGTTCTCCACCTTGATGTAGATGATTGTTTACTGTAATCTGGGTCTTACTGTGGGTGCAGCTTGTAGAGCGTGCCGTCCACACCCACGGTGATGTCCAAGTGGTCCAGTCCTCGGTTCTCACGGATCTTGTCCACCACGGCGGCCATTCCGGCTCCGCAGATCTGAGCGGCGCGGCGGGACACCGTTCCACACACCTCCTTAACGATAATACTGTCATCACAGGTGCTGTCGAGTCCCAGCTGCTGCAGAATCGCTCTGACCTGCAGCAGCGCCAGACGATCGCTGTGGAGGAGAGAGTGAAGAGAGAGGGAGAGGGTCAGAGGTCAAGCAACAGCGGCGGAGTCACCGGATACGTCTCAGCTGTTCCCAGAGGCAGAGGTAATCGTACACCACAGCGTCTCTTTTCTTTCTTTCATGTGTTGTCTTACTGAATGCTGCCTTTCAGAGACTCTGGGCTGTAATGCTGCTTTCTGTGAACATTTTAACCCTGTTCTAGTGTTAAACTTTTCTCTAAGAATTATTCACTTAAAACCTGTTGTTTGCTGAAATGTTATGTACAAGTTGGTTTTGTCTTATTTGAAGTGTACTAAGATATTTGCACTAGAAGCTAGATCTGCCTTACGGACAAAATTTGAAGTTATTGCGATAAACGATAATATTGTTGTTTTGGGACCATTTTTGAGTAATATTATGATAATGGCATAATAATGCAAGAACAGATTCCGAAAGATCAATAAACTTTAAATTCCAATAAACATTTAACACTGGAACTGGAAGACATTTTAAATATCCAAAATAAATAAACAAAACAACAAAAACAACAAATAAAATTAGTTATGGAGTTTCTATAAACAAAATTGGCCTTCAACAAATGGACTAGTTGAGACCAAAGCATCAAAATGAAGACTTTAGTCATCCAGATTTTGATAGAAAAAGAGAAAAATAATATATAATGCAAATGGAAATGATTGACCTTGTTTTAATTGATCATACAATTAATTGATTTATTGCTTTTTATGATGCTTTTGGTATTTTTCTGTTTTATTATATTGTGAAAAACTTAAAGCGATGGGGAAAAAAATAAAATAAATAATGCCACTAACAGAGGAGACATAAATTTTACCCAGTGAATTCTCTCAACATGTTCACAATAAATGCAAGCAACAATTTGTTAGGAATATTTAAATGTTTTTTTTTTTTTTACATGAAAGAGCAGTTTGTGGAAAACTGTTAGCATAAAATGTGATGGATTCACTCACCTCTCTATTTGTGACAGAAATTTGGTCTCAAAGATGCCGCGAGTCTTCAGTGTCTCTGAAATCTGTCCTCGGAAGAGGAAACCACGCTTCGTCAGATCAATCAAAATCTGCCGCACGATTTCTCCCAAATACATTCCACTGCACATCTTCTCATATCTGACAGGCGTGAGAAAGAGATTTTGGTTACTGCATTGTGAAAATGAAACACCGGTCTGATTATTTTGATCATGAGTATAAATTAGAGTAAGTTTCTAAACTGGAAAATTGACCTGAAAGTCTCGTTAAAAGTTGGGGTGCACAGATTGCGGTTTTCTGGCCGATTGCAGATGAACAATCTTTAAAAATCCTGATCTATTGATTCCGATTTTGGCCGATACCAATTTATTTTGTGTGCAATGTCTCTAAATATAGCAAGAACGTCGCAGAGTTGGCAACAGTAGGGTGACTAGTGGTAACTTCAAATGTGCAGAAATGACCTGGTGTAATTATCGGTCGATCATTGATCTCCCAAATTTAAGGAAATCAGCACAGATAAATTGGATGCCGATAAATCAGTACACCCTAATTAAAAGTGTTGTTAACTTTCCATGGTTTGTATTTGACCTCCTGACCTCTGTTTTCCTTCGTTGAGTGAGTTTTCGTCCACCGCCTGATCATATTTTGTCCTGATGTCGTCCAGACAGCCGTTATCTCCAAACGCCCCCCACTCCATGTTGACGCACATCCGACCCTCAGTGCCTCCCACTATTTCAATGTTCTTCAGCTCCTCCATGTAGCAGGCGTTACTTCCTGTGCCTGTAAACATACAAAGCAACTTTAAAATACTTCAACCAATCAATAAGTTTAACAATTTAACAAATTCCATCATCAATGTAGAAACACATTCTCTTATTACTTATCACTCTACATGAGGAACCTTTCTCAATAATTACAAAACACATTTCTTTCATGGCCGCATACAGTAAATTAAGAATATAAGCTTAAAACAATATTTCATTCTCCCCATTGTTAACTCAAAATGTGTAAGACTTAATTTCTTTTTTTTCTTTCTTTTTTTTTTTTTTTTTTAAAAGTTTTATTGGCTCTAGTGGCCTTTATTTGATAGTTAATTGACAGGAAAGGGGGTAATGAGAGAAGGGGGAAGACATGCGGCAAAGGTCGCCAGGCCGGGAATCGAACCTGCGACAGCCGCGACGAGGACTAAAGCCTCCTTGTGTGGGTTGTGCTTAACCCTAATTTCTTTTTTTTTCTTATAAAATAAAGTGGAGCATTTTTTCAAGTCCTCATCCAAACTATTCCATAATTTTACTCCATACAAAATTCACGTTTGTTTTAAAGTAGTTTTCACAATTTTACTTTTGAAATCCTTTGGTTGTTTGTCACTAGAGCTTAAGATACAAAACTTTTGTAAATCAATTGGCAATAATGTCTTTATAGCTTTGAACATAACTAACAACATTTTTAAATTAACCAAATCTCCTAGTTTCAAGATATTTTATTGAATAAAGAAATTTGTATTCACTTCATACAGAAATCTTATGGCATTTTTTGTGTCACAAACAACGGCTTAGTGTTGGTATTTATATGTATTGCCTCAAACCTCTTTGCCTGGTATAGAGAGCAATCTGGGCCAAAATTGTAGACTCAAAAGTAGTTGTGGGGGAATAAATAAATAAATAAATAAAATAAAATGAGTTAGACCGAAATTTATTGTAGATCCAAAACTAGAAAGAAATTTTTACAACGGTGTATCAGGGCCACTGTAGATAGACAAAAGAAATACATTTTCGCTGAAAACTCATAAATTTAGTGATTAATCTCAGAAATTCTCTAGAAAACTTAGAAATTTTGTAGAAAATTTTCAAAAGATATTTTTCACATTTGAAATTCAGAATTTTTTTTGTAGAAAATTTTTGATATTAATCCAAAAATGTAATTTTTGTCATAAATTCACTACTTACTACTACTTTAATTTTGCATGTTTGCTTTATTGAAAAACATTTAGTTTTCAGTTTCTTTTGGCCTTGATTGAATTTATTTTCAGTAATAAGAACAGGATTTGGGTCACGTTCTTTCAAAATGTTTGCTACATTTAGCCAAGTTTAAAAAAAATACAAGTTGATATGGGTGCAGCAAAGTTGGCTTTTCAGTAAAAGTCTCTTTTCTTAAAACTTTGTTATAAAAACACAAATATTTTATGTTGTACTTTACATTTTCCTGTGAAAGAGAATTATGTTAGTAACAATTTTTACCCTGATTACAAATTAGAAGTCTCCATCTACATCTGCAGGCCACACAAAATCAGTCTAAGGGCCACAAACGGCCCCTGGGCCACACGTTGGACGCCCATGCTCTATACAATAAGTTAAATATGGAACAACAAATGAATGATATACTTCATGATCTTTTACTGATTTAATAAATGTATTAAAAACATCTGGAAACCAAAGGAAAAAAGAAAAACGAAACGGCTCACTCACCTGCAATCAGTCCGACTTCACACGTTGGCTCTTCGTACGCACAGGTCATCATCGTTCCCACGGTGTCGTTCACTATGGCAACCACATCCAGCTCAAACTCCTACAGTACAAGCATGATGGGCTAAAGACTGAAGTACAGCAAAATTTGTTCATGTAACACTTGAGAGGTCAGCTGAAGTCTGAAGTTCACCTGCGGCCATGCAGAATACATATTTTAATACTTTCTCCTCCCTCAGTTTATTTTAGGAAGATAAAATAACAGAACATACTGTAGACATAACCCACTCTACTGTAGACATAACCCACTCTACTGTAGACACAACCCACTCTACTGTAGACATAACCCACTCTACTGTAGACACAACCCACTCTACTGTAGACATAACCCACTCTACTGTAGACATAACCCACTCTACTGCAGACACAACCCACTCTACTGTAGACATAACCCACTCTACTGTAGACACAACCCACTCTACTGCAGACACAACCCACTCTACTGTAGACATAACCCACTCTACTGCAGACATAACCCACTCTACTGTAGACATAACCCACTCTACTGCAGACACAACCCACTCTACTGTAGACATAACCCACTCTACTGTAGACATAACCCACTCTACTGCAGACATAACCCACTCTACTGTAGACATAACCCACTCTACTGCAGACACAACCCACTCTACTGTAGACACAACCCACTCTACTGTAGACACAACCCACTCTACTGCAGACACAACCCACTCTACTGTAGACATAACCCACTCTACTGCAGACATAACCCACTCTACTGTAGACACAACCCACTCTACTGCAGACACAACCCACTCTACTGTAGACACAACCCACTCTACTGTAGACATAACCCACTCTACTGCAGACATAACCCACTCTACTGTAGACATAACCCACTCTACTGTAGACATAACCCACTCTACTGTAGACACAACCCACTCTACTGCAGACACAACCCACTCTACTGTAGACACAACCCACTCTACTGTAGACATAACCCACTCTACTGCAGACATAACCCACTCTACTGTAGACATAACCCACTCTACTGCAGACACAACCCACTCTACTGTAGACATAACCCACTCTACTGCAGACATAACCCACTCTACTGTAGACACAACCCACTCTACTGCAGACACAACCCACTCTACTGTAGACACAACCCACTCTACTGCAGACACAACCCACTCTACTGTAGACACAACCCACTCTACTGTAGACATAACCCACTCTACTGCAGACATAACCCACTCTACTGTAGACACAACCCACTCTACTGCAGACACAACCCACTCTACTGTAGACACAACCCACTCTACTGTAGACATAACCCACTCTACTGTAGACATAACCCACTCTACTGTAGACATAACCCACTCTACTTCAGATTTATAATCCATTTTAATTCAGGGTTAATCTGTGAACTAGATCTTGCACAGTCTACCAGTAGCTTGTCAACATGAAGTAATTTGATATCTTATTCTTAGGTGAATCTAGTAAATACAAACGTCTGACTTCTTATATGCAGTCACTGTTATGACAAAACCTTACCAGTTTCCATGCACCTTGTTAAAACTGCAAATTAATTCATATTTAAAGGTTTGTTTTGTGGATTTTATTCTGATGTCATCATATTACTGTGTTACTAAACCTTATACCTCAACTTTGCTGTAAAGAATGTGGTGGAGTTTCCACCTCTACATCATAGCAGATATTGTAACTCAAAAATCATCCTCATTAGGTTGTTTTTTTACCTTAATTACTGCAGTTGTTCAGACTATTTCAAAAGCAATGTTAGGCTGCGTTTTTAATAGAACAATGCTAAATGGAAATCTGTTGACAAGAGAATTAAAATGAGGGCTGATTACTTTCTGATGCCACACCGAGAACAATGCATGTTATTTACATTTTGGGACACGCTGATAATAAATGATGCAAGCTTTTCCTGAGAGCTGCCGCCACCAGCTGTCATCACATGCTTTCACAACCATCACCACACACAGCTTCAGTCCAGTCCTGCACTGCTTTACCTGTTGGACAGGGATTTACTCTCAGTTTATACTTACTGGGTCTTCAAGCTAAAGAGAGTGAAATCAGTTTATAAAGTTCATCATCTGTAACAAATACACAGGTGGGCAGAGTACCCAAACATTGTACTCAAGTATAAATGGAGCTTTTTCAACGACCACAGCTTGAGTTTTGTACTCAAATTATTAATGAAATTGGAGAATTATATCTTTAGATATGAGTTGAACATGTTTGTTCTGTAAAGTAGCGTAAAATTATGCTGGTTGATGTGAATTGGCACCATAATGATTAACAAAAATTTAAAGCTTACATGGAGATATCAAAAATGAAATGTGAACATACAACATTATTGATAATCAAAAATATAGGAATATTTACTTCCTGCTCTTACAAAACCTCACCCTGAATGTTGAGAAACATCTTAAAAGACGTACTTTCAGGGTAAAATATTTCTTCCTTTTAAAGTGATCTTTAGAAATGTTCTTCATTCTTCCTTTAGCCTTTCTTAACTATTTCTGTACATATTGTCTGCTTTGTCACAGACTTTCAACCCACACATTTTCCATCTAGTCGGCTTTTGCAGAGGAATGTTGTTTCATGTTTATAATTACCTCTTTTCTTTTGATTGCTTCTCGGAGAAGCTCCACAACATCTTCACCTTCACAGTCTGTTGCCTTGAAGCCTTTTGTCCAGGTTACCAGGATACCCTGAGGAAAACAGAATGCTGATCGGAAAACTTCTCATGTAATGGATAGAGAGAGCATAGGAATGCAAAATTCAACTATAATTATGCTAAGTGTGATAAAAGTTGTAACACTTGAGATTTTGTCCATATAAATCAAAGTTTTTGGCCCTCTAAGTGATTTTGTCTGGTCCTCGAACGCAACACAAAAATGACAGTCTTGTTTTTCCAGTTCAAGTTTGGACGTTTATGTAGTTAAAAAATTTTCACTGCCTTTCAAAAAAGATACAAAATAAAGTCTCCTAAATATGGAAGTAGCCATTTAATTAAATTTTGCAGTAAACAGAACAGCGGCTTTTACTGGAGATCAGATTTTGATCTATTCTTTTAGTAAACTCCACTGAATAAAGTTTGTGAAGAACGAACGACCCGTATCTTGTTGCTGAGAACAAACATGAAAAACCCAAAGATAATAGGAAAACTGTCAACATTTAAAATATAGTTTTAGTTTAGTTTTTTGTTTTTTTAAAACAAGGCAACCTGTTATGCAATAATTCACAATTACTCTTCTACTAATAATAGTAATACTATATTGATCCCCAAAGGGCGGGAGGGGGAATTTTGTTTGTCCCAGCATAGCACACAATAAACTTAAAAATAAGTAAATAAATAAAGTTAAAAAAATATATATATATATATATAATACTACTAATAATAATAATAATAACAATCTCCATGAAAATCAGACTTTATATTATTAAAATATTGTATTGCGTTACCTTTTTTTTTATTAAAAGATTTTAAAAGAATCTTTTGTGGCCCTCAATTACCTCGATTACCAATCACCTTGACAGTTTTGGCCGATAAGGTAGAAAGTTTGGACACCACTGATATAAATTAAAAGAAAGAAGCTAAACAAGAAGTCTGTATTTAGTCTATATGCAGCTAACAGTTTGAAACATATGCATTTATATAATTTTTTATTTATTTTTACAATAGCAACATGTAACTGTGTGTTAAAGAAGGAGTAATGTAGAACGTACTGCGTCCAGGCTGGTCTGGTGACAGGGGAAAGAGAAGGTGAAACCCAGCGGCAGTCGAGCGCTTTTCATCCCCATGTAGTCCAGGAAGTCGGAGATGCAGTGCACAATGTGGTCAAAAAGCTGCAGAGAGACACTTAAGTTAGATTCACTGGGGATATAGAAGTAGGTAGATACTGTGTTTTCGTGGAAATGTGTCAATAACAAATAACGCTATTGCACAAACATTGAAATAAATCTGTGAGAAAGAAACTTTTAAACCAATCAAACAGAAAACCTCCAGAAAGGAAGTTATTCTTAAAAATGATCTAATTCTAAGGAGGGAGATATTAACATTACCTCCTCTCCTGTGCCCTGCATGACTTCTATGGGAATGGCGTAGATTTTGTTATGCATTTCTACTGTGCGCTTCTTCCCACTGCGAATCTTAACCAAAAGTACACGGAAGTTTGTTCCTCCAAGGTCCAGAGCTAGAAAATCTCCATTTTCTGAAAAAATAAAAAAAGCATTTGTTAACCTGAAAGCCAGCAGAATCTATTCAGTCAACTTCTTATTTTTTGGACACATTATAAACTATTATATGCAAGGATTTAGTTTCTGTTTGTCGTCCTGCTACTGACGAGAGACAAATCTAAAAAGGGCTTTCTAAAAAACATTGTACCTGATACGCATATAAGCAGATATTCATATTTCAGCTATGAGAAGAGACGTTGGCTTCTTAAATTGTAGTCATTTTACAGAAGAGCTATATATTCAACACGTTTGAATGACACCTGACTTTTTATAAACTGTGCGATGCTGTGAGAGCCATGGAGGAGCCAGCAGCACATTGTACAAACCCCCCCCAAAAACAAACTATCATCCTTCTACTACTTCCTCGTGTTTTCTTCTGTGTTTCTGCCAGTAGTAACATCCGGCTGTTGATCATGTGACTCGTGTGATGCGAAAAAGTCTTTCGATATGGCTGAAAAGACACCTCGTCCTAGCACAAAAACTTATCAAAACTTGAGTTACTTTGAAATTGGCATGTTTTCATTAAGCAAATTTATTTCCGTAATTTCAAATTGCACAGTTTTATAGTTAACTGAAACGCAGCTAGTGATGTCAGCCATTTACTTAATGTCAGGAGCTCCCAACACCTTTTAACGCTATCATTTTATTAACAGGAAGTTGGTAGATTGTAAATATGTGCTGACTTGTCCTTCTCGTAAATGATGTAAAGTGTAGGCTAACTCGAAAGCAATGAGTTTGGCGAGTAAACACATCCAGGAGGTGATTATCAAACTAATTTCAGTATGCTTTTTAGGATTTTTGATGTTCCTTTGCTTCCTTGTGATGGAAACTCACTAGAAAGTGAAGCTTTCCCTTGATGTCCCTGTTAGCCTGTGCTATGTTTGGTGTTGTTGAGACATTACTGATACCAACAAGTAAAGAGCAACCCTGTCTATAGTTTATGTTTGAACGAGATTCACGCTTTCTGTCACCTGTTCCATCTGGTGTACTCCGAACAAATGTAGGCAGCATTTTAACTGTTGCCTCCTTGTGGGTCTCCTTCTTCAGGCCTCTTTCAATTTCCATTCTCATGCGTTTCTTCACCTCCAGCAGTTGACCTTTGCTCAACCTGAACTCTGCCATAGTCTCCTGAATCTGGCGCGCCTGGTCGGTCAAACGGTAGGCCACTGCTGTCACCATGGCAGCACCTTTGCCACTCCCACTTTCAGACAGCAGGAAGCGGACATCAGAGTCTGGAACCAAACGACGTACGGTCTTGTGCAAGCGCCGGGCGTATCTGTTGAAAAACACAGAGATGTGAACGATTACTTTCCTGCAACATAATGGAATGCAATACTTTCCCACCGTTGCTTTATGGTTCAAGGGAGCAAGTCTTTAAAGGAGGGTATTAGGCAAAAATCAACTTCACCAAACACACACCCAGGGTGTTGTTTCGACTCCTCATTCATGCATGTTTGAGAAATCCTTGAGTTTCTTGTTGCAGACATTTGGGGGTGCCTAAACGCCTGCTATGCCCCACCTATTTACCCAAAGCTTCGCCTTGAAACATCAGTCCTCCCTCACAGAGCTCCTTCAGACTAGTGGTAGCAGCAATTAGCAAACACCTGGTGGAACTGCATGTCTGGAGGATCATTGCTGTAACTATGTGGTGAAGGTGGAGTATCAGAAAAAGTAGTAGCTTCTTAAAGAGACAAAGACCAATTTCATTTAAATTACATTTTGTCAAGTCAAATGTCATTTAAGTTGTTTTTGATATATGTAGCATTTTTATAACAACTGAAGATAAAGTAGTTACTTTATAATTCATTAAAATGCCAGTATGTGCCTGGAAATTACACAATACTCCATCTTTAAAGAACAAAACAACTAGAAACATTGACAGACAGTTTTTTTTATACTTATGACTACATGAGGTTCTGTTGTTAAGTTCTTCTTGAGTTCCCGTTTTCTTAAATACTCACTGAGGGTGCATTTTGTAGAGAGAACCATCGATTCCCACAGTAGTGCGAAGGCGTGCAACTCCTTTGTTGTCCTTTAGGCGTGAGAGGATAGCTCCCAGAGACGCAGAAATCAGATTTGCAGAGCGGAAGGACACAATGGTGCACACATGCCTGACGGCCAGGCAATCTTCATCTGATGGCTCCACACCAAGTCTGGTCAGGATTTCCATACATTTCTTCAGTCCTTCTTTAGTCCTAAAACAATATTTTTACCTCAATGAATACCTCAAGAGAAAGCTGGAGAACTAATCAGTTTTCTGTTCACAATAGATATACTGAACTCATCATAAACGGACCTATTTTATTTTTTTTTTGTACTTCCATTTAGGTCTCCACTGCTTCTAGAAACAACCAAAGCTCTTTAAAAAAAGCCACCCAGTCATTTTTTGGCATTAAGTTAATGTTTTTTGGTGTCTAGAAAATAAGCCATATCATCAACCTTCTGAATGTAACATCATAAATCAGAAGGCACCTAGTAAACCCAGCGAAGCCCAGCCCATCACCTAGCAACCCCAGAGGAGCTCTGGCCATCACCTAGCAACCCCAGTGGAGCTCTGCCCATCACCTAGCAACCCCAGAGGAGCTCTGCCCATCACCTAGCAACCCCAGTGGAGCTCTGCCCATCACCTAGCAACCCCAGTGGAGCTCTGCCCATCACCTAGCAACCCCAGAGGAGCTCTGCCCATCGTCTAGCAACCCCAGTGGAGCTCTGCCCATCACCTAGCAACCCCAGTGGAGCTCTGCCCATCACCTAGCAACCCCAGAGGAGCTCTGCCCATCGTCTAGCAACCCCAGAGGAGCTCTGCCCATCACCTAGCCACCACCACAGAGCTCCAGCATGTTTAGTCAGCTGGTTGTACAAAGGCTGCTGGAAAAGAAAAGCTTTTTGTGGTTGACTTACCATCCAGAAACTGCTTTCTGCATTCATGTTGGTTGTGCAGGAGTCTCTACTAATGCTTTTCAAAGATGTATGGTTGTATAATTGTGCATCTTTTTGTGGCCATATTCTGTAGCAAGTATAACCATTGAGTTAGGGGGTGTGGCTAGCAGCAGATTATTTGGATTTAAAGTGACAAGAGAAATTCTAAAAAAATTAAGCTCAAAATAGGCAGAACTGAACAGACTAAAATCTCATTATCTACGAATGATTTTGTGAAAAAATAAATAAGCAATGAACATGTTGTATATAGCCCATACACCTATCCTAACCTGTTCAGGAAAGCACTACAGGTCCCCTTTAACATTATGATTCAAGTCCTTAGGTTTAATACTCCTTAAAAAGTGTAGCCCCTTAACTGTAACTCCTGCAGTCTATCCCAAAATGTGTCCTTATGTTTCACATCATAACACAAGCCATTCTCTGCACTCACTTCTCTATGGCAGAGACATGCTTTGTTTCGATCTTTCCTTTGGTCAGAAGCTCAGGAGTGATTCTTCCCTCAAACAGAAGCCCCTCCTTGGCCATTTTCACCAGGATGAGTCGAACCAGCTCTCCCATGTACATTCCACTGGCCATCTTCTCAAACCTCGTTACAGAGAGAAATTCTTCAACTTTTAGACTAGCTTCACTTGACAAAATGCATTTTTAAAATTGATTTGCACTTTAACTTACAATTGCTTTCCTGGGTTGAGGGAACCTCTGTCAATCTCTCGATCAAATTCTGTACGAATGTCTTCCAAAGAGCCGTCATCCCCAAAAGCCCCCCATTCGGTGTTAATGCACATCCGGCCTTCGTCTCCTTCCACCAGATCAATGTGTCGCAGTTCCTCCATGTAGCAGGCGTTTGTCCCCGTACCTGAAAACATGCAGAGTAAACCAACGTTTTTGTTTGAACTCATTTGCCCTCATTCTTAAGCCTGTCACAATAATCAGTTAATCGCATAATAAACTAAAATGAGCTCAATAATTTACAATCAGATTCTGATGATTGTAATTTTGTTTACAAAGACATCACGATACATTTTATTTATGGTTTCAAGTTGTGTGTGTTTTTTTTTTGTTTTATTGTTGTTTTATTTTAGATGCTTAAAATATCTTCCAGTTCCAGAGTTAGGTGTTCTTTGCCAAATTAAAGTCAATATACTACTTACAGTAGTATATAGTCTCAAAACAACAGTATCGTCACCTTCCTAAAGAAATGGCCTATGACATTTTTTGCCAAAAGTGATTTGTTTTTGCCTAAATCATCTTTTGGCAAAAAAGAGGCAAGGATTTTAAATTTCTTTTGCTAATATCGCTTTTAGCAAAAAATGGCTTACGCTATTACTTTAGAAAGGTGACTATATTATCATTTATCACAATAATTACTGGGATAAGTATTGCAATAATTAATGTCGCAGTAATTTATCGTCCAGTAACATTGGTTTTCGTGACAGGCCTGCTAACTTTACTGTAAAAGATACAGCTTTGGGCAGCTCTGTCTCGAAATGTAGTTACACAACTTTGAAACCAATTTACACTGACTGTTCACTGGCAGAAAGCTGTTGTCAGCCATTCAAATAAGATCACATCACATGACCTGATGTTGAGATTTTAACATATGTTGCATTGACATTTGTCTCTTTACAATGAATTCATAAAAAAAATCATCTCATCTCTTAATTTTCACCTATAATGATTCCCACTTCACAACGCTGATCATCAAATCCACATGTCATCATGGTGCCAACTGTGTCGTTCACCACTGCCATGATGTCTGCTTGATAGTCCTGGGAAAACAAAGATCCATAAATTTAAGTACATTTTACTCGTATAAAAGCTTTCAAATGAAAAAAAAAATTAAGACTCACCCCTCGTTTCTTAATTGCCTTGTTGAGAAGTTTCACAACATCCATTCCCTCTACACCATTAGCCTTAAACTTCTTTGTCCAAGTCACAAGGATGGCCTGTGAAAGAGACGCTTTCGTCAACCTGGTTTAAAGGTTTGCTGGAGAAAAGTTCTCTATAAAATTTCATTTTTATGGAACGTCATGAGAAATTATTTGTCCCTTACAAATTTCTTCTTGTTTTGATTTCTTGTTCGTCAGATCATCAAATGGTTTAATTCGCTGATGTAAAAATGCTATACATACCAACCTGATTCAAGTAATCAGTTAATTAGATCTTGATGATCCACAAGACTTTTGAGAAAGTTTTGTGTGATCTGATGTGACAAAAAATACCATTTTACAAGGTGTATAGAGGAATGTGTGATAAATTGATTTTATTGATTAATTGAGCTTTCTATTTTTTTTCTTTTTTTGGTAAATCTTAATTTATTTCTCACCAATCCACTTCCTTTGTTTCCAGAGCGATGCTAACCCACTCAAGAGCCACCATCTTGCTTCACAACCGTGTTTTACAGCTTCTATTCAGCTCAACTTTTAAATCAGGTAATTTTAACTTTTATCGAGATAAACATTTTAAAAATATTTTCTGTCGTTTGTAATGTTATAAATGTTGGATTTACGTATTTGAAGAAACCATAATTTCAGAAATCCTGATGGAGAATGTCTGCCCAATCATTTGAAAATTAGGCAAAGCATAATAGGATGGTTAAAAAAAAGTTTGACCTAGTTAAAGTCTGAATTTAAATCAGATTGAAATGATGAGGCATGAAATTAAAGAGTCAAGTTGGTTTGTTATATATTTTTTTCTTTAATAAATGAGGTTATTTTTACATTTTCTCTGGTTATCTTTGTCTGACATTAAATTAGTTTGAGTTGAAACATAAAAATGTGATTAAAAAATATAGAAAAGATTAAATGTGTAAGGGACCAAGTACTTCTTCACAACCATGCACGGCATAATCCAGTAAAGTGATTACCTCATCCAGTTTGGATTGGACACAGGGGAATGAGAACGTAAATCCCACAGGTAGTCTTTTATCCTTAATTTTCTGTTTCTCCATAAAATCACCCAGGGACTCAGCGACATGGTCAAAGAGCTGCAGACAAACAAAAAGATTTTTACAATGCAAATTAGTCAGAAAAAGCATCATAATCGCATATTTGTAGGATAATTATTGTCGTATAGTCAGTGCTATATATACGTTTCATAACTTTATTTCATAAAACCTGGATGCCACATTAAGAAAACCAGTCCATGCAATCTGGGCTTTGCTTTCATTGTCGAACTAAAAAGAAATTAAAAACATAATACATTATTAAAATCTTAAGAAAGACGTTTTACAATAATACCACACGATGGATATACTGTACAGTTGAACAAACTTGTTTGTTCATGGGTCATGTTACATTTCTTGCCAGCTGTCTGCAGCGTTTCATTAACTAAATTTGTCTCGTTATAAGTCAGGCCTTGGGGCAACCCCGCTGCCGCTGCTGCCAGTCGGCCATGTTTTGATTATTGTGTTACAACCTGAGCAGCAGCTGTTGTCTCTATAAGCCTGGTGTTGTGCAGCAGAACTGAAACTCTCCCCTCCTAATGCTCACAGAGACGATCATAAAAACTGACCTTCACCATGTCCTGACATGTAAATATGTTCTGTACAGAAAGACTCTAGCAGAGATAAATAACAATGCATCCCATGGCTTGTACAATATGTACTGATTAAGGGTGTTTTCACTCCTGATAGCTCAGTAGACTGGGTTAGATTGGGGACTGAAATTGCAACATTTGTCGCATTTTAAGTTTGACATGTCACCATAATCCAAAACTCTGTAGTTTTAAAGGGGCGGTATCATGCAATTTATTAATTTTTTTAAGCCCTATGTCAAGTTATTCCACCAACAAAAACAGCAGCAATTAGGAAACACCTGGTGGAACTGCCCACCTACTAATCTCATCGTGCAAATTACTCAGTCCAAGAACTGTTTTAATAGGTTTCCTTAGTTGGTCGACTTTGTGTTGTTTTTTTTTACACCTGATGGTCCAGTAGACTGGATTTGATTAGGAACTAAATTGCAAAAAAATTTTTTCATTTTCATCTGGTGCGATTTGCTTTCATACTGCACTGTTAAACGATCCAAACTAATTTAAAAACCTGTTCAGCTGCTCTCCAGTGGTGGCACTGCACCAACAACTACTGAAGGAAATGAGATACAATTTTTTGAAGAAGACACTGAGCGCAACTTCTGTATTCACGAAATACAAACAAAATTGGAGTAGTGTCAGATTTTAATGGCTGTGGGATTTATCTTTTATTTTTAGTAAAAGACCATGAGCTGTTTTCCCCACTAGCACTAAATTCTTGTGTTTGTTTTGGTTGTGTTTACCCAGAATGCCATGTCCCTATAGTCCACTTCCTGCTTTTGGAGCGGTCTCTGGTCCGCTTATATGCCTATGCATTCAAACCCACCAGAGTTCATTTCAACCAAACCGATGCATAAGTTTTTAGGCCGACTAAAATTTGTTTTTGGTTCTCTTCAGAGTTCAATTGCACATTCACACGTCCCCAAACAAACCGGACCATCTTGATAAAGAACTAGAGTTTGATTAAAGCAGACTAAACAGGCCTGGTGCGAATGTACCCTAAGACTCCAAGATGGGAGCTTGTGTAATAGAGTGGTTTGTTGCCCCTAGTGGTAGAAATACAGATACACCTGTTCTAGGTATAGTTCTTAGTAGGCCAACTGATTAGGTTGGGTTAGCCAGAAAAACTGTACTGAAGTGGCTGTTCTGTTCCTGCGTTCCACCATTATAAGACTTCGTCTCCACATTCCCTCTGCTTGTTCTTTCCAACCCCAGAATATCACAACAATTAATTTAGAATCTATAAAGTTATGCATAGTTAAGATTTGAACCGGAGATCTATTTGATGTCGGAAGGCTTTAGAGTCTAGTGTTTGCATTAACCTTCTGCACGTGACGTCACGCTCTCTAGAACATCAAAACAACTAATGTGCTCCTAAAAAAAACAACCAATGTACTCCTTTTAAAGCTAATCTAAAAACAGACATCTGTAACCTAATATCGCTTCTATTTATTTGATTTTACTTTAAAAATGGTCACAGGACGCTGAGCGGTCGGCTGGACAAGCAGACAAGGATGCAACCAAACTTGTCATTTTATTTGATAACTTTTAATGAAAGAAGATACGGTGGTGATGGATAGCAGCTGTTAATCATAACGACCGGCAGCCCTCGGTGTAACCGCGGATTTGCAGCGAACACTTTGTTCAAGGTAAGAAGATTAACGTTCATATACTTTATAAGTAAGTATGATTAGAAAGGTATCAAATATCGCATTGTGGAGAAGATACTCGTCTAACCGTTAGTAACCATGGAGACGGTGCCGCACCGTCATGTAGCCTAGCTGCATGGTTAGCGTCTCGTGTTTTGGACGGTTTTAAGCCGGCTCCGATGTAAGGGGGGACACTGTTAATGACATTGATGTAAATCCTGTGGTGTGAATTCAGACAAAGTCAGTAATTTGATCAACACGTCAGGAGGGAGGAGGTACGGGTCGGTTTCTAGCTAGCTGTTTCAAGCGTCGGTTAATACTACTAGCGACTATGAGCTTCAACCAGGTGTGTTACGTCACAGACAAATGAGCTTGACTCGAACAAGTGGAAGCCATGAATAAACTGGTAAAAACAACTTTGAAAAACAATTTCAGTCGCTCTGTGCAATACTCCCGTCCCTCACTTCTGATGATCGTGACATTTGTAGGCAGTATTGCATGATGTATGCACAGGCTAATATTTTGATCAGAAAGTTTGGTATGTGTTCATCCTCTGTGAAGGTAGCTCTTTTTAAAGTTTTCTGTACTTCATTTTACACAGCCCATCTATGGCGAAGATATAAAAAAAGTAGCCTGCACAAACTTTATGTGGCATACAATGATGGCCTGAGGCTCCTACTCAAAGTGCCTAGATGGAGCAGTGCCAGCCACATGTTTGCACATAACGCTGTTCCCACATGTGCAGCTGCGCTCAGGAATCTCATGTATAAATGTATGTGTAGATTACCCGTGTCATACAATAATATAATAGCAATTTTAGTAAACCCTGTTTTTAGTACAGCGAGATTTTTCTCAAGATTGTGGAAACATTGGCGTCATCATTTATTTGTGGCTCAGTGACTGTCATGTTTCTTTTTGTTTTTTTATTCTTTTTGTTTTACTATGGACCTCTTTTGTGTCTGAAATAAAGATTGATTGATTGATTGATTGACGTCCAACATGTCGCCTCGAATGATTGAGTGACGTAGTTGCAAATGGTCAATAGAAAAAGGAAAAGGGTTTAGATTTGGCTTAAAAACACCTGAATGCTTCATTTACCTGTGTCCCACTCCCATGGATGATGTCATCAGGAGTTTCGTAGACCTGGCTCTCCATCTGAACTGGCTGCTTCTTGTCCTGTGTCACTTTGACACGCAAGATCCGAAAGTTTGATCCACCAAGATCAAGAGCAATGAAGTCTCCCTTTTCTGTCAAATTGAGAACATAATGAGACGTTAGATTTATTACCAGAATTATTCGGCCATACTTTAGCTTGTTGCAAAAGCAAAAAATCTGGTTCAGTTTAGAAAGCTTAGACAAATTCAGTTGGTTTTGACTGTCATAATGCATAAGCCCTGTTTAAACATTAGTGCTTGGGGGAAGAAAATCAAGCCAAACAAAACTCTGAATCCTTTATTTGTGTTTAAAACTTTACCACACTTTTCCATTGGATATAATGCATATATTAAACTTCTGTGCTCCTGGATTCTATGAAATACACCAACTATGCATAGTTATGATTGTCCTCCCAGCACTAAAAAGTGACTAATCAAATGTGCATCTCTATAATAAGTTCAAATTGTATGGTTTTGTTAGGATTGTAATTTTCTACTTTCAAATTACTTCTGCTCAGTATAAAACATGACACATGAGCAAATGTAATTATCTTATTTTGCTTAATAGATTTAGACATTCAACTGTACATACATATTAAGCAAACTTGTATTGCTTTAATAATAAAATAAATAAAAAATTTATCAATATAGTTATATACAATAAAAAAATGTATAATGTGGTGTGAGAGGGAACTAGAGTAAAATTAGATTTAATACTTCAGCTAAAGACCAGTGTGTATTTTTGAACCTGTTCTGTTGCTAGTTAAATTTTTTGTATGTTTTCACAAACAGCTTGTGATCCAAGCAGAATTCAGCTTTATTTCTTGGTATTAACTCAGAAATATACAGTCTCTGACAGTACAACTATCGATCCTGTCATTGCTTATCTATTAATCTTTTTTTAACTCTCATCATGCCTTGAACTTTGCCCTTTGTTCCCCTGGTTCTCTGATGTTGAAACTAAAGGCTATTTATAATGTGTGAACCCTGGAGTCAGGCTGTGCTATTGCTCAACTAAATCAGACGTGTACTTCACTCTTATATCCATATATAAATAATTTGTAGTTTATTAAGGAAAAGCAATGGAAATGCTCCCCACTCCAAGAGGAAGTCGGGTGGTTTTCTTTTTATAGCCACTTATCTCTGGGTTCTGGTCCCAGTAAGAATAGATGTGCTGCCTTTGTATCTTTTAGCTTCGGCAAACAGGGCTCACTCTCAGACAATGGGAAAAGTTATGTTTGCTTTCCTGTATTTACCTTTTTAAGTTGGCACAAGCATCTAGAAATTGAGTTGAACCCAACTTGACCCTGTTCTGGTTGAAACTCAGGCAACTATTGGAACTTGCCAGTCGTGGTACTCGGTTACCAGAGCAATGGATTTCTAAGTATTACATGCATTCAGTCACTGAACACTTTCACTACCAGAGACTTTATGTTACTATGTTTGTAACTGATTATAAAGACAGAAGTTGTCCAAATCAAAATTCCTACTTTGTGGAAAATTCAGTTAATTTTTGTGATTTGAAACTTTCAACTTCTGGCTTCAAATGGACCGTTTTCCTATCTTCTCCTAGCTAGTTTTCATCCCTTCTCCATTTTGGAGAAAACTATTGTGGAGAGATGCTTTTCTGTATCTATCATGGTTTAAGGGCAAATTTATCGCCAGATTGCTGGAAGACATTTACCTCTGACTTCTGTTGCTAACCCATACGATGCTACATTCTTTCTGTGCAAAAAATCTTGGCACTACGGAGGTTAAGGCTATTTCCTTTTTACTTTTCTGTTGTGATGCAGGCCTTAAATTTCATTCATGATAGTCTTAAAAAGTCTTCAGTGTGAGTTGGTGAAACCTGCATTCACGCCCTACCTGATCCATCAGGGATGGACCTAACGAAGGTGGGCAGCATCTTCACCGTCGCTGTGGGATTCGTGTCCCGGCCGAGTCCATACTCCATGTCCCTACGGAAACGGCCCATGATGTCCTTCAGCGTCTCGTCAGAGAAACGCATGGAGTAAAGGTACTTATCAATCTGGAGAACAGACACACAAAGATGGGCATAAGGGAAGGTTAATCAGTCACATAGAAAGATCAATTCAGCTGGGATACCAATGCCAAAGTCTAGGTTATTGGAAATAAATAATCACATGTAGTGCAGGCAGCTATCTCACTGCAAAAACAGAAAATCTTACCAAGTAATTTTGGTCTAGTTTCTAGTGCAAATATCTTAGTACACTTGAAATAAGACAAACTAACTTTTCAGCAAGATAAAGAGGCTTATTTTAAGTAAGTAATTCCTTTATGCGGATGGAAAAGTATTTGTTCTATTGGCAAATAAATAGCATGGGAAAATATCTTGTTGTAAGCTAAATAATTTCTCAATAGAACATCAATATGAAGGAATTATTTACTTTAAACATGTGTCTATGTCTTGCTAAAAAAGTAACTTGTAAGTTAGTTTTGTCTTATTTCAAGTTTACTAAGCTATTTGCACTAGAAACTATACCAAAAATACTTGGTAAGATTTTATGTTTTTGCAGTGCTGGACTTATACAACCTTTTATTACATTTTAATAGTGTTGGAAGCATATTGCTGTCAGAGAAAAATAAGATTTTGATTATGATCACGTTATAACATCATAATTATATTGTACAAACATAGTGATATATTGTTTATTATATTGCATAAACATGATGAATTCATCCAGTGATGCCGTTGGCCATAGTTTCCAGACAGTGCATGCATAATGATGGCTAGCACAATGGCTAATTTACAAGGGTTGGTCAGGTTTTGCTTCATGCTTGGTGGAAAGATGCTAATGTTGCTGTGCATTGTGGATTAAATCACCATAAAAAGTATGTGCATTCAGAATAGGATCCTAAGCAAAATGAGATTGCGCAGAAGGAAAAATCAATCCAGTCCTCTAGATATGGTGGCCTATCTAATTAACCAGCTGGAGAGTTAAGGGAAGCATTAGTTTCACCACGTTAAATGGATTCAAAGTGTATATGTTGTAATTCAGACTTTTGTTACACTTTCTTGAATCCAGTAGCAGACAATAGTTTGTCTTTGTAGTTGAACAAAGACAAAAGAGGCGGTTGATGTGAGGCGTTTATGTAAATCCTGGACCAAATTTCCTGTGTCATGTTGACTCCTACCACGTAGGAATAGCAACAATAACTATCCATATTTTTAGCCATTTATTTCTCATCGACTATCCCAAATAAACATTATATCAGTCGATGCCAATAATTATTGATTAGTTTTTTTCTTTTAGTAAATCTGAAATATTGCTTATCTGGTGGTGTGACCTTTCCTGTTTTGTCCACAGTTGTTACTCCATGCCGTTTTTGGTTTTGTTTTTTTTTAAGAAGTTATGAGGCACAGTGGTGAAACTTAAACCACTACTGTGCGAGTTCCTCAACAGGTTGTTGCTAGGTAACCAAAGAATGAGTGAGTTGCTAGGTAACCAAAGAACGAGTGAGCTAGTTGATTCAAATTCAGAAATACTTTATTGATCCCAGAGGAAAATTAAATGTTGTTGTAACTCATATTAATTAAAATTCCTCAAAGAATTACTGTAGATGGACCAACTATTCTTAGAGGTTGAGTGATGAATTCTTTGGTAACACTTTATTTGACGGGGTGTGCGTAACACTGACATGACATAACACCTGTTATCAACATGAAAGACTCTTTATGAATGTCTATGGCTATTGTCATGAAGTGCCATTGGGTACATAATGACACTTTTAATGCTAAGTTGCTTTAAACGTTGCAATAGAAGTCCATTAAAAGTGCCAACTTTGCATTTAAGTGTCATTTTGTACAGAATGACCCTTCATGACAACAGTCATAGACATACATAACAACTCCTTCATGTCCATGACAGAGTTATGTCGATCTTATGCATACCCCTTCTTTCCTCAACCTACATTTCCCAGAATGCTGTGCGTTTCTGGATTGTAGTTCAATGAATATTCCATATATTGAAAATGTATTCATTATCTGTCTGTCTTATTGTGATATATATTTATTGTCCAGCCCTACTTACTGCCATCACCAAGGTTGACTGTCTGTGTGACGATCTTAGTACATTTGAAATAAGACAAAACTAACTTACAAGTAACTTTTCACCACAATATAGGAGCTTGTTTTAAGTCAATAATTCATTAATATTGATGAAAACGTGCAAGCTATAAGTGAAATAATTTACCAGTGGAACAAGACATTTTAACTTATAATATGGGAAAAGTAGTTTTTCATCCGTATAAAAGAAGCTCCTATTTGTTTCTAAAAAGTTACTTGCAAGTTGGATATTTGCTCTAAAAACTAGAACAAAAATACTTTGTAAGATTTTGTGTTTTTGAATTTGAGTTTCAATGTTCTAATAGATTTATGTTTTTGTTTCAGACCTGATGAGTAACAATGGAGAACACAATGGGTGAGTAAAACCAAGGCAAGATGGAGTTCATATGACTTTTTACAACAGCCTTCCAGCCGGTGTCGGTCTTCTCTGGACGCCATGGCAACCAGTGCTGTGAAACCCTCTGACGGTGACGACGTGCTGCAGACACCATCCCTGACCACAGCTCAGCTCAAGGACATCGATGTCAAACACCAATAATCCATCAGAAACCCAGGAAACGGTCCAACCCCTGACTCACCGCTTCATCGTGACCTTCCCCACTTGTAGCTGTGACAAGCTACATCCTCCTCTCCCAACGTGATCGGCCCCCAGAAGCCGATTCCCAACATGCTGCTGCTGGTAACTATCATCTGCAGCTGTCACGGCACAGAAGCCTCCAGCATTATCTCCCGGTTTAACGTTCTGCTGCTTACCTTCTTGAGCTGATCATCCTTCAGCTCGGTGAAGTAGTAGGCCAGAAGCTGAGCTGCTATCATCCTGCCCAGGAGCTGTCAGCTGCCGTGTGCTTCTCAGAGTAGAGCCTGTGGAAGAAGGAGGCCTTGCTCAAGTTTACTCCTCTCCCCCCCTCACTGATCCGTCCAACCTGGAGTGAAAGAAGCAGCAGGCTTGAGCTGAGCAGCTGGGCAAGGCAAGGTTAAAAGGAAAAAGGTCCGGTTGCGGTGCCTGCTAGTCTGCAACACGCAGCACTCACCGCCTCTCTCTCTCTCTCTCACACACACACATGCAAACAAACACACACACACACAGGCTAGCTTTTACTCTGCCTCTCCCCTCTCAGTTGCTAGCTCCCGGTTAGCTCTAGGGAGATGTTACAGCTTTGCACTGGAATGGTCTTTCTGCTACGCCCTGCCCCCACTAAGCCTGGTGATTGGCTGGATGAGGAATCTGAAGGAGAGTAGAGGGCTGACAAGAGGAGGGAGTGTGTGAGAATATGAGAGAGGAGGAGGAGTGTTGGCTGAAGAAGGAAGCTGCATCTGTATGATAAGCCACCGGCCGCGCTCTCGTGTTGCTACGTGCAGAGGGGCAGGACCACACCGTGATGTCATCATTTCTCTGACTGTGGCTCACTCAGCATCAGCTGCAGAGCATCACTTCAGAAACATTTCCCGCACATTTCTGTCATGCAGATTCATAGTTTTGATGTCTTAACTCTGCAACACACAGCAGCCAAATCAAAAGCCCTGCAGGGCTTTCCTAATGATTAAACTATATTAACTGGTTCTACATCGGGGTTTTAGTAGTTTAGTTTTATTTCATTGTGACTTTTTATTTGTCTAACAATTATTAATTATAATTATTTTTAGTTTTAATTATTTTTTCATGCTTTTGCTAGTTTTTATTCATTGTTATTAGTTAAGTATGGTTTTCATTAGTTATAACAGTAGTTTAATTTTTGTCATACTTTGGTTCATTTTTAGGTGCAGAATCATATTTTCAATCTTATTGATATTTATTAATACTCTCACTGATGAAAGAGGAGAAAATGGTAAAAAAAAAAAAAAAAAGTAATTCCAAGTATACAGACAATTTGGGGATTTCTCAAACATCATTGATTTGAATTCATCATGACAATAAATCAAAAGTTTTTCATAAGAAATTCATCATAATAAGTATAATAAATGCCCTCCCCTAGTCTGCATGTTTTAAAATAGTAAAGCATAACTATTTCCAATGCTTTAAAAATTGTTTTACATTCAAAAATTAATTTAAAAAATGCCAGAAACAAGGTGTTGCTTTCCATTATATTATTAGAAAATCCAACTTTTCCAATAATTTCCACTCAACTCACTATTCTTAAAACCGATTAACTTACAAAATAATAATAAATAGGTTTTATACACATAAATGTATGAATTACTTAATTAAATCACTTTGGTATCAGTAGGAATATTTTTTTAAATTTTATTATATAATTAAAAAATCCAACTGTCTGATGATCTTCACTTACTAACTTGTTCTATCCTTTTTTGAAACTGATTTGTTAATTTAAATAATCAAAAATAACTAATCGTGTTATATGTGGTATGCTAAATGTGAGAATTAATTGTATTTGTGTTTTATATAAAAGCAACTTGAGCCTATTTAATGTTTAAAGAGATTTTAACCCAACATTATCATGCAGTGATAATCTTATCAGATTCAGTGGAAACTGTAACAGATCAGCAATATGTCAGTAAAACAGTAATTATTTTCTCGTCTGGAGGACAGTAACTCATTTTTTCTCGTTTCTGTTCAGCATTTGGTTCATTGGGTTAATGGGTGAAGGGATTCAACAAATCCCATCATTACAGTGCAGAGTGAGAGTCCGCCCCCTCTCTCCGCTGCGTCACCTCGCAGAGCGTGAATGGATCCACGTCCGCCGCCTCACTGACGCAGTAAAACTGTGACGTCTCCTTTTTTTCCAACCTCATGATTCATCTGATTTAGAGCTTTTAAAATCTCTCTGCTCTCTAAAATGCATTTCTTCTCCCTGTTAGCTTCACTTCAGCCTGCGTCGGTTTTGTGAAAAGGAGAAAAGAATCAACAGGACGTAAGCGTAGGAGGAGGGCGCTGAGTTCACTCGCTCCCCAGAGACAGACTCCCCCCCGCGGTGTCATGGCTGCTTCAAGGTGACCTTCTCTGATGGTGACCTCATTACGAGTGCTTACTCAGTAACTGCTGGCTTTAAATCCCACAACGCTGCCCTCATCTCATGACTTTAAGCACCATAAACACGTTTTCACCACAAACACGTTTGAAGGAGAACTGGTTTGGAAAGTTTTCCAAATATTTGAGCCTGCACTGCAAAAACACAAAATTTTACCAAGTATTTTTGTTCTAGTCTGTAGTGAAATTAAACTATTATACTTAAATGAAGACTAAACTAACTTTAAAGAAACATTTTAGCAAGATACAAGAGCTTAATTTTGGGAAATAATTCCTTAATACAGATGAAGAAAGTACTGGGTCCACATTTTTTTCATATTAAAAGTGAAACAGTCTGCCAGTGCAACTAGTACTTTTCAAGTCAATATTAAGGAATTATTGACTTAGATGAAGCTTCTATTTCTTGCTGAAAAGTTACTTGTAAGTTAGTTTTGCCTTATTTAAAGTGTACTAAGAGATTTGCACTAGAAACAAGACAAAAATACTTTTATAGATTTTTGTTTGTTTTGCATTGTGATATTTTTGGAGAAGTATTTAAGAGTTAGAAAATTAGTTTAAAAGATTGGATCAAACACATTTCAGGTACGTATTGATTGTAAGATACTGTACTTCTACCTCTACCACACTGGTTTTTTTTTAGTTTGATAGAAAATATATATGTTTAAAGCCTTGCATTAAAGGAGTTGTTATACTGCAAAAAAGACAAAATCTTACCAAGTATTTTTGGTCTGGTGTCTAGTAACTTTTCAGCCAGATACAGCAGCTTGTTTTTGGTCAGTAATTCCTTATTATTGAAGAAAAAGTACTAGTTATAGGTGAAATAATCTGCCAGTAAAACAATGCATTTTAACTTCTAATACTGGAAACCTTGCTTATCTTTATACTTCCATCTGAGACAAACACCCAACCATTGTTTTGCCAATATACACATTTTTTTGGTGTCTGGAAAATGAGCCGTTTCAAAAGCTTACTGATTGTTGAGTCAAAATCGACGGCACTGCATTCTTACCTAGCAAGTGATACTCTAGCATGTTTGGTCAGCTGGTTTTACAGCTGTATGCGCTGTACGATGGCTGCTGGAAAACACAAGTGTTTAGTTGTAAGTTGCTATTTAGAAGCTTCTTGCTGCGTTCTGGTTGGCTGTGCAGGAGGCTCTACTTCTGCTTTTCAGAGATGTACGGTTGTATAATTGCGTATCTGTTTTCAACCATTTTCACATGTGGGTGTAAATGTTGAGTCGGAGGGCATGGCCAGCAGCAGCTTACTTGGATTTAAAGTGACAAGAGGCCATAAAACAACTCATTCTGAAAGGAGTTCAACATAGGCAGAACTGAACAGACTGAAATCTCATTATCTAAGATTTAGTTTAAAAAGTGTAATAAACCTATTTTTATAGCCACAGACCTATCCTAACATGTTTAAGAAAGAATGATTGGTTCCCTGTAAGCCTTTTGTTAAAAGTAAACATTTAAACTGTTAGTTTGCATTAGGACAACAACACCACTACTTCTTCACAATGGCACTTCCTAAAGTGACTCTTAATTTATAGTACAAACATTCCTGTTTGTACTCATAAAAACGACCGGGGCGTGTTTGTTTTCATGAAACATTAATAGAAATCACACCCTTGTGCATGAGTAAACACAAGTAAAATTTCACACTGAGATGCACTGTAAACTTTATGAAGCTTTGAACTAGGTCTTAAAACTTCATTTTTTGCCTCTTCCATAAATGTTTTGACTTTAGTGAGGAATTAACGTGTTTCGACAAATCTAAAAGATCCAGAAAAGGAAATACTTTGGAAATGAATTTATTTGCCTTCCCTCAAAGTAGCAAAATAACAAGTTTAGCTCCTGAAGCTGCTTTTTGGTCATTTTTCTTTAGGGTTATAGGCAAAGTTTCAGTAAATATACGACGTTTTAATTTTGCAACATTGTGCATCTTATCTCTGTTTTAGCAAAGGATTTATTTTATTTCATCTATCATGACCCACAGATCTCAAAAAAACGTCTGCACCTCCAGATTTCTTTAACATATGTAATATAGCTAAAATCTTCTTTACTGCTTTCCAGTTAGATTTTGAACGGAAGTGTAATTTAAAATTACTTATAACTATTTGGTGCAAATATCTTAAACTGAAACCAATTTAAGATATGCAAATCGCAAAACATGAGCTAAATCTCAGGAAACACTTCCTTCTAAGATGAGGCAAAAACAATTGTAAATCTAATTTATTTACTCCAATAATATGCTGAAATTTAGTCTGTTGATTTTAAAGAAAACAAAGATTTAAAAGTTGTTTTTTGCATTTAGTTTGTAGTTGTTACTTCTTCTAATGCTTGGCAGAGCGAGACACCTCAAACTTTCTGCTCATCACATTATCATGCTCCAATAATCGCTTTTATTCCTGTTTAAACTGGAGTTGGGGCCAGAGACAGGAATGAGACTGGTATTATGTTAACCATCTGAAGCCAGACACACACACACACACACACACATAAATACTAACCCGCTCCAAATTACTTCTACATCTAAGTTCCATGCACAACATTTGTGCTTGTTCTGCAAAAATGAGGAAAGAAACCGAGTGCACGGCTCTGTGGTTTGTTGCAACATCGTGGAAAGTTTGAAGAAGGATTTTAAGAACAAAACTCAGTTATTTTCTAAACATTAAATGTGTAAAAAGCATCAAGGAAAATATGAAAACCAGCAAAATTCTCTTATATTTAACTATTTATTTTCAACACTTTAACTGTCACTGCATGTTTGTCTTAGTGTTTTTGTGATGATTAAATAAGATGTTGAAGTGCCAGTTTCACCAAAGCATTCACTGTAGTCAGACACTAGATGGCAGCATTCACAGAGTAACGACAGACTGAAGAGGCTTTACAGACAATATAATGCATGATTCAAAATATTTATATTTTTATTGATATATCTACATATCTATATCTTCCCATATATAGCACAGAAATGGCTTGATTTTAAACTCTAACATAGTTATCAATATTTTGAACGTTTGTATTGTAACAAAAAGTTTTAAGTTATTATCCATAGGATTGCACTTCTTTTCTGAGATGTTTGACAAAAATATCAGTGTCAATGTCAGATTTATCCGTATAGCATATTTAAAACAACAACAAAGTGCTTCACAATTTACACCAACAATTAAAAAACTAAGATTTAAACAATAAAAAGAAAACACAGAGATATTAAACAGAAAACAAGCTCAATAAAAGTATCAGAAAAACAGCAACTCAAAACTAATGAACAAATTATCAAAAATTATAATTACACAGATATCTATAATAAAATTATTACCGTTTGTTGGTTTATTTAGTTTGAGAGTTTTGGAAAGGCGTGATTATGTGTTTGTGTAAATTTGTGTAAAATTTAATAAACTCTATTTAAGAAGCAGAATTTATGGAAATTCAGCAGCAAAGTGGTTCGCTAATTTCTAAAACTTCTGCCAGTCTCTTATTTTGCCACATATACGATGGAGCCCAGCCTGTTGGAAATGTAGCCTGGTTTTTTCATAGAGCATATCTATAACATTAGGAAGAAATGCTTGGGAATCTTATCTACCTTGATGCAAAGCTACTCAACACGCTATTGGTTGGAGTTTGAAAAGTAGCCAATCCAGGAGCAGCATTTATCTTGATTGACACTGATTGGTTGAATCACCAAGAGTGGAAATAAGGATGTCTGTGGATGTTAAACTTTGTGGTAGCACTAAGACGGTTTCCAATGTGTGTATCAATTTATTTTAAGGTATATTTGGTGTTTTAACTGTTAAAATATGCAGATTTTAGAGGAAGTTTGAAGTATTCACAGATTTCAGCTGTTCAGGTTAGCTGTGGTGAACATCAGAAATGTTTCATACGTTGGTCTAAATGTGAAAGAAATTTGTGCATGTAGTCAAACATGTCTACAAAATAAGAGTCACTTACTATGCTCCCCAGTCTTGGATATTAGTACATGTCCAGAATGCTATCGCACTGGAACAGAAGCATAACTCTGTTGTTTTGTTGTTGCCGTCGCATGTTTTTCCCATACGAAATCATGAAACGACCACTTAGGGATGAAAGTTCTAGTTCCACACTTCATGCTCTCAGAGTAACAACATGAGAGGAGAACGCCTCCCAGTCCCAATCTTGCTACGTTTTTTTCCTCTAAATTAGTTGCTTTTTTGGATCGACTCAGTTCATTTGTGGTATTTTTTTAATTATAAATTGGCTTGTGTGAAATAAATAGTTGCAGAAGCTCTTGTGGAGTCTGAAGGAGAGGTCTTTCTGGAACACAAGCCTCGCTGTTAAAAATAACCTGAGTGCTGCCTGCAGGAGAACAGACTGTCTCAAGAAACCTAAAAAGGTCTCGCTAAGCTCAGAGCTTGGGGGATCTGCCAGAAAATAACATTAAACCTGTTTCTGACTTTTATTTAGAGTAATCATTTGACACAGAAACGTTTCACTTTTTATCAATCTTTCTGAAAATACTACCTTTCATATGAAAGCCAGCATTATGAGATTTAATATGCCAGTTTTATTAGTGAAGGCCGTGTTGTGTTGTTGCTTGTGTTTCACAGCTTTCTTCATGATCACATGAAAATTCAGATTTCTCCTTTAACTTTTTAAAGGAGATTTCAGCCCTAAAACATTTTAAAATTCTGGGATAAAGTCCCAGAATAAAACATACTTCTACATGATTGATGTAATGGGCAGGTACACATGCGTGTCCTTCATCTCCAAACAGCAGATTGTGAATGAAAATGAAATTTGGGGGTAAATGCTATATATAGTCTTAAGTGCATCCATACATGGGGTGGAAGGAGCGCAGCATTCCTCTGGTGAGAGGGTAATATTTTTGTTGCTATCAGCAAGAGCTTCCCAAGTGGCATTAGGCTGGTCTGCCACCGCTTTGTGCTGTTTTCAGTTTTTTGGGGTAAGTCGCTTTTGTTGATATTTTTAAATTGAGTTGCTAATTATCCTTAGGGAGAAAACGTTTTGATTTTTATTGTTCATCTGTTGTAGAAAAATTAATTTGGGGTTTAGTAAAATTTTAGTTAGCAGTGGTGTGAAATCTCACTTAAATCCTTACATGTCTGTTCTAAATACACTTGAAATTAGATTTTTTTTAATTATTGCTGGTGTTAATTGTGAATTAAATAAGTGGTTTGCAGTTTATTTTGAAAGAATAATTGGAATCTGATTACAGGCGGCTAATCTGACTGAGTGGTTTTATCAGTGGTGTAAAGCATGTATGTTGCTAATAATAAATATTCTAATTTTTTCCCTATAATTGAATCCACAGACTGTTAAAAGCTATTCATAGCTGAGCAGCACAGGTTGGAAGATCTAAACATAGGTCAAACTGCTGAATATGTACAATTTGTTGGAGTTTTATCAGTGAAATGGATAAAAGTCTATTTCTTTTATCTATTTCAGTCAGTCTGTGAGGCTGTTTTCATTTAGATTTTAGGATTTTGGCAAGAAATTAATCTTAACGACTCACTCCAGTGAGTGGAGTTGTGACCATAACGAAGAAACTTGTGAAGTTTAATGAAGTGTAAATCCTGTGGATGTAATAAATAAAGGCGGTTGCGACTGTGGTGTTGAGGTTTCTCACATGATAATCCATGTTTGGTCTCTCCCTTCCCCCGGTGCTTTCAGCCTGAGCTCCCTGACGTTTTCCTGTCATGGCTTCCAAAGTCATACCCTGGTATAAGAAGAAGGCTGTGAGCCAAGTTAAAACTGATTATGCTTATCATCACAGTAAACATGTTGTCAAGCAGCAGACAGAAAGGTATGAAGGTGAAATTTACCTGCTGCTTTGTGAAGCCGCTGCCATCGTTGCTGCTGCTTTGCCAGATGCAGCGTCCATTGTACCTTTACAATGGACGCTGCAGGAGATGTGATTCAGACTCATTTTAGGCTTTTCCGCTGCAAAAACACAAAATTACCAAGTATTTTGATTTAATTTCTTGAGCGAATATTTTGGTACCCATGAAAGAAGTTTAATAAGACAAATAAGACAAAACTAACTTCTATGTAAATTTTAGCAAGATATAGGAGGTTTTTTAAGTGAATAATTTCTTAATATTGATGAAAAACTACCAGTTCCACTAGCAGATTATTTCACGTCTTGTTATAAGTGAAATAATCTGCCAGTGGAACCAGAACTTCTATATCTATATTACGTAAGGAATTATTTCCCTAAAGCCAGCTCTTATATCTTGCTAAAAAGTTACATATAAGTTAGTTTGGTCTTATTTCAAGTGTACTAATTTATAATTTAAGGAGCTTTTTAAGGAATGCTGAATTTTGATCAAAAGTACTAGGAAATTATTTCACATAAAACATAACAAAAATGTTTTGCTATAAACAAAAAATTCTACCAATGAAACTAGTAAAATCAATATTAAGAAATTATTTACTTAAAAAATCCTATATCTTGTTAAAAAGTTTCTTCTTATTTCCGGTATTCTAATATATTTGCTCAAAAAACTAGACAAAACTCTGTAAGTTTGTGTTTTTGCAGTGAACCTGGAGTAATTTTTAAATTGCTTTCTGCTTTGAACAAATCATCTCCTTACAAAGTCATTAATGTAAACAGCTGCTGCAGTTCCACCAATATATAACCGAAGAGCCTTGATAATGGTGTTGTTTTTTTATTTCCTTAAACAAATGGGTAGTTTTTCAGATTCAATATTCAGTGTTTTATAGCAGATTCTTGTAAAAAAAAAAAAAAAACCTAGTTGAAGACCAGCTGGGTATTATTTATTTTCATGTTTCTCAAAGCTCAATAAGTAAGAAAAGTAAAAAATTGGAAAAGGTACATATGTATAATAGTTGGTAACTTTTAGTCATCTGGTTCTGTATGCTGATTAAAAAACAACGTTTTTGCACCGATTGCTTGGCCAGAGATTGAAACTGGCCAATTTTCCCTTGTTTATCTCTGATTGATGATCAATAAAATCCTGAAAGTGTGATCTATTTCCCTCTAACGCATTCAATATAAAACTAAAAGCTTAAATCATTTGTGTTCTGTAAACATCAATAGTATATACTTCTTGCACTTTAAGTTTAATAAATATGCTACCATATTCTTGAGATTTTTTTAACTTTATCATAAATTCAAAACAGGATCAAATAACATCCTGTTTATCGGAGGGCATTTATTAAATCATCTATTCTATATTGTGATAAAAATTGTTTATTTTTTGCCTCAAAACTAACCGTATTGTTGGGATTTTTTGTTTTACTGTTTTCCCACTGTTTTGTCAATGAGAGTATCAATAAATTTGAAAATATGATTAAATCCAGTGATTTTGTGCAGTTTAGTGATACAAATCAAACTTCTTTATGTGGCTTCTGTCCTAACGAAGCAAATTACAAATGGGAACATTTTTCAAGAACATTACTTGTGTTTGTGGGGCTATAATTGTTGTAACACTCAGTCGTAGCTTTATAGTAACCTAAAAACTAAGTAATTAATATTTCTTATCACTTTTATTGTTATCACAGCAGTACCACAAAATATATTATGGTTTTTATTTCCTTACATGTCACAGCTGTTTGAAGAAAGAAACCCTGAACTGTTTGACACAACTAGATTCTAATTCCATTTATTTTTGTAACAAAATAATTTTTCTGTGCTACAGATAATAATAATAATGATGAAAGCAGATAATTAAAAAGCCTGATTTAGCATTATTTTAAGCTCTCTGATAATCTAGAAGCTCTTGAGCTCAAGCCAATGTTAACTTGTGAACGTGTGATTCCTACTAATGCTCTGCTGCTTAATCCAGGTGAATTAATGAATTAATTTTTCTGCTCTGGTTTGTCAGCTAAACAGCGTAACGTTCATATGTTGATGTTTTTGGAATCTGCTATGAGGCTGTGCTAGTTTTCATTCAGTCATAAGAGGAAAGCAGAACCTTCATAAGTTTGTGCTCAAACTGTAGCAAACTGCCAGGTTTTTCTGCTTCGTTCCAGGAATATGGAGCTAAATTAGAGCCAAATGTTTTCTTAGTTTGAAAAACTAAATTATAAATTGAAAACTTAAGTAAAACCACAAGTATTTTTGGTCAAATTTCTAGTGCAAATATCTTAGTAAACTTGAAATCAGACAAAACTACCTTAAATATAGAAACTTGTTTTAAATAAATAATTCCTTAATATTGATGAAAAAGTACTTGTTCCATTGGCAGATTATTTAATTTAAGACATTTTCCCATGTTACAAATTAATTTATCTGCCAATGCAACTACATCTCGTTGCTTGTACTTGTGACAGTGCAATGACAATAAAGTTGAATTCTATTCTACTGTATTCTATTCTAACTAGTACTTTTACATCAATATTAAGTAATTATTTACTTAAAACAAGTCTTTATGTCTTGCTGAAAAGTTACATTTAAGTTAGTTTATCTTATTTCAAGTACTAAGATAGATACCACTAGAAATGAGACCAAAAATACTTTGGTGTTTTTGCAGTGTATTTTCAATTTCAAATCTGACTTTCTCTGTTACAATGTTGTTTTTCTAATTAACAAAACAT
This sequence comes from Xiphophorus couchianus, assembly GCF_001444195.1. Classification (NCBI taxonomy): domain Eukaryota; kingdom Metazoa; phylum Chordata; class Actinopteri; order Cyprinodontiformes; family Poeciliidae; genus Xiphophorus; species Xiphophorus couchianus. The sequence continues at coordinate 7,694,416 of NC_040232.1, read as the reverse complement.
CTGGTCCCGATTTAACTCAATAGTTGAAATGTAAACATAGTTACACCAGTGCTGGTGGCATATAGTTTTTAGGTTTTTCATTCAGTCAGATAAGAAAAAGAATAAAGTTTCTTTGTAGTATTTTAAGTTATTCATCTCGTCAGTTTGATCATTTAAAAGCACAAAACCCTCTTCACAAACAACAAAGTTGTTGTTCTGTTTAACATTTAAGTATTTAGTTCGAATATGTAAATATCTGCAACGCTTTGCTTTAGGTAGCCAAGTTTTTTCTAAGAATGGCTAGTTCTAGTTTGATTTTTTTTAAAATGTGTTAATTTGCTTTTTTAGGAACAAAATATCTTCCTATTTAGTACGACAGAGTTTAAGGCCCGTGCTAAGAAAAAATAAAGAATAAAGTTTTACATGAATAAATTCATACAAAAATAAAGTTGAAATAATATGAGAAAAAATTATATTTTGGAAATTAAGTCATTTTACACAAATAGTCAGAAAATTACAAGAATTAAGTTCTAATAATCAAGAAGAAAGTCATAATATTGTAACTTTATTATTAAAATACAACTTTATTCTTGTAATTTTATGATTTTAGTCTCATAATTCTTAGCGTGTCCCTAATACTCTGTCGTACTTTAGCGCCTGAAAGACTTTGTAAAAGCTCTAAAGACATCTGATCTCCGCAGGAAATCGAGCTTCCAGTCAGCACAGCAGGTGCAGACGCAGGCCACAGAGGCTATGGCAGAACCAGCCTACACCATCCCGGCTTCCCGGCAGCGGTGAGTCCATGCTGACCCCGGCTAATATCTGAGCTTATTCTAAGCTGGGCTGAGGTTTTCACTCACTAATTACTGCTCTTTAGTTCTCGTTGAGTTCCTTAAAAGGGATTTGTTGAGCAAAATTCACATTTTGCATGTTTACATATTTCTATTTTGGTTTCTACTGGTTCGAAAAACAAATCCACACAGCTGGTTTTTGGGAGTAAGTTAAGGTTCTTTGGTGTCTAGAAAATGAGCCGTAAACCTCAGGAATGTAACATCACAAATCAGCAAGCACTGCGCTGTTACTTAGCAACCCCGTTGAATCCAAGCCTGTTACCTAGCAACTCAAGATGAACTCCAGCACTTTTGGTCAGCTGGTTTTACAATCGACCAGTGTTTTGTTCTTGACTTACCATCCAGAAACCACTTGCTGCTTTCTTGTTGGTTGTGCAGGAGGCACCACCTCTACTTTTCAAAAATGTACAGTTTATAACTGCACATTTGTTTGCAGCCATTTTCAAGTGCGAGTGTAAACGTTGAGTTGGAGGGTGTGGCTGGAAGCAGATTATTTAAAGTGGCAAAAGGCCATAAAACAGCTCACGGGCAGAACTGACCAGACTGAAATCTCATTACCTAAGAATGATTTTATTCAAAAACTGTAATGAACATATTTTGTATAAACCATAAACGTATCCTAACCTGTTCTAGAAAGCATAGCAGTTTAGTACACAGAGTTCCCCATGTTCCATGTTTCCTGTTCTAGATTAATTTACTGCCAGCATTTATTTCTGCAAACTAACACTTAATTAGATCCCAGTGTAACATTAGGAATTCACTATCAAATATAATTCTACAAAGTATTCAACGCTCGTTTCGTGTGTTTGGTTTTAGGACTACTGCGGAAACCGAGGAGTACCAGAGAGTGAGTTCAAATGTGGGAAAAGGTCTGGCTGTTATTCAGGAGGAGCTGCACAGGATGAGGATTGCGACTAAAGCTCAAGTGGAAAGTATTGCGATCCAAAAAGAGGCAAGTAGTCAAGGAAACGGTAAATGGACTGCACTTAGTTAGCACTTTAATAGTCATACCGACATCTCAAGAGGGTTTTGCTCTACACTTCTTGAGTCACGTTGCTCACATTTATACAATGATACCAAGCAGTGATTGATGGTTTAGAGTTTTTCATGAAGAACAGGGAAGTGAAAATTCCCAAATTTTGGATCCCTAGACGCCCACTCTGTGTTTGGGGTTAATTTAAAAATTTTATGATGACAGTTTCTTACATTATTAATCCTACAGTTGGAAAATTCACTTGTTACAGCAGCACAGTAGCATACCTCACTGAATATAAAATTATCTAAAAATATTATAAACAACTGTAACTTCAGATAAAATGTAATAAAAATTAAATAGAAATCTGAAAATCTGGGAGATTTTTATACATAAATAAATACAAAATATGTTCTTATCATTTCTCTACTTTAAAGCTGAGTTAAATAACTTTTATTAATTTTTTTTTTTTTTTTACATATTTGTTAAAATGATCATTTTGCTATGAGGTTATAATGTGAGATAGATAATCTGTAAAAAGATCGATTTCCACCTATTTCCTGAGCTACTGTTGCTGTCTGAAGAAATGCTCCCGACCAAAAACAGCCAATCAGAGCCAGAAGGCGGGTCTTGGTGCTGTCTGTCATCCTCATGTACACGCTGCTAAATGTGCTAATGGTAGAAAGACAACAAAGTAACATACTGCTGCATTAAGAACAAGGCCCATACAAAAGAGAAAGCTGGTTTCCAGAATGATGAAAAGAAGAAGGATTTTCAAACCAGGTTATGTGAAACTGACTTTGAGAACTGGTCAAAGTTCTTAATGCAGCAGACATGTAACTTTTGTTGTTTCTTCACCATTAACACATTTACCAGCACATACACGTGGTTGATTGACAGCAATAAGACCTTCCTCCTGGCTCTGATTGGTTGTTTTTATTCCAGATATATAGCTGTGGCGGCATATCATAAAGAAAATGTAAAAATGGCTGCCATGTGTTGTTTTTATTCTTATTACTGTTGGAGAATCCAACCATCCTATCAGCCATGCAACGAAAACAGGAATACCATTTCTATAAAAGAGGAGGTATGGTTGGTTTTAGTCACTTTTTCCAATCCGTTTTTAATAAAAAGCAAAATAAATTATAGTATGAACTCATTTTAAGTGATTAGGACTCTTAGATTAAAAACAGCCAACCTGCAATCAAATATTCTCATTATTTGAATCACGTTTTACTCCAAACATTCACCAGGTGAAGGACATGATGAAAAAGAGAGTGGATTTATTGGAGGAAATTCCCAAGATGCCAGACTTCCTGGTGGCCCTTCGGCCCCACACCGTCTGGGAGAAAACCCCGGTGAAGCTGTTCTGCACTGTGGAGGGAAACCCACGGCCCATTGTTAAATGGTAGGAATGCTCACCTTTTAAAATGTTTCTGCTTCCCGTATGTGTTTCTAACTTTGAAAATTAACATTATTCCTCACTTCTGCTTAGAAATAAGAACTAAAACGTTTATTTAGGAGCTTAATGTGCATTTTGGCTGGCACTGAATCCACAACAAATGTTCAAAATATTTTTTCTGTACGTCTCCGGGATAAGAGTAAAATGAATATCTGTCATATTTGGTTGGCTTTAGGTATAAAGGAGGAGTTCCAGTCGACCCACTGAGCGCCCCGGGAAAGTACAAGATTGAGAGCAAGTATGGCGTCCACAGTCTGATCATTAGCAGGTAAGTAAATTATCAGAAAATCTAAAGAGTTGCTATAGTTTTATATGGAGCTAAATCAGTCTCAAAAAAATTCACAAAGCATACAGCAAGATTTGTAAGAAGTGTACAACATAATTGACAAATGTATAACAAAATTCATAAATCTGGACTGTGAGAGGAAGCTGGAGTCTGAAAAGAGCACTTAGATGCAGAATGACCACTAGGTCATTAGGTATTCAAACACTGGATCTTATTGCGTTCAGCAAAATTATGATGTGAAAATTATGATCTCTTAAATGGGCAGTATGCTTTACGAGGCTAAAAAAAGAAAGAAAAAAGAAAAAAAAATTTCTCAAAAAGAAATTAACTTTTTTGTGCCTTACATCATGTTATAATGTTATTCCCTCATCAAAAACATACCTGGAGTGTTGCTTTGATTCTTCCATGTGTGTTTAATCTCCTTTAATCTCCATGGCAATCATTCAGCTGTGAAAAACGCCTGGGTGGACTTAGCTCCGCCTTCACGGCGCTGCTCCTCCTCTGAGCTGCAGCTTCCAAGTTTCCTCCCTGCAGCAGAGCAGCCGTCTCCCCCCACATGGCTCCTTCAGACTAGCCAGCAGCAATTAGCAAACATCTGGTGGAACTGCACATCTGCTGAGCTTCTCAGTGCAGCCCTGGTAAAAACACTGTTAAAGGGTTAATAGAGGAGCCATGTTGTGATGACTTCCTGTAGTTTCAGAAAGCAGGAGTTTGTAAAGAGACAGAGGCTCAATTTCAAGGCGTTAAATTACAAAGTAAAACTTCTTTTAAGTCATATTTGATATATACGACATTTTTATAAGTACATAGTTACTTGATTGTTCTGTAAAATGGCATTAAGTGTCTGGAAAACACATAATACTGCACAACTAATTATTCCAACCCAACTTTTCTTTCTTTTTATTTTTTACCGTTGGTTTTTCTGAGCTGAGTTTTTCAGGAGACAGGAGATTGAAAGTTACAGATTACGGCATCGAGTTGACGGAGCCATCAGCTGTTCGTATCAAAGTGCTGACCTTTGTGTCATTCGAGACATGAATTCCTCCCTCCGCATGTGATTTCTATCCCTCTGTCTCTCACTTCCTGCTTCACTCTTTCCTTTAATCTCTTCTTCCCTCTCTGTTTGTTTTTCCCTGAAGTTTTTTTATTAACGTTTTACTCAATGTAAATAAAAAAAGATCGTATTCATGACGTGAAAACAAGTAAGAACAGAGTTAGATAGAGGAGTGACTTTATGCTGCAGCAGCTGAGAAAGAGGATCGTCTTAAAATAGTTCTGTCTTGAGTGAAGGTCACATTTCTTCCTTCTATAGAGGGAATGCACTTGATGTCATGGCAGATTGTCTGGTCCTTAAGTTTCGCCCTCAGGGTGGAACGAAGACCCTTGACTCAGTGTTGGCAGCCTAAAAACAGAAAAATACAGAAGCTGGAAGATCTGTTGTTGGATCAGCTGTAAAATGAATCCAGAGATTTTTTTTTAAAGCTGCCAGAATTAAAAAAAGAGAAAGTGCCAAATGGATTAAAGCTGTAACAAGCCTCTGATTTGGATGTTTTAGGGTAAAAATAGTTATAAAAACATAAACCTGATCGGGTGACTAGCCACTCCTGTACACAAGCGCAGGAAAAAAGTTTCCCTGCCAACTTATAGTGTCATTGGAAAAACTAAGTACACCCAATGAATGAATAGCTTCAAGTCGTTCTATTCTTATCGTCTTTATTAGTTTCTGAAATTATTTTTGGTTTACTGTTTCTGTTCCAGTTTCCTCCAGTTCATTAAGATTTGAAAAAATGTCGTTTATATGCAGCTCTGCTCAGTTTCACAACATTTCCATCAGGTTCACATCCGGACTTGGACATTAACAACATTTTGATCATTTTTTTAAGATTTCGAATGAGCGGAAAACTGATAGGGAGATCAATAAATGGAAACATGCAAACAGAGAGAATGAAAAATTCATGCAGAAAGCACCAAGCAGGGATTTAATCCCTGAACCGTTTTTTTTTTTGCAAAGCAACAGTTCCTCCTGCACCACTGAAGCCCAAAAAGGAATTTTAATTAATAGAATATATATTAAAAACAGAACTAAAACAGTGAATTTGGAGGAAATGATCTGAAAGAGATAAATAGACAATAAAAATATTTAAAGTTTTGTATCAGCAACATTATATACTTGCATACAATGATGCCATAATGCAGTAGTGTCCAAACTTTTTGCACTGAGGGCCAAAATCCCCAAGCTGAAAATATTCAGTGGCCAAAATTTTATTTCTTTTTTCTCCCAATTAAAAGCAATATTATTGTGAATTATTTCTCTTTTACCTTCACAATAAGTAATGTCACTGCCTTGATGACTTCTTATCCCTGGTGATCTTACGGTTCATTTAACACAATGTGATTTATTTCAAGAGTTTATTCCTGTGGATTCTGTGTTTTTCAACTTTCTGAAGATGCTATGACTCAAATCATTACTGACTGAATCCTAAGCTTCTCAACTCGTCCTCCGGACTCTGAGACCTGGATTTCCCAATAAAATGCAAAATGTGCTTTCTGCTTGCATTTTGGACCTCTGAGCCAGTTTTTCACTTCTATTGTTGATTCTGCTTCAAGAGTGAGTTAACATGTGTGTTAAAGCTCAGGTCATAACCTAAAAAATATATAATCTGTAATAAAACAGCATTTTATTTGTCCAAGATGGCATTTCATTTACAGATTCATCTTTGTTTGGGTTACATTTTCTGTAAGAAAAGATAAACAAAATTATGGCTGGAACAATTAATCCTGATTAATTGATTTTAGAAATGTAATATTTTAACGTCTTTGGATTTATATGACATTTTTTAAGTCTATAGAATGTTTTTAGTTTATTCCCACCCTGTAAAAAAATGACTCTATTTACAGTAAAACATTTTTACAGTGCAGCAATGAAAGTAGGAATTATTTCTTACAACCTTCATGGGTGTGCCAAAATCTGTTTTTGGGTAAAAACATGTTGTGGCATGACTAACAACAATAATAATAATAATAAAGCCTAAATTAAGAAAAATCTTTGTGTTAACATTTTCCATTTAATATATAAAGTTTCCATGGAAAATATCATACAAAAATAAAAAGTATCTGTTGACCAAATTTGTGCCATTCCTGAATTGCAGTCAGGAGCCACACAAAATTAATTCAAGGGCCGCAAATGGCCCCTGGGCCACAGTTTGGACACCTCTGCCATAATGTTTTTGTGATATGACGGTCCAACTATTCCTACACAAACACAAAAGGTCCTTTTCTTCTTAACTATAAACCTTATAGTGTGCAGTTCTGTTTATTTTGTATATCTCATTTTACGTGTGTGTAGTGACAAACAACAATTAATTAAATCCATAGAGAAAGTCCACATCTATCCCAATACGGTTTTTAATTCATTACATATGAACACCAAATTCAAATGGGGACATTTTTTTTTCATATATTTCTAAAGTTGATTTGATAGATGTATTTATTCTTTACTGTGTTTGCTTGTCTGTAGGTGTGTAGTGAGTGATACTGCAGAGTATAGCGCCGTGGCAACCAATCAGCATGGCACAGCTACCAGCAAGGCCATGGTTACTGTAAAGAGTAAGCTTCTCCATGACGCTTTCTTTTTCATAGTCTTGATGCACGGAGCCGGTGTTGCACTGATCGTAACTTTATGTTGTTGACAGGACCATCAGGAGCTGGAGAGTCCTGCCAGCTTGGTCTCGGTAAGATTACACTGTTATAAATACAAGCTGGTAGTAATAAATTATTAGTAGCAATAAATGTTTCTATGTGCTGCTGTGGGGCTGAAACTAATGGTCACAGTCAGAATCATGATAAAAAAATAGTTCTAATTCTGGTATTAAAGTCAGATTTCAGTCAGACTTCAGTGGCCCTAATGTTGTCCCAGAGATGTGAGTTCAGAGGTTTTAAACATTCTTATGGTGACCACTTCCTGTTTGTCCCGGTCCAGTCCCCCATCTGACTGAGATCCATCCCAGTAAGCTTGAAGTCACCCTGCTGGAGAGATTCCCAGTGAGCTTTGGGGTGGAGGGGAGCTCCATCAGACTCTCCTGCACCATGGTGGTGGTTCCTGACCTGCCCAACGTACCACCGCTGGCCCAGTGGTACCGAGACGGTCAGACAAATACCCAACCGTTATCCATCCGTTAAACTATCCATCTGTTAAACCATCCATCCATCCATCTGTTAAACCATCCATCTATCCATCCATCCACCCACCCACAATTTCGTCTTTCCCCTTCATTCATTAAGTCATTTTGTAGTTTTGGACATTCATTCATTCATTCATTCATTCAATAGTTCATGTTTTGGTCATTCATTCATTCATTCCCACAGACACGCTGTTGAAACCCAGTAACCTGGTGGAGATGTCAGTGGGTGGAGGAGCAGCGTCTCTGACTCTTCCTCAGCTGGCCAAAGACGATGAAGGACTCTACACCCTCCGGATCTTCACGAAGGACGGCACTGCTGAGCACAGCGCCTACCTGTTTGTCTCAGGTCAGACATTACATACGGGTAGCGTAGCTTTAGCTACGTCAAAGCTGTAGCTCCTGCTCTGAGTTTCAGTCTATTCCATCTAACTTCATGCTTATACTGGTCTGTTTTAATTTGTTTTCTAGATGCTCCTGCGTCTGTGAAAGGAGCTCCTGGAGCTCCGATGAGCGTCAAGGCGTATGACGTCAACTCGGATTACGTCCTGGTTGCCTGGAAACCCCCCAACACAGTCAACGAGGCACCAATCACCGGATACTTTGTGGATCGGTCAGTCAGCAGCCGGAAGCACTCCAGGCTCTCTCTCAATAGACGTTGGCACTCCAGCTAAATATGTAGCATGCTAACTAAATATTTAGCTTCAAACAAATTATTTAGATCAGAGATAGATATTTAATTTGAAGCTAAATATTTTGCTTGCTAACTAAGTGCATAGTTTCAAGCTAAATATTTACCTTCCTATGTTAATATTTAATTTGGAGCTAAATATTTAATTTGAGGCTAAATGTTTACATTGTAGCTAGGTATTTAGCAAAGAAAATATTCAGCTTGTAGCTACCAGGTAAATCTTTAGCTTGAAGTTTAATCTTTAGCTTGCTAACTATGAAGCTTTCTAGTTTAAAGCTAAATATCTAACCTCCTAAGTAAATATTTAGTTTGGAGCTAAATGATTAATTTGATATGTATAAATTAAAGAATAAAAAATCGCTGAAAAATGAAAACCCATTTCTTTCTCCTAAAACAATCTTAATCCAAATTTTTAATGTTGATTTTTGGCCATGTACCTTTAAAAACGACATTCCATAGTTCATAGAGTTTTGCATTTGTTGACTGTAGATGTTTTCCTCACAATACGTAAAATGTTTTGCTTTTTTTTTTAAAGTTACTGTGTGCTGCAGGTACTGCACAGTTTTTGTGAATAAAATTATAATTCACTTTTTTAAGCATTGTTGTAGGGAGCTATTCCTAAAACAAAACTTTGACCTCACCAACCAAAAGAAGATTTTGGATCTTTAAGTTTGCCAATGATGGTGAAAAACCATCAATAATAACACTCTTAATATTTTTGTCATGTTGTCTCCTGTTCTGTTGCGTAGCTGTGAAGCTGGCACTGACACTTGGGTCCAGTGCAACCCGGCACCCGTGAAGGTCTGCAAATACCCGGTGAGCGGCCTTGACGTCGGCCACTCCTACTACTTCAGAGTGAGAGCCGTGAACAGCGCAGGCATCAGCAGACCGTCACGCAAGTCTGGCAAAGTGACCGCCATCGACGCCGCGGAGAGTCAGCGCCTGCAAGGTACCGACGAAGGTAAATACAGCGAACGGGGAAGGAAGACGTCAGCGGATCCTAATGGATGTTTTATCCTCCTTTCCAAAACCAGTGATAAAAATTGAAGGGAAATATGACATAGTGATCAAGGATGATGAACTGGAAGGTACAGTAGTGCACAAAGACTGGTCTTTGTGCAGAGTGTGGCTCTCCTTTTTAATCTAGAATAATTCATACTTTCACCGAATACTAACCCATTCCCATTGTTCCACACTGCCATGGAATAACCACAATAAAACAACATTTCTTCATCTTTAAAATCAAACTGATGGCACTCTAGTTTCTGTTATATCCTATTATCTGCGTACATCGTGATCAGCAAAAGCAACAGGGTTAGAAAAATGTCTCAGGCTTGGACTGATAACAGTAGCAAAGTTTAAAGTTGTGCTTTGTTTTACACCTACTTTCTTTTGGTCTTATGCTGTTTTATCTCCTTTAAGGAACTGTCTTCCAAAACATAGCCTTTTATTTGCCTGTTTTCTGTAGACCCATATTTAACCATAACTACAGGGGAATCTGGAGTAAGATGAGACATTTCTCATATTTAGACCTAGGATTTCTCCAGATGTTTTTGTGCACCAAACCAACCACTTGGTCCATCTTTTCCTGCTAGTATCTTACCTTGTGCTGGGAGATGCTGGATTGTTTCTGTGGTCTGTTTGTCTAGGATTTTGTAGATCTGTTCTTCTGTTCCTCTTGTTGCATCGCCCTGCATAGTTCTTCCTTCAGACCTGACCTCATTGGTAGGTTTTGGTCATTTCTGTCTCTGGTGGTTTGTTGGTGGTTAAACTCTTTTTAGTATTCTTTGAATTTCTAACAAATTAATTTTTTAACTGAACGTTGGATTCTCCCACTTGTTTTCTTTCAGCTTTTCTGTTCACACTTTAATAGAGTGTTTAATTTTTTACTAAGCCTGATTACTGTTCATTCTCTACCCTACGCCAATAACTCGAAATACTGACCATCAAATTAAAGTGAAAATAACACACACAGGATACAGACAGGGTTGTTGTTGGAGTCCTGCATTCCTTCTAAACAGTAAATCCAATTTAGACCCTTACTGAGACTTTAAATCTTTTACACACATGAGACAGGTGGTGTTTATTCCTTAAAATAATTAAATAAATGTAATTATTGAGGGCAGTTTTCTCCTCTCTGTTGGAGAGAAACTGAAAATTTTAGTAACAGAAAATCTTAGCAAAGCCTTCGTACTGTGGGACTCCTGCAATGGCTTCTGCTGTGTGTGCTTTGAACCTGAGAAGCATTCACTCCCGATCTAGGCTACGTAACTATCCCTGGCGAGCCCACGGACGTGCATGCGTCAGAGATTTTCAAATTGTACGTGGTGCTGAGCTGGAAGCCTCCCAGCCCTCGCGGACGAGCTCCGCTCTGGTACATCATTGAAAAGGTGCGTGTTGCTTCACCGTTTGCCCTTTATCTTTATCAGTAGACACCAAGTAACATCTTTGCTGCACAAAACAGAACCGTAAACCTTCACTTGTCTAAACTGTTTAAAGCTGCAACATATAACATTTATTACTTTTTTTTTTACATATTTAAAAACTGTTAACATGTCGCTACTGTATAATATGAGACAGATAATAGGTGAAAAGATCAATCTCCTCAACCTTCTTACTGAACTATTATTGGCACCACTTGCAACCAAAAACTACCAGTCAGAGCCAGGAGGAGGGGCTTAACGCTGTCAATCAATCCCATGTACTTGCTGCTCAATGTGCTAATGGCAGAGATGCAACTTAACGTGACAGGAGGAGAAAGGCTGCCATACTCCAGGAATCGCGCCTGTCAATTTAAGGATGCTTATCGGTCCCCTGAAAACGATAAAAACCCAGATATTATCATCAGTTAATAAAATTCCCCCGGTTCAAATTTGAAAATTGGATGTTGCTGCTAGCAGTTAGGTTTAGTCAACAACTTGGAAGTGAGAACGTTGCACAACATAAATAATCACCTGGTCACGATTCGCTAAATAACGCTGGGTTACAAAAACATATTTTTTGACGTTGTCTATGTTTTTTCAACTGAATTGGGAATATTTTCCGCCGCTGAATCCAAAAATGACATCCATTTTTCTCAATCAGGTCAGGTTTTTATTCTAATTTGATTTAGAGAAATCTAATCTTTTGACTAAATTGATTGCATTTTTGTGACATTAGCAGTTCATTTCCGTTAATTTTTCTCATCCAAAATAGGTTTTAGGAGGAAAAAAAAGTTTTCTAACAGAGTATCTTAGTTAAATGTTATAAACTTGGATTTCTGTAAACTTGGATTTCTGTAAGTCCTTGTAAATTGAACATTATGTCTTCATTGTGTAAAATTCTCCATCTCTTTTCTGTCCTGCTGGAATCTCTCCTCCTGCTCATCACTCATTGATTCCAGATTCTCAGGAAACCGATCCACATGTGAGAACAAGTCATTCATTTTGATGCTCATGATGCCTCCATAGTTCAGGAAGTTGGCCTGATTGAGCAAAATCAATGTGACTTTTGGATTCAGCACATCAAAATTACCCTAAACAGTTGATAAAACCCAGACAGGTTTTTGGCTGTTGACCAGTGTAATAAAACATAATTTAATGAAGCTTCAAGGCAGATAATTTTCCTTAAGGAACTTTAATAATCAAGGTACCAGAATCATTCGAGGAATCGTTAGTTAAGACCCGCCTCCTGGCTCTGATTGGTTGTTTCTAGTTAGCACTGGAAGCTCAGTTTTTACACAGATTGTCTGTTTCATACCATACAGTCACAACATGGTGACAGTTTCAACAAATACGTAAAGAAAACAATTTTTTTTAATAAAAGTTGCAAACTGCAGCTTTAAGCGTCTAGTGGAAGCTGGAAACATCACAGTAATGGAAATAGTTCCCGTCTGTTTTGATTTGTCCAACAACCTGAGCTGTTAAAGCGTTCATTAAGTCTCTGTGGGTTAAAGTTTTCATGGGAGCTCTACCATCTATGCCTCCCTCCTCCCCACAGTGCTTAGCAGGCACTGGAGCGTGGCAGCGGATCAACACAGCCGTCAAACTGCACTCGCCCCGTTACCCGGTTTTTGATTTGCAAGATGGGCAAAAGTACCAGTTCCGAGTCTTTTCCGTCAACATGTACGGCTCCAGCGAGGCCTCGGCGCCTTCGGAGCCCATCCAAAAGGTCGATGAGGATGGTAAGAGCAGCCAGTTTTAAAGTATGACAAATACGAATCTCTCACACAGAAAAATACAAATCCCCATTCATTCATTCATTCATTCAGCCTAGTTTGTGTGTGTGTAATATTTTATTAGTGTATATGTGCAATTTTAGTCTTGTGTGTGTGCGAGAGAGAAAGAAAATGCATGCTCGCGCAATATTTTATTGGTTTATATGTGCAATCTTAGTCTTTTATGTATGCGTGTGAGAAAAATAATTCTAGTCGTGTGTGATATTTTATTAGTGTATATGTGCAATTTTAGTATTTTGTGTGTGTGTGTGTGTGAGTCTTTAGTAATGTGTGAGAGACAAAACATAGTTTTTGTCCTAAACGGCCCCTCAGATCATCTCACCAGTTTGTGTCTCCACAAATTCAAACAGAGTTTTATAGAAAAGCAGCATCGTGAAATTATTATTTTATTTTTGTTAACAAGTGTCGTTTGTAAAGTTACACAGTCAATATTTTGGGTTATTTAGTATGTCATAAGAGAAAGGAAAAGGGGGATGCATTTTTCAAAGTCTCTTTCTCACCTTAATATTCATTCATTTATAAATGTCACAATTTCAATCTAAATATTTAATTTATTATCTAGTTTAGAAACTAAACTGTACCTTCAAACAAAAATATTTAGTTAAATAAACCGCATATGTAGTTTACAAATGAAATATTTAGATTGCTAAGAAAGTATGTAGCTTTGTGCTAAATATTTTGTTTGAGGCTAAATATTTACATTGCTAGCTAAATATTTAGCTTTAATAAATATTTATTAATTAAATAAATATTTATTAAAATAAATACATATTTTAAAGCTATTATTTAGCTTTAAATGTTATTTAAAGCTAAATAATATTTAGCTTTAATAAGTATTAAAGCTAAATATTTAGCTTTAACTAAAAGATAAATATTTAACTTTAATATAAATATTTAGCTTTAAGCTACATATTTTGTTTGAAGCTTAATCTATAACCTGCTAAATAAATGCTTAGTTCGAAGCTGAATATTTATGTTCAAAGTAAAAATATTTAGTTTGGAGCTAAATATTTGGTGTGAAACTAAATATTTAGCTTTCAAACTAAATACTTAGTTTGAAACTGTGAAATGTATAGTTAAAAGAATAATATTATGAAAACAATGACCGAAAAATTAACTCTTATTTTTTTCTTCTTAACCCAAATTACTGCTGTTAATTTTTGACTGTGCAACTTTCAACATAACACAACACAACCCCATAGTTTGTAGCTAAGAGTTTTCCATTATTTAAATGTAAATATTTACCTCACAATATGTAAAATGTTTAAGCTTAGCCAGTTTTTTTATTTAAAAAGTGACTGTTGTTGCAGGTATCGAGCTGCCGGTTGGTATGTATGAATGAAATCATAAATCACTTTCATGCATAGTCTTGCACCTTTAATTTAAATCAATAATGACTATTCTATTGTGTTCTGTTTTTGATGCACTCTTTCAGTTTGCTGTTAAAGCACCAATGTCTCCGTCTCCCACTGTGTTGATGTAAATGTCTTGGAAAAACAAAACCACTCACTTGTTTCACAAAATAAATTGTCTCAGTTTATTTCACTAAAAACACAATAAAAACTTTACAAAGAGTTGTTCATTTGACTATTATCTTGAAGAAGTTGTAAGCAGGTTATATAATGTCTCATGTCTTAGATTATTGTAAAATTGTTCTCTGTCCTTTTTTAACTCAACTTCAGTGACTTTAAACATGATTTTAATGTAATCAGTGTGACTTTTATGTATATTTTTTGTTGATTCAGAATATTTGGTTCAACATAACATTTTCCATTTGACTCCAAAGTTAATTTAAATGCATTCAGTAGATAGATCCTGACCTCTTTAACAGATGTTTTTTTATTAAACAGGCGTTCCCTCGGCTCCGGGGCAGATTGTTGCCACCAGAAACACCAAGTCCTCTGTGTTTGTCCAATGGGAAGCTCCAAAACATCTGAAAAGCCTGCTGGGTTATTACATCGACGGCCGGGTTGTCGGAGCCAAGGAGTGGTTCCCCTGTAACCACAAACCGTTCAGACATAACAGGTGAGACGTGCTGGGATCTGAACGGCAGATCAGTTCCAGTTCTCACTGCTGGGAGAGATTTCTGAGGTAAAAAGTTGTCTTTACCTGAGGTCAAGCAAATTTGTCACATTAACATGTTTTCCTGCTGTGTGTTGACATAAGCAGCCAATCACGTAAACACAGAATGTTGATGATGTTTTTACAGTAATTTCTAATTCCCATTGTTGCTGAATGTAACAGCAGGGAACGTTTTGTTCTGCTTTTGTTTTGTTTTGCTTTTTTTGCTAGTTACATTCCCACACTCCTGCTCTCCTGAGGCGCTACCCAAACGCCAAACTGGGCCAAAAGTTTGAAAAGAACATCGAGTCCGAAAGAGAAAATTCAAAATACTTTTTCAGTTTCAATGTTTTGCTTTTTGGACAAACTTTAGGTTTGTCCAAAACTTTTACACCACAGTCCAAGACTGGACCAAAAATTAAGTGGGCCCAAGACAGAGGCCTGGTGTTCCCCTCTTATTTTATCGGTAAAATTTGACATGATTTAAAAAATCACTGAAGTTTCTGATTAAGAGCTGAACTACTGAGAGATTCCTACCAAACTGTAAAGTCTGTAAATTAAGACGCCTTGATCAAAAGGGTAACTCAGTGTTTCTAATATTTGCTCTGGGACTAGTGGTGAAACTCGATTAAAATTGTTAATTTAATTAATTACAGAGGCTGTAATTAATTAATCAGTTTAATGGAAAACCAGATATTGACAAAAATAATTTTCAACTCAACAGCCATTTGCTGCTAAATTATTGAAGAAATAGACGTACAAGCAACAACAAATATTTTTGTTGTTTAACCATAAAGATATTTGTTGTTATAATCTTATTTAGGTTATTCAATCATCAGATTGGTGCAAAGAGCTATTATAATCATCCAGATTTCAAAATGTTTCAGAAAAATCTCATCATTCATGTAACCTCTGAAAAAACACAAATTTAGAAATGTGAACTGTGGTCGCTGACGTCTGTGCTGCTGCTACACGTTTAGCATTGAGATGCTATTTTCAGCTGGAATAGCGGTGCTAACAGGCTAACTCCTTTTAGCATAACTTCAACACAACAATAATCTTTTCCAGCATTTCATCAGATCAGTTTTTGATGCAAAAATTAATTCCCAGATCAAGAAGAAATGATTTTGTCATATTTTGCTGTTTTTGGATGTAGCTTGTCTGTCAGATTTATGGCCGTACCAGAAACATGTAAATACACAGGGTTCCTTCAAGAACCTTTGTATGTAAATAAAAAATAAATTAAATAAAAACGTTCATTAAAAAAATGCAATTGATTGCATTAAAATCTATGTAATTAATTAATCAAAATGAACACATTAAAGTCCCGATCCAAATTAAAGCATGTTTATCTTGTTGGCAATCAAGTGATCTGTAATTTTCCATTAAAAACCAGTTCTAAACTTAAAATAGTCAATATGTGACTCCAAAAGCCCATACGGATGATAATATTTCATCTTAAAATTTATTTAATTTAGACATTTTCTTCTTGATTTGAACAGCCCAACCTGATTAAATACCCCGTTAAATATATTTCTGTAGTTTGAAAAACAACATATAAGCACAGGATTAGAACCATACAATTGTTCTTTCTTAATATTAGTCTGCAAAAATATTGCTATGAATTACAAAAAAACCCCGGTCATCTTAGTTAAACCTGATTAGAGTGCCGATGATTATTGCTATTTATAATGAAACGTACTGAATGTGTGTCAGGTTTGTGGTCCATGGCCTCATCCCAGGGGAGAGCTACGTTTTCCGCGTCCAGGCTGTGAACATCTTTGGCCTCAGCGAAGAGTCTCAGGAGTCGTCACCCATTGCCGTGGAGCCGGCTCTGGGTAAGAAAAATAAATACCTCTGGGACTCAGACTGCATTTTCAACCTACTTCTGGTCAGATAAATCTACAAGCGTTTGAAATAAAAAGTTAAAAAGTAACCCATTAGGTGGCAAAGCTCATCCTCAGTACGTCTCATTTCATTATTCTGTCCAGGGAAGGGAGTGGATTACGGTATGTATTAAAACGAGTTAATATCCAACTATACTGACTCACTTCCTGTTTTTGTTCCTCCTTCACCCTAACAAAATCACGTCTTTCATCTCCCTCTGTTCCAGTTTTTACTCTTCACAGTAAAAGTTCAAACACACAAGTTCACATGTGCAGGGGCAGTCCCAGCCTGTTTGGGGCCCTGGGCCGACATGCCCTGTACCATCATAGATACACTAAAAATTTCTGTTAATATTCACAAGAAACAAGAATAATAGTATAAACACACATAGCAAGGGACAAACTATATACCAGGCAGTTAAAAGTGTGTTGCATGTTATTGTTTACATCTGGAAATTTTGCGCTTCTGCACAACAATAAAGGGCAAAAAGATGATATGTTGCCATCCATAGCTGCACTGCTGCGGTAGAACAATTGTGTTAACAAAATGAAACCTGGAGATGTAGGTGTTAATCTAGAGCAGTGCGTCACAGAATAGGGAAAAATTATGCAGAAAACCGGTGAAGAACAACTTGTATTCTTCTTTTCTAGCTCTCTGTGTTGGCCACACTACACACAGACCCGTTGCCTTAGCAACTGACAACACCACTAGTGTATCAGGATTCAACATCAAAAAACACTCAGGCATTTCCCACACAAAGAACAGAACATCCGATCCTTTACAGTATTATGATTTCATTATCTTTATTTTGCAGATATTAGTCATGGTCTCAACATAGAGGTGACAGATTAGCTAATTTAATTTACTAATGATCGGTCAGAGTTGTTTTTTTAACGGAACTGAAACTCAGAATTCCACAGCACATCTACGTCTTAAGGTTGTCATAGTCAAGCTAGCATAGTCAAGCTAGCATAACTGACCTACTTCACTGTCCCTTGCTATTTTCTTTAAATTAAAAGTTTTTCCTGACCTTGTTATCTAGTAACAAAGCACTGCATCTCCTTGTCTTTTACGTACATTTCATATTTAGCGCGTTATGACAACTTGACAGCTAAAACCAATGGTAGTCATTGTTCGCCAGCAGAATCGTGTGCGCTTGACGTCACGTTGCAATGTGTCTATACAATACAAATACAAAAAATAAATACTGTGGAAAATAAATACAATTGTAATAAATTGCACCATTTGTCACTTATATAATTGTTTTCTTCTGTTCCATTTTAATCAAGACACAAATTTCACTGCACAATTGTCAATTAATGTTTTTAATAACACTATTGCACGCCAAGAAACAAATTAATTTGCGCAACTTTTATAAGAAGCCCTATCATTTGTAAAATAATTGCTTTTCAAGGAAGAAACAGGCAACAGATTTCACTACAAAAGTGTTTACCAGTATAACAGTTCATGGCGCCCCTGAGGAGAAGCCACCCTGGGCATATGCCCAATTCATCCCATCAGAAACCCCTTCTGCACATGTGATCACAATACAATACGCTATCCCCTACGCCACCACGGCACGCCCCTTAAAATGCTTTTTAAAAACTACTGTACAAATCCTGAAGAGAATGTGTGAAAAGTTTGAAGTTCAAATGGGAACTTGTGACATTTTCAGCGACTCCCAGCGCTCCGTACGGCATCACCATGCTGAGCTGTGACGGCTCCTCCATGACTTTGGCCTGGAAGAAACCCAAACACTGCGGCGGATCCAAGGTCAAGGCTTACTACATCGACAAGAGGGACGCTGACACTTTGGTGTGGAAGGAGGTCAACCTGGCTGCTGTCACTGAACGGATCTGCACTGTGAGTTTGCTGAAGCATCGAAAAATAATGTCTTGCTATATTGAAGCTGCTACCCCCGCGACCCGACCTCGGATAAGCGGAAGAAGATGGATGGATGGATGGATGGATGCTATATTTTAACTGTAATTAAAATCAAGCTTTGTTTGTAATTTTAGGTGGACAATCTAACAGAAGGAACTTTTTACGAGTTCAGGATCCAGGCTGCTAATCTAGCTGGTGTTGGTCTACCATCAGCTCCCAGTACGCCGCTGAAATGTGAAGCTTGGACCATGGAGCAGCCAGGTATCCGTTCCTTTGTAATTAATTAATCCGTTCCTCTGAGGTTTTTAATTAGTGTAATATTATTAATCAGGCTGGATCAATAATAACCTTTTCAGCAGCTTCAGGGTTCTGGGAGTGGCGACCCCAGAAAATGTGTGTACATGTGTATATATTTTGATTTTCAATTTTATTTTTAATTTTTAAAATTAAAAAAATATATTTTTAATCAAATTAATTTCAAAAAATTTTATTTTACCTATTTGTCAAATTGTAATCTACCTACAAGTACATCTTAAGTAGATTATAAGTAGATGTTTCAATTTTAAAATTTTACTTATAAGTTGATTCCTAGTTGTATTTAAAAATTTTAAAAATAAAAAATATATTTTTAATAAAATTAAAAATGTTTACATTTCTCAATTTTATTTTTAAAGATAAAATTAAAACTCTACATATGTATTGCATATATTCTTTTTAGATATTTTTCATTTTCAAAAATGAAAAATAAAATGTCAATTTTGTTTTTTCCAGTCAGAGCCTCGCCCCCCTCCACCCCCTCTTGAGGACACTACTGAGTTTTAGTATCTAGATGAGTTATCTTGTTTGACAGATGTGGATATTTAGACTCCTACTGCGTTTCACTCAATTATTATTCAACAAAGCTGATACTACGATACAAAGCTTCATGCTCCCTGAACCACTTTTACCAATTTGGGTCAGATGAATCCTGACATTGTCAGACATTTGTGTGTTTATGGTACCGAAACCTGCAGGAGCCCAGGGCCCACATTCCACTAAATCCGGCCCTGCATTTACATGTTAAAAAAGGTTCTCTGTAAATGTCCTATTTAGGAATAAACTTTGGATTTTGCCAGGCTTTATCTTTTGTGTTCCTGAGCAAACCTGCTTGTTCTGTGTTATTAAAGGCCCGGCCTACGACCTGAGCTTCAGGGAGGTCAGAGGTCAGTCCCTGGTCATCCTATGGAAAGCTCCCATTTATACTGGAGCCGATGCTGTGACTGGATACTTTGTGGATATGGCCAAGAAGGGTTCAAGTGAGTTTGTGACTCTGAATGGAGACCCTGTGAGTCATCGTTACCTGCAGGTAGGAGACCTGAGGAGTTATCTATAAGACTCCAGTTTTGATTTAGCACCTTGAAGCAGCTCCACATGGTTTTCTACAGGTGACTGGACTGGAGGAAGGGAGTAGCTATGTCTTCAGAGTCCGTGCTGTCAATTCAAAGGGAGTTGGAAAGACGTCTGAGCTGTCTGAGCCAGTCTGTGCCAAAGCTCTTCCAGGTAACAACAAATTAACGCTGCCAACCCGTAACATGTATGTTAGATGCAATCTCACCTCAGTATGTTTATGTTTCATTAAAGATCACCTAGTATGCTTCTTTGAACAGGTTAGGATAGTTACAAAACCTGATCATTACATTTTTTGCACAAAATCATTCTTAGATATTGAGATTTTAGTCAAGTTGGTTCTGCTTATTTTGAGCTGTTTTATGGCATCCTGTCACTTTAAATTCAAATAAGTTGCTGCTGGCCACGCCCCCTAACTCAACGTTTACACTTGCATGTGAAAATGGCTGCAAACAGCATTTATACAACTGTACATCCTTGAAAAGCAGAAATAGGGTATGTCAGCAACAAAACCCTTGCCTTTTCCAGCAGCCGTTTACATTGGTAAAACCAGCTTACCAAACATCCTGGGATTCAGCTTCGGTTGCTAGGTAACGGTTAGCCTTAGCTGAGGTTGCTAGGTAACAGCACACTGCTTGCTGATTATAACGTTACGTTCCAGAGGTCATTTTCCAGACACCAAAAAACATTAACTTATTGCCAAAAAACAACCTGATGGGCTGTTTCTAAGCACTTGGACGGTTTTTAGATGCAGTCGAAACCCAAATGGAAGTAAAAAAAATTTGAATTTTGCATAATAGGGCCCCTTTAAGTAAAAGCAAATATTATTTATATAGTTTATGCTAGCACATATCTGTTTATCTTTACTAACAGGAACTACGGAGATCGTAGCCGGTGTGGACGAGGAGACCGGAGATGTTTTCCTGTCATTTGAGGCCTGTGAGATCTGTGAAACATCCAAGTTTGAGTGGTCAAAGAACTACAAACCCATTGGTGATTGCCCCAGAGCCACCGTCACAGCAAAGGGCAGAACGTAAGCTTGCTCTCTTTCAGGAGGGAAACGTCTACATCTGTGCAGAATATATATATAGCATTTTTACAGCAACTGAAGGTGACATAATTACTTGATTGTGCTATAAAGTGGAGCCTGGAAAACATGTAATGCTGCCCCTCTAGGTCATAACAGTGAGGAGGCCGTTCTGGTATATTAAACAGTGTGATGACTCTGTGCTTCACAGCTCCAGACTGACCTTCACCAATCCTGATAAGGACGATTTGGGCAGATACTCTGTGGTCGTCACAGACACCGATGGAGTTTCATCCAGCTACACCCTGACTGAGGACGGTAGGTCATCGCTTTCAGAACCTTCAGAACCAGTTCGTACTCAGTTCAGACTCTTCTGGTTCACTCTGACTTCCTGGTTGTTTTCTTGGATCTGTTCGTTAGCTTTGAACACGATGCTTGAGCTCAGCTACGCCATCAGACATCCAGGTAAACGTCTTGCCATCACACCTGCTGCGTTATTTTTTCCTCTTTAACCAAATGTTGGTGCATTTGCGTGTCTTTGTCTCTACAGTTGTTCCTCTGAAACACAACCTCAACTATGAGATTCTGGAGAAGGGACACGTGCGTTTCTGGCTGCAGGCCGTCAAGCTGTCTCCGTCCGTTTCCTACAGGTTCATCGTTAACGACAAAGCGGTTACCAGCGGGGAGGTAAAACGTTTCACTTTAGAATCAGATGATGTGCTAATTGTTCTGCTGTGTTTATTTAGGGTGATAGTATGAAACCTCACTGAATCTGACATTTTTACTCAAAGAAATGAAAGCAATACACACTCCTCATCCTTATCAAGCAATCTGCTTTAGTTTCACTTGGTTGCAATTAGGAAAGTCCAGGTCGGATCACATGGCTTCAGACTAGATCGGAATCGCGTGTTACATCCCAATCAGAGATCAGATATATAAAGCTCTAGGAAAAATCAAGAGCCCACTAAAAATGATCAATTTCTCTGATTTTACTCTTTATAGGTATAAATTTGAGTAAAATGAATTTTGTCCTTTTATTCTATGAATTACTGACATGTCTCTGAAATCCCAAGCAAAAATTTACTTTTTATTTGGAGAAAATGAGAAATGGTCAAAATAACGAAAAAGATGCAAAGAAAACAAGTCCATATTCATTTAGAAACAACAACACTAATGTTTTAACTCATGAAGAGTTCAGAAATCAATATTTGGTGGAACAACCAGAAGGTTTTCAAAGTGGTTCAGTGCAGTGGCTCTTCATCGTTTCCAGAGCTGTATCTGTATATTGGTTCTAAACCCAAATGGTGGAACAGAGTCAGACTTAAGCCTGTCGCAATAAGCAGTAAATCAATTAATCGCATAATAAATTAAAACAATAACTAGTGACAAGTGCAGCTACTTTCTCTGGTTTATTGGAAACTTTAGTAACAAAACAGGAAACACCTGCAGCGCCGCGGTTACAGAAATCAGTGAGAGCTGCCATGGAAAACCTTTGTAAATACAGTTTTTCAAATTGCCCAATGTTTGTTTTCTAACAAAAAAATGCTTTGATTTACAAAGTCTCAGTGTTATGTTAAGTGATAAATAAGGTGGATAAAATAAAAAAACAAGGTTTCTTTGCCCCTCATGTTTTAAATGTATCCACGCGGGACTCGATTCAGGATTCAGATCACGACTTCCCTGGTTTCAGTCCTCTAACGTAAACATACAACACCAAACCAAAGATCACACAATCAACAGATCCTCGCAGCAGGAGTCCAGATTTATTGCCCTGTTCAATCCTTACTGTAAACCGAACGCTGATGCATGTAAATGACCGTTTCGCTCAGGGTCAGAAGATCAGCCATGATGTTGCTTCAGGGGTCATCCAGATGACTGTGGATCATTTCACCAGAGCCAACGAGGGAACGTACACCGTCCAGATCAACGACGGCAAAGCCAAGACCCAGAGCTCCCTGGTGCTGGTGGGAGACGGTGAGACTGACTTTAGGTCAACATTTCTGAAATAAAACATCACCTGAGAAAAGCTATTGTATTGGTAAACTCTGCTATTGTTAAAATATTTCAACTTTTGGTGGATTTATGAAAAACATGTTGCTGTTTTTCTTTTCAGCGTTCAAGGCAGCTCTGAAGGAGGCCGAGTTTCAGAGGAAAGAGCACATTAGGAAGCAAGGTAAAATCAAAGGGAGTTAACTTGTATTTTAATTTAGTATTTTAATTAAGACTGAAACAATCAGATAAATCGATGATTGAAATAATTGTCAAATAATTCAGTAATTGATTAATCGTTAACTGTTTCAATTAATCGAAACAGTTAACGATTAATCAAAACATGATGTTATTATAACATCATGTTATAATATTATAACAATAATAATATTATAACATGATGTAAAGCTAAAAAAGGTTGATTTTAGATCATACTGCCCCCTTTAGTTCAGTCTTATTTGACCCACAAGGTTTATTTTTGGGGGGCTGCACAGTGGTGCAGTTGGTAGAGCTGTTGCCTCTCTGTACATCCGGCTTCCTCCCACAGTCCAAAAACACGACTGTTAGGTAAATCGGTCTCTCGAAATTCTCCCTAGTTGTGAGTGTGTAGGGTTGTTTGTCCTGTCTGTCTCTGTGTTGCCCTGCGACAGACGGGTACAAATAATCAAGTGTGCACTAAAGAAATGCTATTTTATTGCATTTAATGCAATAAAATATGTAATATTTTAAAAAAGGAATTGAATTGTTGTGTATTTACATCTATTAATGTCTTTCTAATGTTGTGATAAAATAAGTTTGCGGCTAAGTGAAAAATCTGCATGATGTGCCACTTCATAAGCAAGTAAATTTAATAAAATAAGTGCAGTTTTCAAAAATCTGTTTAATTGAGTAATCATCAAAATAATCAATAAATTAGTTGATCACTAAAATAATTGTTAGTTGCAGCCTTAATTTTAATGCATCTTTCATTGATAGCTGCCTTTCTTCAGACCCAAAATGAGATATGTTCTCATTTTGTTTCCACTGCAGGTCCACATTTCTCTGAGTATCTTGATTTCACCGTCACTGAGGATTGCACAGTGATGCTCACCTGCAAGGTAACAGGCTTCTAGTTCATGTTTTCATGCATTTTAATGTTAGCTTTCACCAGCTTCCCACCTTATCTCGGCGGTTGAGGTGAATCGGTTTTCGCCTGTGCTCGTAGGTGGCCAACGTAAAAAAAGACACGGTTTTCCACTGGTACAAGGAGGATGATGAGGTTGTTCCTGAGACTGCGCCCAATGTCATGTCTGGATCCTGCGCTCTTCCTCTGCCTCTGGTAAATACAATGAATATCAACCTCTTAAGGTTGATATGCAGCTGCTGACGGATAAAAATCTGTTTGTGTTTTGTGAAGTTCTCCAGAAAAGATCAAGGCGTTTACAAAGCCGTGCTGAGTGACGACAAAGGAAAGGACACTTCTGTTTTTGACATTTCTGGCAAAGGTATTTATGACAGAGTGAGATTTGTTTAATCTGTTTAAAAGTTAAAATCTGTGTTGATTCAGTTTTTCCTCTTTGATTTTCAGTGTTTGATGACATCATCAATGCAATTGCTCGCAATGCTGGTAAGTTTGACCTGCTATTAATATAATCTTTTTATTTTGGTACCTTTTATTCTTATTTATTAACTTGTTTATTATTATTGGAGCCTTGCAATCAAATGTCACTCATTATGTACATTTTAAATGTTCAGTTGATGATAATAAAGTCGGTCTATGTCTTGATTATTTAGACTTTTAATATTCACTTACATCTAGTGTTTACTCAATAACCAGTTGTTGGTATTTAACAGCATCACACGTCTTCCACCGTGCTGCATGGAAGCTGTGTGGTGCTTTTCCATATAATCTTCCTATTTCACTCCAAACCTAAATTGAGCTTCTGTTGGTGAAAAGCTTAAAAATATTCTCATCTAGTCAAAGCAGAAGAACCTATTGAAGAACCAGAGTTTTACAATAGATTAGAATAAATACAGTTACAATCAGACTCTTTTTAGACATTGGATTTCAAACAGAACTTTTATTCTGTGCAATTATGTTTGTGAAATTAATCAGCAAATTTGTTCAAAATCTTGATCAAAAATGTTATTTTTACATCCACAATTAGTTCCAATAAAATAGTTAGTCCACAACCCAACATAATCTGAAACTTCCTTCAGATGCATCTGTTTCTCACAACTTTAGCATGATTTATGTTTTTAAAGCATTTTGGGTCAAAATGGCTGGAAATTTAAGGGGTTTTAAAGAGAAAATTGTTTTTTTTTTTACACTGAATAAATGCATTTAATGAAAAGTTGGACTTTACCGAATGTTCCACTATGAGGACACACCCCACTGTCAGCAGTACCAGTAAATTGGATTATGTCTTGGATCGTAATGCAATTGGAAAAGTTGTTGTACATTTCATAGGAAGGAGAGAAGAAGCCACTGTAGATTTCTGGTGCAGAAGAAAAGCAGCTTGACAGAAATCCCTCTGAGTCGGTGGCTGGTGTTTGTCTTCCTGGTTCCTGACGGTGTGTGTGTGTGTGTGTGTGTTTCCAGGCGCGTCTGCCTCTGAGCTGGTCATGCAGTGTACTCCAGAGGGCATCAGACTGCAGTGCTACATGAACTACTACACAGAGGAGATGAAGACTGTCTGGAAGCACAAGTACATCACCAGAGTTTACACGCAACTTATTAAGCACTAACACGCAAAAACAGACGTGAAATCATCCATTTCCATGTCAGGATTTAGTAACATCTGGATCAAAATATGAGGCTGAATTTGAGATTTTTTGCTTGTTTTACACTGAAATGTTTCAGTTTAATTACAAATATCTAGTATTATCTGATTTATTAAGTTCTTCTTTAATGTAAAAAGTGTCTGCAGCTTGAGAACCCTCTGCTGACGTTAGACTTGTTTTACTTATGAACATCAACAGTGTCAGAGCTCATTTAATTTCTGTGACATACAGTCAACCGTGTAGTACACGCCTACATACCTTAACAACACAAACCAGTTCTTATTGCACAGCACTGCTTTACTTTTGATATGGAAAATGTTAACTTTATACTACTTAAACATAAAGTTTAAGTAGCATATATATATATATATGTATATGTGTATGTGTAGTTTTTGAAGTCTTAGTAGTGATGTGTGTGTGACTGCAGGGACAGTAAGATTGCGTCCTCTGAGAAGATGAGGATCGGCGGCACTGCAGAGATGGCCTGGATGCAGATTTGTGATCCGTCCGATAAGGAGAAGGGTCACTACGCCATTGAGATCTCCGACGGCGTTACGACTCACACCCGGACCTTTGACCTCTCAGGACAAGGTATTAAACTACCTCCACCTCTACACATGCAGCTATAAAAAATATATATAATCTACGATTAGAGCTGCACCAATCAGGGATTTTGCACCACATTTCAAAGCAGAGCTACTGATTTCTCTTTAAAGAAAAACTATTTTGCTCCTTGAACAAGTTAGGAGAAATACAACGGCTAAACAAAACATGTTCATCACATTTTTTCCACAAAATCATTCTTAGATAATGAGATTTAATCTGCTCAGTTCTGCCTATCTTGAGCTTTAGAGCCTCTAGTCACTTTAAATACAAATAAGATGCCGCACCACGCCCACAACTCAACGTTTACACTCGTTCATGAAAATGGCTGCAAACAGGTGCGCAATTATACAACAGTACATTTTTGAAAAGCAAAAGTAGAGCCTCCTGCACAACCAATAAGAACTCAGCAAATGGTTTCTGAATGGCAAGTCAACAACAAAACAGTTGTCTTTTCCAGCAGCCATTGTACAGCGCATACAGCAGTAAAACCAACTGACCAAACATCTTATGAACTCGATTTGTGTTGCTTGGTGACGGGCTGGGCTTTTCTGGGTTGCTAGGTAACGGTTCAGTGCGATCTGATTTGTTGATTTTTCAGAAGGTTTTTGAAACAAATAATTTTCCAGACACCAAGAACCATTATGGTAATTTCAAAAGATGGCTAATTGTTTGTTCTAAGGGACTTTGCTTTTTTTTAGAAGCAACAGAAACCCATATGGAAGTACAAAAATGTGGAAAATATAAATTTTTCATTACAGGTCGCCTTTAAAAACACTAAAAAAAAAAAGATTTAAAACTGCGACATTTTAACTGACTAAACAATGAAATGTTTACAGCATGTTCAGTGATGTGTATATTGATTTATGTATTTTGTTTTCACAGCATACACTGATGCCTATGAAGAGTATCTACGGCTTAAGTAAGTTGCTTGGAAAATAATAGTTTGTCAATATGGATCCAAATCATTTTAATAACACTGAACCTTTTGGGTTTTAGGGCAGCTGCATTTGCTGAGAAGAGTAAGTAGATCTCTTTTTAATGTTGACACCAAACGTGTATTTATTCCCTCACAATAACTAAATTTAGCTTATTATTATTTTATACTCACAAAAAGGTAGAAATCCTAAAGTAAAGGACTTTTACCAACATTTTAATCACGCTTTGAGCTCCAGAAATGGGTTTTTGTTTGTTCTTGATGTGAGTTTTTGAGTCTTGATGTTTGTTTTGTTCCAGACCGCGGCAGAGTGGTGGGTGGACTGCCCGATGTGGTCACCATCATGGAGGAGAAGGTGAGAGGCTTTCAGGCCCGCATCAACCTTAAAGAAATGTTTGTTTCGCACGGTAAAATCAGCTCTGTGCTGAGAAGGTCAAGGGTCAGCGCTGAACTGCCGCAGCAGCATTCCTGACGAGCGAATGCTGGAGCGAGACAAAATAGCGTCAGGGCTGCAACATACTTATAAAAAGAGACACAAAACAAGAACAAGAACTACTAAATTTTAGATTTTAAAACATTTTCACCCTCTTTTTTTAAAATAAAACTATGCAAATTTAATTTATCCCAAAACCTTTTCAATCAAAAAGTCAAAATTTGGAATAATCTGAAGTTAGGATTTGCCTAAATTCAAGGTCTGACCTTCCTTGGCTGCAGTATTTACTATGATGCAAAAATCTTCCACAACAGATTCAAGTGCATAAACTGGTTTAAAGGGTCAGTAAGGATTTCTGGGTTCGTTATTCCAGACCAAGACAGAGAGATTCCAGTTACATCTCGTAAAGCAGTTCACATCCTTCACTGTCAACAGACAAAAACACATTTTTAAAGACATTCTTCTGTTTTCACAGAAGTCTCAGACTATCAGCTAAACAACTGCACAACTGTAAGAGAAAATAAAAAATAAAAAAGTGTTTCATTTTGGTTTTCTGAAGGTAACACCTTAAAATTATTGTTGTTTTTCTTGTAAAAGATGTTTTATTAAACAAAACCCCAGACGGGGAAACAGAAAACAAGGCAGACAGTAAATAGATCTATAACCAGTTTATCAAACTGGTATTTCCTCTGATACCAATCGCTGCCAAACTTGAGATAAGGAGAATTATCCGTTCTCCATGCTGAGTTCTTCATGTATGAGGTTGAAGAAGAGTCAGTGAGTTGAATTCATAATTTAATTTATTAATACCAAAATACAGCTGGTCCATTTCTCATGCTACCTTTAGGAGCTGGCAGGACAAAATGGCATCAAGCAAATGTTTGTGAGTCCCTTTGTTAGCCTCTACCTGAGCTAGGGCGTTCCCTCTGTGTCATATCCTTTAGCCTTTCCCAACATGACATTTTCGTTAGCTTTGCAGCTAGCTAAAAGAGACAGAGGAAAACAGAATTATTTATTCTCGGCGCATGTCGCCATACGCCAAAGAGCTACAGCTTTAAAGGGGAGGAATCATGTAAAATTTACTCTTTTTTAGCTTTGTTATCATGTTATATCATGTTAAACTCTGCCGTCCCGTCCAGTCTCTGAGCCTGACCTGCACCGTGTGGGGCGAGCCGACCCCCGAGGTCACCTGGTTCAAAAACGAGCAGGAAGTGGCCTCCAACGAGCACACCAGGGTGACGTTCGACGGCGGGAAGTTCGCCAGCCTGGTCATCAATAAAGTCACCACCGACGACTCCGGCAAGTACAGCATCAACGTGCGGAACAAGTACGGCGGCGAGTTCGTGGAGATCACCGTCAGCGTCTACCGGCACGGCGAGCCGATCCCCGAGCCCAAACTGGGACAGCCTAGAGCGGCGCCGCCGCCGGCCCAGCCTGTGCCGCCAAAATCCCCGGCGCCCTCCAAGACCCCGACCCCATCCAAGCCCCAGACCCCGGCTCAGTCCGTGAAAAGCCCGACCCCGGCCCCCGCCGCCACCCCTGGCACCAAGTCACCCACTCCTCCCCGCAGCGTCAAGTCCCCGACCCCGCCCCGGTTCATGAAGTCTCCCACCCCACCCAGAAAGTGAGCGGAAGAGGCATCGACGTCTGAGAGCAAAACATTCACTGCTGGCAACATGGAGGCTGAAAATGGGAGATGTTTAGTTTCTTTAGCTTAAAAATTAAAAACTGCTGCTTATACCTAAATACAAGCTTTACATTCACTACACAACAAGAGAAGGAAGAAAAAAGAGAAACAAAATGTCTACTACACTGCAAAAACAAAATCTTACCAAGTATTATAGGTCTACATATAGTGCAAATATCTTGGTATACTAGAAATAAAAGTAACTTTTCAGCTAGATAAAGGTGCATGTTTTAAGTAAATAATTCCTTAATATGGATGAAAACGCACTAGTTCCACTGGGAGATTATTTCACTTATAACAAGATATTTTTCATGTGTTTTTAGTTAAATAACCTGCCAGTGGAAATAGCACTTTAAAAAAATCTATATTAAGGAATTATTTACTAAAGACACCCACCTATGTCTGGCTGAAAATTTACTTCTAAGTTAGTTTTGTCTTATTTCAAGTATACTAAAATATTTGCACTAGAAGCTAGACAATGTTATGTTTTTGCAGTGCACGTTAATGTTTTATAAGCAGACCTTGTTAGAGCAGTTTCAGTTGAACGACTTCATCTTGTTTAATTCCCTTATTTCCAAGAAATCATTATTGTTGGGGTGGAAAATGACACCAGCTTTAATCCTCCATGCAGACAAACTAAAGCGCTCAGTTTTCCCAGCTTTTAGTAAAAACAAAATAGCAAAAAATATTACATTATTATGTTTTAAAAAGAAGTTATGACAGGAAAATGAATTCATATTTACCCAAATACTTTAGATCCACAGCAGCTGCGTTTTCATTGCAAATTTGCATAAAATGTCAATATTTCGCCATGTCTGAAAAAATTAATGTTTTTGATTTCCATTAAATAAGAAATGCAACAAAAATCACATGTGAATAAATTTGTTCGGCGACAAGTCATTAAAAAAACATACTGGGCACCATCAATCCTACTTCCTGTCTTCTTGTTTATGGCGGTTACCAAGGCAACGGTTAGCCATACATTGCCGCCACCATGGCAACGCTTTCACTTCCGCTTATGAGCTCTTGACTAAAGCTAAGTGTTGGCAGCATAGCGTCCAATATTTAAGTTGATTTATGATAATGTCCGGGTTTTTATCCACACTAAGTAATGTGAATTGGGATGCTAAATATGTTACACAGATTTAAAAATATATATATATCGTCTTATTGTTCATTTTTTCCGCCATTATTAATATCCGTTTGTAGATCACGTGACTCGTGTGATGCGAAAAGATGTGCTTCTATTGCCGTTTTGCAAAATAAACTCATTTTGAGGCGGACAGAAAAACCTCATTCTAGTGCAAAAACGTATCAGAAAACATGGTTTGTTTGTTTGTTTGTTTTTTTCAAAATTGACGTGTTTTTATTAAGTAAATTTATTTCCGTAATTCCAATTTGCGCAATTATAAGTCAATGGAAACGCAGCTAAAGTAGGCGATTCACCAGAATACCGCGTTAGTTTTTGCTCTCTCCTATTAGACTTAATTTTTAAGGTCATTATAAATAAAGCCTGCTACTGGGAATGTAAATAAACACATTTACTTCCTGCCTTCATCCCTGTGCCAGACCAGTCCATCTGTTCGTGGATTGTCCTGTTTTTTTGTTTGTTTTTTCTGTGCAGTGCTTTGTAATGGCAATAAAATACACTCATCAACCTCATTCTTCTCTCTGCTTCATCACAAAATGAGAGGATGAATAAGAGACTCGAAAAGTCTAGTACACTGCAAAAACTCAAAGTCTTGCCAAGTATGTTTGGTCCGGTTTCTATGCAAAATATGCTGGTATGCAATACATGAAAAAATACCAACTTAGCTTACATGTAACTTTTCAGCCACATAAAGGAGCTTGTAAGTAAATATTTCCTTAATATTGAATTTTTTAAAAATGCTAGTTCCACTGGCAGATTATTGGAAAATTATATAGTTTAAGTGAAATAAAACTAGTATTTTTTCAACATTAACAAATGTTTCACATAAAACAAGCTCCTATATCTTGCTAGTTTTGTCTTATTCAAGTGTACAAATTTATTTGTGATAGAAACTAGATAAAAATACTTAGTAAGCTTTTGTGTTTCATAAGCTTTACATTCATTACAACAGTGGTCCCCAACCTTTTTAGTACCGTGGACCGGTTAAGACTGTTAAGGTGTAGGAATAGAAACCGGGGGGATCGCGTATCGAGGAGACCGATGCCGATGCTGTTTGTGGGCTCAATGTTGCCGCCCAAGACGTAACCGACAGAATCCGATTAAAGGATTTTAAAAATAAAAAATCCTCCAGACTCAATACATAACACGGAAATATTTAATTATTTCCGGTCCAGGGGTTGGGGACCGCTGCATTACAAAACAAGAGGAGGAAAAGTCTAGAGCACTGCAAAAAAAAAGTATTTTGGGTCTACTTTTTAGTGCAAATATCTTGGTGCACTTAAAATAAGACAAAATAACTTTTCAGCAAAATATAGGAGCTTTTTTAATGTAAATAATTCTTTAATACTAATGAAAAAAATACTAGTTAACCTGAAGAATTATTTCACTTAGCTATAACAAAAGGAAAATGTCTTGTTATAAGTGAATTTTTTTTTTTTTTTTTTTGCTTTTTGGTGACAATAAAATCCCCTCATCATCATCATCATCATCGTAGATTCAGCAGCAGTGAGTTGAGCTGAAAGGTAAAATGGTGGCGCTCAGACCCAGCAGAGTGATTGGCAGGAAACCAGCCGAACAAACCTGTTCCTCGAAGCCAGGTGAGCTCAGGTGGGCGGAGCTTGTCACAGTTTCTGTGAGTGGAGGAAACGGGGCAGGTACAGCAGGCTGTTGGTTCTGATAGAGTTCAGATGGGCTGCTCTGCTGGAGGCAGACGGACAAACACTGGGCTTTTATTTTCTATATATTTTAATATGCTTGAGGTTCACAGCAGAACAGGAAACCAGAATTTGCAGTGATCAAGTAAGTATTTTCTGTTTGGTTTGGTAATTAGAGTTTTATACAGTCTGACTGGGAATTTAATCTGTTTTTAATTCCAGTTTAACAGCCTCTCACTGCAAGAACAATAATTGTTTAAATGAACAAGAATTTCTTCTACTTAGAGGTGGATAGAATACCCGACATTGTACTAAATAATAAAAGCCCTACTACAACATATTTTTCAACAAGTAAAAGTAAAAGAGTAAAAAAGTATTTAGAATATTTAAATCCCGAGAAATTGATCATAACATCTGATTTATTATTTAAAAATGACAGAAAAATATAAAGTTATGTTTACATTCTGGTATTTGAAAGAGTAAAATGGAAAAAAATGTATAAAGTAAAATTACTATATAGTAATTTTACTTTATATACTGTATATATATATATTTGTATTTATGTAAAACAAGAAAGACTGCATATAAACAAGACGTCTCAATTTGACATAATATGTAGATATTTTTTGGTGATACTTTGTTTCTTTCATTCAAGTTACTTAAAGTATATAGAGTACCCAGAAGGTTTATGATACTTTATTATAGTATGACTCAAGTAGAGTAAAAAGTAAAGGTACAGCAAAACTACTCATCAAAGTACATTCTTTCCAAAAAGCAAAAACAAGTTAATGTAACTGAGAGTAAATGTAATTAATAGTTACATTACTTTGACAGAAACTATAAGTCTGCGTTTGCATCCCATGGATTTTTTATAAACATGGTTTTGTTCATTTGATGAAATTACTCACAGTGGGTAGAAAATCCAGAAGGTTTATATTTATAAACCATCGTAACATTACTGAAGTAAAAGGTACACCATGCAAAACTAATCCTAGAAGTACTCAGGCACATAGTTGTGGTCAAAAGTTTACATACACTTGTAAAAAAACATAATGTCATGGCTGTCTTGAGTTTCCAATAAGTTCTACAACTCTTATTTTTCTGTGATAGAGTGATCGGAACACATACCTGTTTATCACAAAAAACAGTCATAAAGTTTGGTTCCTTCATAAATTTATTATGGGTCTGCTGAAAATGTCACCAAATCTGCTGGGTCAAAAATATACACACAGCAACATAAATTGTCAATTTTGGTGATGTAGAGAGTTGTGTCAATCAAATTAGCTTCATGTCATGGCCTCTTCACTTCTTGTAAGTGATTCTGATTGACTACAGCTGTTGACTTCTCATGAGCCCATTTCAATAGGGCTCATTTGACCCAGTGATTAGACTCAGCCACAAAAGCTACAATGTGAAAGTCAAAGGAACTCAGTGTGGATCTGAAAAAGCGAATTATTGACTTGAACAAGTCAGGGAAGTCACTTGGAGCCATTTCAAAGCAGCTACAGGTCCCAAGAGCAACTGTGCAGACAATTATTCGCAAGTATAAAGTGCATGGAACAGTTGTGTCACTGCCACGATCAGGAAGAAAACGCAAGCTATCACATGCTGCCGAGAGGAGATTGGTCAGGATGGCCAAGAGTCAACCAAGAATCACCAAAAAGCAGGTCTGCAAGGATTTGGAAGCTGATGGAACACAGGTGTCAGTCTCCACAGTCAAGCGTGTTTTACATCGCCATGGACTGAGAGGCTGCCGTGCAAGAAAGAAGCCCTTGCTACAGAAAAGGCACCTTAA
This sequence comes from Xiphophorus couchianus, assembly GCF_001444195.1. Taxonomy (NCBI): domain Eukaryota; kingdom Metazoa; phylum Chordata; class Actinopteri; order Cyprinodontiformes; family Poeciliidae; genus Xiphophorus; species Xiphophorus couchianus. The sequence goes on along the minus strand of NC_040232.1, from coordinate 7,660,523 downwards.
GACTCGGCTGAAGTTTGCTGCTGATCACATGGACAAAGATAAAACCTTCTGGAGGAAAGTTCTGTGGTCAGACGAAACAAAAATTGAGCTGTTTGGCCACAACACCCAGCAATATGTTTGGAGGAGAAAAGGTGAGGCCTTTAATCCCAGGAACACCATGCCTACTGTCAAGCATGGTGGTGGTAGTATTATGCTCTGGGGCTGTTTTGCTGCCAGTGGAACTGGTTCTTTGCAGAAAGTAAATGGGATAATGAAGAAGGAGGATTACCTCCAAATTCTGCAGGAAAACTTAAAACCATCAGCCCGAAGGTTGGGTCTTGGGCGCAGTTGGGTGTTCCAACAGGACAATGACCCAAAACACACATCAAAAGTGGTAAAGGAATGGCTAAACCAGGCTAGAATTAAGGTTTTAGAATGGCCTTCCCAGAGTCCTGACTTAAACCCCATTGAGAACATGTGGACAGTGCTAAAGAAACAGATTCATGCAAGAAAACCATCACATTTAGCTGAACTGCACCAATTCTGTCAAGAAGAGTGGTCAAACATTCGACCTGAAGCTTGCCAGGAGCTTGTGGATGGCTACCAAAAGCGCCTAATTGCCGTGAAAATGGCCAAGGGACATGCAACCAAATACTAATGTTGCTGTATGTATATTTTTGACCCAGCAGATTTGGTGACATTTTCAGCAGACCCATAATAAATTTATGAAAGAACCAAACCTTATGACTGTTTTTTGTGACAAACAGGTATGTGTTCCGATCACTCTATCACAGAAAAATAAGAGTTGTAGAACTTATTGGAAACTCAAGACAGCCATGACATTATGTTTTTTACAAGTGTATGTAAACTTTTGACCACAACTGTACAACTCAGCAAATGTAAATAGTTACTACCAGAGTAGTTCACAAAAATTGTACTCCAAGTAAAAGTAGTACTACTTCCACATATTTTTACTCAAATCCAAGTAGCTATCTAAGAAGTAAGAGTAAAAAGGTATTTCGTAAAAAGTCTACTTGAGTACCGAGTAACTAATCAAATTATCAATCATTTAAGTTTTAAAAATTACTTAATCAGACAGATAAAAAAGTCTGATTTTGTGGAAGTTTTGGTATTTTAATAACAAAAATTATGATAATTCAAACAAGTCACAAAAAATAACAAAATCAGGCAAAAGAAAATTATTCCAAATCAGTTTATTTAAATAAAAAAAACTTTAAATAAACAAACTTGTGCAGAAACTGCAGGTGTTTGTCTGAGTCTGGATAATTTTTGGTTAAAACATTTTGTGTTTTTCATTCAGTGGGTAGAAAATCCAGAAATTTTACAAGTAGAAATACTTCATAACAATATTACTCGAAGTACAGCATAGTAAAAATACTCCTGAAAGTAAATTTGTTCAAAAACATCGTTCAAGTAAATGTAACTGAGTTAATATAACTATAGTTACTACCGAACTCTGCATCTACTTTATTGAAAACAAATATTAGAACAAATATCTGGTCTGATACGTTTTTTACACAGAAAACTGTGAATCTTCTCCACCTTTTTAAACCAGACGGTGAAACCTGAATTATAAACATTAAACTGATGCGATACTTTCACACGCAGACTTGGAGTGAATCCGTCATCCATGGAGTCCAATCTGTCCGAGCTGTCCTCCGTCGAGGACGAGAGCCTCTACATCCAGCCTCACTACCGGGAGTCGTACCGCCTGGCCGTCTACGCCCTGCTGTGCGGCGGCATCGACGCCTACGAGGAGTACCTGCAGGCGGAGCAGGTCAGCCACTTCCTGTCCGAGGAGGAGATCCGCTTCATTTTGGAAAGCGCAGAGCTACCGGCTGTGGATGAGGACTCAGGAAACGCAGACCGGGTCAGCCCCTCTACCTACTTCCCCAGCGAGTCCGATGAGGAGGTTCCGGAGCTGGAGCTGGGCTGGCCGCAGGCCCGGCCGGACGCCGCCGACACCAGCATCAGCCTGCTGTTCCACCCGCCCCGGCAGAACACGCCGACCATTAAAGAGGTGGTGCGGAAACAGATCCAGCAGGCGCGACAGGTGAGATCTGAACCCTACCTGTTCTCTGTACACTGCAAAAACACAGCGGTAGTTTCTAGTGGAAATAACTTTTAAATACCAAAATATCTACATAGCTTCAGATTTTGGTCAATCAGATTATGTAATTTTTAAATATTAACTGATAATTTGATTAGTTACTACCTGAATAGAATATGCTGAATTACTCTTACTTGAGTACAATGAGGTTTAAGAAGGTGGTGAAGTTTTAAGACTTGGTGGGCTTGAAATTTACAACAGTGTTTTTTATTTTTAGACTAATTTTTAGACATTTTCTAGAATAAACTTGGACACTTCTGAGCTCCAAAAGTCAAAAATTAAATGATAAAAGTCTGACATTTTGAGATTACTCTTAGAAATTCACTAGAAGAAAATTTGGAATTTCTGAGCTTGTAAATTTGAAAATTATTTTTAAAAAAACTTATTAGTTTTTAGATTAACTTCAGCACTATTCTAGAAAAAGCTTGAAAATTTATGAGTTTCAAAAGTAAAAAATTTTCTACTTTTAGAAATTTTCAGTTTCAGAAGTTGAACATTTTTGACTCTTCAAACTCCTGTTTTTCTTGCAAATGTCTGGACTTTTCAAACTCAGAAATTTCCACGTTTTCTTCTAGATAATTTCTGAGATTAATCTCAAAATTTCTGACTTTTTCAGCATAAATTTACTACTTTTTTTTCTATCTACAATGGCCCTAATAGACCATCATACAAATAAGACAAAACCAACTTACAAGTAACTTTTCAGCAAGAAATAGGAACTTAAGTAAATAATTCCTTAATTTAGATGACTGGCAGATTATTTTCCTTATAAGATGGTACAAATTTCTTGTTATAAGTGAAATAATCTGCCAGTGGAAGTAGTATTGTTTTATCCATATTAATGAATTATTTACTCAAGACAAACTCCGACATATTCCCGAAAAGCTAATTAGTTGTCAGTTATTTTGTCATAGTTTACTAAGATATTCACACAAGAAACTAGACAAAAATACTTGGTACGGTTTTATATTTTTGCAGAAGAATTATAAAATGCATTTAAAATCTTCTATTTACTAATCTGCTTTCACATTATTGAAAGGTGCTTTGTAGTCTGATTAGAATAATCAATATCCTTTACAAATAACCTCCGAGTTATTTTTATTTTCTATCTCTATGTGTGCCTCTTGAATGATATCTCCTTAACAGCGTATTTACAGGGCATATGTGCAAAGTTTTACTGATTTTTTTGCAGTTCTTTTTTAAAACCAGACAAAAATGACCTGGGTAAATATCAAAAACTGTTTTTAGATGATGAGTTCATCAATGAAGGGGGAAAACTGCTGGTTGTCCCACCGTTAGACGCAGCTAAATAGATGCAGTAGGACCCTATTTCCCATGCAACAATTATATTATTTTACCTAGTTAATTGTAATATGCAATAATATTTCTATATATTTTCACCTGAAAGACGTTGGTCCTCAACCGTCTTCAATTTAAACGAACTTGGTGTCAAACAATGTGCTGCAGCAAAACGTTTCATCTATGCTATAATGCTATAATGTTAAAGATTTTAATTTAAAGTTTCCAGAGGTCGTCTCGTTTAATTTGATGAGGGAACTTCACTTAAGTGTTTTTTTTCTTCTCAATTTGTATGTTGGTTAAAACTACCTGAAACAATTATGCACTGGATTGTCAGCTGACATCTTTTAGTTTTCAGAAAAAGAAAACACCTCTTTCTAAACGTTCTCACTAACTGGAATAAAATAATTTTTCCAGTAACCTGTTAAACCAGATGCCACTGCTTCTGTGGGTTTAGTTTAATCTCTGTAAACATGATACTAATCTAAAGTTAAAACATGAGCGCTGTGCTTTATCGGCTTCGGATGCTTCTGCCTGCCGAACATTTCCTGCTTAGCACTAAATATGGCTAAGGATGCTATTTCTCATTAATGAGCGATCAGTCGCCATTTTTCGACTGTCTTTCCATAACATAAAGAAACACATTTTTCATAATATACTGGATTAAAAACAAAAACATCGTGAAACTTACGGAGCTTGTCGAGTGTTAAAATTTCAAAACAGAACCGCATAAGGAGCATTTTATATCCAACACCGGATAGTTTGGACCTTTTCTCATTCCCGTTCTCACATGGCCCAGCCGCCATCTTTGGTTTTGTAAATGGCTCCGCTTATGTGTGACCAGTGGCGCCCTCTGCTGGATGGCGGCTGAACTACAACACTAAAAGAAGCTCTAAGCCAGGGGAGTTATTAGTGAATCGATTGGAACTAATAAACCATTTATCGACAATTAATCGTAAATAGGTTAATTGTTTCCACATTGCACATTGAAAGCACATTATGTTTAATATACCTACTCACTAAATGTGCACTATTGGGATCTACAAAATTACTTGCAAACGTATTTACAGTCGAACTTTTTTACATTTTCTCACATTCATCCTCGGACCTCTTGTGTTTAACTGATATCTAATGTCAGACTTAATGTTGCACATAATCCTGAAAAATAACATCAATTTTGTACAAAAAATGGACACCAATTGACTTTATAGCTTGATTTTATTTATTTATTATTATTTTCTTAGTTTTGACTCAACAATTTTGGCCAACATAACAAAATGTTTGCACACCCCTGCTTCAGCTCAAGTACCACATCCAAAGTCTCTGTCCAAAATATTCCAGTCACAATATACCTAAATATACTTTCACATACATATACTGTTGTTCTGTGAACTAGTCAAGCTACTAAAGCTGCAGCTGGAAGAGCTTTTTACGTGTGAATGTAAATGATTACCTGTGTATCTGCTCAAGCCCAACAAAGCTTTCTGTGCAGCCACTTTCTCAACACATGTTTCAGTTTATGGCAGGTCCAAACTACAACTGGAGGCTCATTCTGCCTGAAGGTACAGCCTATTGGCCATGGATACAGACTGAGCATGAGTGCATGTCTGGGTTTCCATGCCGGTTTGTGCAGTTGTGACAGTTGTTACAGAAACAGGTCAAACAGGAACTGATCGTCACTGGGAAGCATTCCACAACCCATTCAGTACAGTTTGTTTCTCATTCCACCCATCTTGCAAAACCAATCTTTTTGAGTTTTCGGGGGAATTAAATCTAATCATAAATTATATTGACAGGTTACTTTATACAGTGTCCACCCATAAAGCAGTCAATTAATCCAGATATTTATTCCCACTAGCTTGTTTTCTTGAGCTGACGAGGCGCTCAGGGATGGGCACTGTTGGTTTTTCAACACACAGACTGTTTTGCATGTAGATAAAACCACAGCACCATCTTCTGCATGTTTGCTGTGTCTCTTGAATGGCTTGGTAGCTACAAAAAAATGAAATTAATTATCTAAATCTAATGATTTTCTCCTTGACTCCATAAAGCCAAACTTGTAGAAACCACAACTAATAGGCGTGTCAGCTTAACTGGACTGTTATGTCTTAAAGGGTTTGCAGGTGTGCCATACTCTGTCTAATTTTAGATAATGAATTGACAATGAAACAAACAAAAGATTAAACAAATTGGTTGCTGTGCCCAGATCTAGAATTGTTCAGTTATGTAATAATTTGTTGAGTTTTACAAAATTAATAAGTCCTGAATTCGGTTGCTTAGATGAGAGATTAGCTCAACTATCCACCTTTTGTGAAGCTAAAGCTGTAACTCTGTTTACAACAGAACAAATATGATTGAATCCTGTGTATTTGTGTTTATGCGCCTGCAGATTGTTGCCATAGCGATGGACGTTTTCACCGATGTGGACATTTTTAAGGAGCTAATCAGCGCGGCTCTCAGAGGGGTGATAGTCTACATCCTCCTGGATGACTCCCGGGTCAGCAGCTTCCTCAACATGTCACGCAGTATGGGCATTAACCTCCATGACATCAAGGTAAAAAAAATAAAATCAATCAATCAATCAATCAATCATGTGGGATGGAGCTGGACCTTTTGATTAGCATTAAAACTGCAGTATATAGCTTTTATATTTGTTAAAGCTGTCACCATGTTGTGACAGTATAATCTGAGAAACAACTGAATGTTACAGGAAAACCGTTTATCCACCTTTTGTGAAGCTAAAGCTGTAACTCTGTTTACAACAGAACAAATATGATTGAATCCTGTGAATCCTTACCATAGTCATTGGTGTCTATGGTAACTAGCATAGCATTCACGACAAGCATGATTGACAGCGCTAAGACCCTCCTCCTGGCTCTGATTGGTTGTTTCCAGGAGGAAGAGGAGATTTTTTTTTCACAGATTATCTGTCTCATATCAAACTGTCAGTACATGGTGCCAGTTTTAACAAATATGTTAAGAAAAGTTTTTCTTTAAAAGTTCAGTTTTGCAGCTTTAAGTAAGATAAAGATGCGTCACAGACAGTGTGCTTTTGGACTTTTCTGTCCTCTGTACAGCACTTTGGTCAAAATTGCAGTTGTTTTTAAATGTGTTGGATAAATAAACTTACTTGAACTTGTTGAAGTTATGAGGGATACATTTTCCATTTAGCTCACTGAAAATCCTAACAAGGTAAACTCCTTATTTTTCTAAGTGAATATTTCCCTCTGGCTGCTTGCTGTCATCAGCCACTGATATTTTAAAACTATTTGCATCTGCAACACCCCATCGTTTCCATCAGTTTCCAAAGTATAGCAGCATGTAGCAGTAAAAATCAATATATATCAAATAAACACACTATTAAACTTAACTATCTTAACCTGACTTAACCTCCAATGAGCATGCTATGCTAGGTCAGACTGTAGGAATGAGTGAGTGACAGGTGTGTCTCCTCTGGACCCATTTTAAAGGTTTAAGGATTGGCAAAGTGACTTCAGGTAAGATGATCTCAAGAGATTTCACGGAAAGGCAGGAATTAAAAACTCTATAATTGGAGTAAACAAACAAGCCAGTGTTGGTTTACCTTGTTAAGATATTCTCTAAAAGGTTCCCTGGAACTTAAAAGGAAAACATCTCTGCATTCTGCCTGTAGCACTGCCCTTCTTCCAGTAATTATTCAATTAAGGCTAATTTCTGCAAACACATATTAAAAAGTCTATCCTTTCTCTTTGCTTTGCTTCTTATCGTACGGCACAACTGTGTCAGTGCGGCTGGGTTTTCCTGTTAAATGGCATCAGGATGATGTTTCAGCAGTGCAAACAACGTGTGAGGAGGGAGGGCACAATGGCAGCTTTGTGATTGTAGTGCAAAGCACTCAGCCGCCACATCATAACATCGACCTTGTAAAAACTGACAAGTTTGATCTTGTAGAGTTTATCTGTCACTAGTAGTAATAAAAAAAACCCGGAAAATGTTCACTGGATGGTTTTAGGAGTGGTTGAACTGACAGAGCTATAAGTTCACTATGTTTTCTGTTACTATTTACATTAAAGTGACTCATTTGGGTTTGACTCTTTCTGGGAGTCACAATAAAAAGCTCTAAATACTATTAATACTCAGTGTTGCTGTAACATTCAAGCAACAATTATCCCAAATGTGAATCTTTGTTTTATTGCTGCATGTTTTTCACCGCACACGGGATCTGTTATCTAAAAACACCCAGCGCTTAACCACAAATGGTTAGATACTGAAATACCCCAGAAAACAAAAGCCACTGCGCTGGAAATGTTCCTGTTTTATTTTATTTTATTTGTAAATTATGTCAAACATGCTTTATGCAGCCTCCATCCACTCCAGTGGCTTTGAAACAGGCAAAGTCACATTCCAGTTATAATCCGGAGTTTTTCTTTCGAAAAGGCTGCTGACATAACACAAAAATTTGTTTACGCCACCGTACCGGTTTTATGCTAGTTACAACCTCTTATCACAACAGTCCTGAATTAGCTCAGTCTGATCACATAAGATTCCTTTACATGATTATATTTAATTTTTATGAATCAAGGCCACATCCATCACTATTACCTGATATAGAGATCTTTAGGGTTGCTGCTACAGTCTAGGAAAACAGCTGCTAGCCGCAGGCAGAAAAAAGGCAAAGATAATGGATCGATAGATATCCTTAGCCTCTAAACTGGACTTTTTGTTCGTCTCTTTCAGAGCCTTCGTGTTCGGACGGTTCAGGGGGAACAGTATCAGTGTCGGTCGGCAGCGAAGTTTCATGGAGGCTTGGAACAGCGGTTTATTCTGGTGGACTGCCAGACGGTTTTATATGGAACATATAGGTGAGTCAGTCTTGGTGGGTCAAAATCTATATGTTGGGTCCATAAAAGCCCTGCTCATAAGATTATTAGCATGTTTCCACTGAAAATACTCTTGCTCTTGAACTGATTCAGTTTGTTTGCCTTCAAACTTTAGTGCTTTGTTTGGGGAACCAATCATGCATTGTCCACAGTGGGTGTTACACAACGTGGTAGGAGAGCGTACTAGCAAGATGGCTGAACCGACTGAGCTGTGGGCATTACTTTGTTTAATTTCCACATCCATTGAACTTTCATCTGATCACCAATACAGTGTTCACCCTTACTAGATACAACAGACAGGTGTAGCCTTCCTCGCTTGATGTTTGTCACCTTCTTCACTAATACGACAAAAATAAAAAACATTCTTCACAATGCGACTCCTGACTGCATGCAAGTGGCCCCACAGCTCCACCAGCATTCCTCAGGATTCTGTTTTTTGTTTTTTTTTTTAAATGTGATCGTATAGTTTAAAACGATAAAACAGTTAATTCCACAAAACAAAACATTCTTATTCCATGAATCATTCAAAAATAACTTCCATCAACACAAAACAGTAAAATAACAGACAACTGCCAAAGCAGTTAACAGTTACAATATTCACAAAACACATTTAAAAATAAAAAAATCAATAATTTATATTTGAACCCACCTCGTACGACAAAGAATAAAACACTCTTCACAATGTGACTTCTGACTGCATGCAAGTGGCCCCACATGTGAAAAATAAAAGACACAGTCAGTGATGCGACTGAGTGGTCAGTCAGCTGGCGCAGCTTCCACTCATACGGTCATATTTTTCCAGCCCAACCACAAGAAAACTTTACAAATTATATTCTTAGATGTTAGAAGTTCTTATAGTATTTTGTTAATTGCTGAACTAGAACAATATGACCCTAAGTAAAAAAAAAAAAAACAGTAGTAAAGAGCTGCTTCAGAGCCGAAGGACCCGGTGCATGCAGTTACTCATCACACCACTCGGTGGTTCTAAACATATGCATTGATTAAAAATCTCATTATAAATACATACTATTATTATTATTATTAATATTTTGGGTAAAATTCACATACATACACATTTTTCTCTCCGTTACAGAGGCTAATGTCAAAAAACAACAGATAGATTGATAACTTTGTACAGTGACGCATTTACCAGGTGATAACGGAGATGGCATGACTTTGCTTTTGAGCCCAAAATGAAATCAGTAGCTGGGTTTCCTCAACAGACCACTGCATATTCTTCTCTGGCATTTTTGTTAGGCATTTCTTTGTTCAGATGATCTGTCATGTCACTGTTGCACAGAAAAACCAACCGTTCAGCAGTGCCCGATTTGAACCTGTGGAAAAACACAAAATTGATTTTAAAACATGTTCGGGAACCGAAACAGGCCCCTAAGTAGTTGGTGCAATAGGCCTACATGGGAGCCCTTGTTGCTGAAATGTTTTATAAAAATACAAAAGTCTCTGCCTAGCTTGCCTCTTGCTTTCCCTCAAATTTGGGGACTGGCCCCAAACTGTTGGTGTAATAGGCCTACATGACAGCCCTTGTTGCTGAAATGTCCTATTCAAATAAACTAGGCCTTGCCTCTTGCCTCTCCTCTTGCTTTGCTTCTTACCTTGCCTTTCCTCTTGTCTTACTTCATGCTTTGCCTCGTATTTTACTTTGGGTCTCATCTTGCCATGGCTCTTACCTTGCCTTCCCTCTAGCTATGTCATGGCTGACTGCTAAAACATGTAGATGTTTATTGTGTTAGCTATTAGCAACATCTTTTATACTGCAATACTCCCTCATATACTGTGTCTTTTGTGTTTTTCAAGCTACACCTGGTCCTTTGAGAAGATCAACCTGAGCATGGTCCT